>NC_051176.1:142096940-142396940 GCF_013339695.2 Rhipicephalus sanguineus
GTGTGTGTGTGTGTGTGTGTGTGTGTGCGTGCGTGCGTGTGTGTGTGTGTGTGTGTGTGTGTGTGTGTGTGTGTGTGTGTGTGTGTGTGTGTGTGTGTGTGTGTGTGTGTGTGTGTGTGTTAAAGAGTTACAGGTGGTCAATATGAATCCGTAGTCGCCTTAAAACTCAGAAATTATTATTATAGTGTTATCTAGTCCACACAGCTGCTTGTGTTCCTTAGGGCACGGAAGGATGTCATCGTTACCGATCTGTGAGTAGCTAGTTTCCACCATCATTGTTACGCGACACACGTGACGCACTTAACCGTTCATTTGTGAATCCCTGCATTGGTTTGCGAAACGCTCAAACAAAATTTAAAAAAAGTTTCTGTGGTAAAACACGCATATAAACCGATAAACAGACGTTGCTAACATCGAATGACGCACAAGCAAACAATATGCCATCGCTTACATAAACGCACGTTTACGTAAGCGAGATGTGAGCTCAGCTATGTCCCGGTCCGAGTGAGTTCAGTATCATCAATTTTCCCTTGCCCTTAAAAACATTAGCTCGAGATTAAAACTTTTCAAATCAGCTGTACCAGACCAAGTAGAACGTGCTTAAGCCGTAGCACTTTTCGTCAAGTGAGCAAAACAAACGTTTGGCATTCAACGTTTTTGACATTGTTTGCGTTTACAACCATGGCAACTGAGGAGTTTACGTGAAGCAGTGTGTTAGGTCATAGCAGATTGTCATTTATACTCGTCCTCTCGAAGATCGTCGCAAATCATGCGACAATATAAATAAGCGTGAATGTCTACTTAAAAGAACGTTTGGCTGTCTCGCATAAATGGCTGAAGGTGCACATAGAATTCAAGGTTTTGTGCTCTAATAACTACTTTAACCTGTAACTGTTACCTTAATCTCTTGACCGCACCACCGGCGTTGTTTTACAACGCAACGATTGCTATTTGGGTGTGTCACATTGGCAGCGATCTCTCGTGCGTTCTCGGGTAACGTATACGGTGAGATGCGATTAGCATTTTATTCAACAATCGATTCATTTGCAAATAGGAGAATAACGTTTCAAATGATTGCCCTTGTTAACACAAAACATGGCAGGATCATTAAGGACAGCGATGAAGAAGGTGGAAGCACCGCACGTTCGAAATTTTAATGCGCTGAAGTGTTTGTCGAGTCGGTCCGCAAATTCCGTCCCTCCGTCAATTCGTGACCACAAAAAAAAGAAAAGAAGAAAAGTGGGCCGATCCCCGAGGTAGTAAAATATCGGGTAACGGTAAAACAGGCTTCCCACCTAATGTCAGTATGGACACATTGCGGAGGTAGTGCAATACCCGGCCTACCCGCGGCCCAGCATTGTCCTCTTTCCCAATACAAAGTGCACATTGCGCTGTTTGTGTTCATTGTGTGCGCTGGTGACAGCGGCTGGCAGGTGTGGCGAGATGACGACGCATAATCACGTGACATACCTTAGCACTCATAGACTTGTATTAAGTTTACTGGGGCCAAATTGGTACAAGAGGAAACACGAGCAAGAAATAAACACACACACACACACGCAAGAGGGAAAGAGAAGACTGTACGTGTATGGGCGGAACGTGGAATATGACATGTGTAGAATGGATAGGGCGCAAACAGGGGCGCCAGTGAAAGACGAAGACGAGGACGGTTGTTGGTGCTCGTGCTCGCTCCGTTTCGGACTGCTGGTCGCTGAACCTGTGCTATTTATTTATTAAACGCATCCCGGACTCAACGCTAAACGCGAACCATCAAGTGGTGGAGAGTGCTGGTTCTCTTTTGCACCCTGGAACTCCGCAACCGGACTCTACCTCCCCTGTCAACAATGCCTGACGACGTCGCACAGCAGAATGCTGCCACACCCCCAGCTGCTCGCTGTCCCGGTATTCTAAGGGAGCGCGACCCAGTCATCTTCAGCGGTACTGATGAGCAGGACGTCGAAGACTGGCTCTCTTCGTACGAAAGAGTGAGTGTGAACAACAAGTGGGACGATAACGACAAACTCGGCCGCGTCCAGTTCTACCTGAGAGGAGTCGCGGAACTCTGGTTTAACAACCATGAGGCTGAGATTACCACCTGGGCCTCTTTCAAAACGACTTTCGCGGACGTATTCGGCCGACCGACAGTGCGCAAGCTCCGCGCCGAGCAGCGCTTGCGTGATCGCGCCCAACTGTCTGGAGAGTGTTTCACTTCCTATATTGAGGACGTCGTCGGCCTCTGCCGCCGCTTCAATCCTGCCATGTCCGAGGCCGACAAAGTCAAGCATATAATGAAAGGCATCGAGGACGATGCGTTCCACATGCTTGTGGCGAAAAACCCTCAAACAGTCACGGACGTCATTCAGCACTGCCAGAGCTACGACGAGTTGCGAAAGCAGCGCATTTCCACACGCCGTCCTAGCTTCGACACGACCAGTACGTCAGCAATCACCGTTGGCGCCATCTCTCCGGACCCGACGGTATTGACGCAGCAAATCAAGCAGTTCATCCGAGAAGAAGTTGCGCGACAATTGTCTCTTGCACCCTTTCTCCCAGGCAATGCTCATGGGCTCCCCTCGTCGCTGCGACAAACCATTGAAGAGCAAGTATCCGAAGCCCTTCCGCCTACGCACCAGCCGCCGCCTGTATCCGCGCCCTTGACCTACGCTGACGTCGCGAGAAGGCAGTCACATGCGCGGCCACACGGCACGGACTCTGCTCACTCCTCAAGTGCATTCTACTCAACGCAGGCGCCGGCAGGCCCGCCCGTTCCACTTTATCGCCGTCCTGTCACCCCTCCTCATAATCCTTGGCGCACAACGGACAACCGACCAATCTGTTATTACTGTTGTCTACCCGGCCATGTCGAGCGTTTCTGCCGCCGCCGCGTTGCCCGTCCAGGTACCGTTGACGCAAGTTACAGCTACGTCCGTACAGAGCCACCACAGCCGATGCCCTCCCACGCTACTTCGGACACCTCTTCATCCAACCGCCGAACCTTCAACTCCCTTCGGTCGCCGTCCCCGCGCCGACGTTCGCTTTCGCCAATGATTCGTCGCCCCTCGCCCGTCCAAACGGAAAAGTGACCATCGCAGTTCCGGAGGCAAGAACTGCGCCGCTGTCGAAATTTACAAGACCTCGTTCTCAGCCTGCTAACGAAATAACTGTCTTCATTGAAGGTGTTGCCGTGCACGCCTTAGTCGATACGGGAGCTGCTGTGTCTGTGTTGAGCGAAGCAATGTGCCGCAAGTTAAAAAAAATTACGATTCCGCTTTCTGGTCTTTCTCTCCGTACGGCAACCGCACATCCCATACAACCTTCCGTGACGTGCACGGCTCGGCTAGTCATTCAGGACGTTTTGTATGTCGTCGAATTTGTCGTCTTTCCACACTGCTCGCACGACGTTATATTGGGCTGGGACTTCCTTTCCACGCATCATGCCATTGTTGACTGTGCCCGTGCCGAACTAGAATTATCACCAATCTCCGACATCGATTCTGGCAAATCATCTTTTCCTCGTGTCGTCGTCGCCGCGGACACGGACATCCCACTTATGTCTTCTGTTCGGGTACCGATCTCCTGCGACTATGCTTTCTCTAGCGCCATCTTCACACCGTCAGAAGCATTCCCTTCTCGTAAGAATTTCATTCTCCCCTTTGCTCTTGTCACGATCGAAGACTCCTGCTCAAGCATTTATGTCACGAACCTGCTTTCGGTCGCAGCCACAGTATTCCGCGGAGAATGTATAGGGAGACTTGAGGAGATTGATTCTGCTTGCGCTAGCCAACTGCTCGATCGCACAACAAGCCTCCAGGTCGCCAGCGTTAATCTCGTTACCACGCCCTGGTCGGCTGGAGTGGTCCAGTGACTATACGTGGGGGGCTCTTCCGGCGCTGACACTTGGAGCATGAACGCACGTATTGGCGGACGAAGCGGTACACATGAAAGACTACGTCAATGTGCATATGTATATAAGTTGTCTTTAATACCAAGGGAATACGCAAACATTACTGTTTCTATAACATGCGTACAAAAGAGCCGCAACAGCAGAAGAAGCAAGCCTGACGAGCATAAGGCTACGCATATATCTTGAATAATTCCCGATCATGGAGGTTCCGTGTAAAACGCACCGGGTTCCTTATGTATTCGCCTAAGATGAAGCGAAAGCCAGCGTCTCTCCGGCAGAAACTGCGTGCATGATCGGCCGGGCGCGGGCGACCACGCCCTATCTTGACAACTGACAAGCATCTGCAGACGGCTCATACCTTTGTACCTGTTGTATTTTCATCGCTGAATTTGCGTTGAAGCGATAGACAGACAAAACGAAGGTCGCTTCGCTCGCTGCAGCGGCTGTGTTTCCTTACCCCAGCGTTTTGTTGAGTTATGCGGACCGGACACTAAAGGAAATAATGATGCTCGTGAAAACTTTGTCGAAACTTAGGAGCAAGACGTAATGCCTGACGAAAGGGGCGACAGCTTCCCGGCGGTTTTCACGGCGTGGAAGTGGCTAGAAATTTTTATTCTTTTTTTTTTGCAGCCTGTCTCAGTTGAAAGATACCAGTTTTCTTTGTGCGTGAGTATACAAGTGAAAGGAACGCCGCCGATGCGTTGACATGTGTTGTGCAGGTAGCTTGGTCGGCGCCAAGTGCCGAGCGCGCGAGAGAAACAAATCTCGAGTAGACGCCGCGACCTATAAAAATCAGCTCTGAAACTGCCACCTATCTGCCAAGGAGGCTACACGATGCGTCAGAATCAGTCGTCCCAACGCTTGCGCCCATATCGATCCTTCATTGCGTCCACGCCTGTCTGGCTCCTTCCTTTGGCTCACTTTTCTTTTTTGTTTTCCCGGCACAAACGACACCTTTTGTCGCATTTCGAATCCCCCCTCCCCCCCCCCCCTTTTTTTTTGTATCGGGACAGTTCTTCATTTAAGTTTCCGCTCCTATACTTGATTATCTCAAGCGTGGCACAGAACTGGATTTACTGCTCCGATGATAGGGAACGCGCCGAAGCGGCTGGATACTCGTGGAAATCTAACAGTGTGCTTGACGTCAATCGAACGAAGACTCAGAACGAGAACCTTGCGTTTGGCGTCAGACTACAGTACTAATTCTGCTGACTTTACACGGCAGTCTGGCTAGTTGTGATGACGTGAGGCATCAAAACTGCCAAAATGGCCGCTTGTGCGTCACCAAAACATTCAAAATTACCGCTTGTGCGTCCCCAACGGAGCCACGGTGTGGAGCGGCCGTGGAAACGTCACGATATCTTGCGCGAGCACATGACGAGAAGCTCATACCGTGTTGCGACGTCAGGGTACACTAGGAACCGAAACTACTTTCAAAATCATACTGTAATTACTTTTTAAGAGTTAACTTTCGCTTAGCGGTACATTTTCTAGGCTCTTGAGTGTCTGGTCTTTCATTTAACGAAAAAAAAACTGAAAAAAACGACAACTGAGAATTTTCGTGTCAGTACCCCTTTAAAGCAACGCGGGAGCTATGACAGGCACCGTATTAGTTTTTACCATCAGGGTTTATAAGGTGAAATTGGGATTGCATTTAATTCTTAGCATTCGGGCGGTTTTTGCATTTCGCCCCCATCCGTATACGGCCGCAGCAGCCGGTTCTGACAAGATTAGTTTGTCACTTTTACGGAAGAGACGGATGCAGGTTCGAAGCCGACCGAAGGTGCCTTCGTTTGCTGAACTTCTCATTGAATACTAGTCCGGCAATATAGCGATCAGTACCGCAGAGTTGCTACTGCTGCGGCATACATTGCCGCCGCAAATGCATACTTGAAAGCCGCGAAGAACCCCTGTGACGGCGCTTTCTTCGCATTACTGCCTAGCTATGCGGTGCAACACGGTGCGCAGGTGGTTGCTGTCCCCATATTGGCAAAACGCGAATTTCGTCAGATGCCGATAGCCTCGCACAATAGGAGAAACATAGCGGAGGCTATGAATATTATTTATGTAAAATAATAGAGGTGCTTGCGTGTTGGAAGTATTTACTCTGGCTATTTCCGTGTTCTTAAGCGCTTAAGTGCGGTTTCTGGGATATGGTATTAAGTAACTTTGTGCTCGTAATGCTTCGAAATATAAATATATAGCATTATTTGACGAATCGGTCTGAAAATTCTGACCGTCCGTGGCCAGTATAAATGTAGCCCGATGCCGAAGACGGTGCGATACCGGCTTGACGCCGTACCGGGTCAACACGACATCAACCCATGGACCGGGTAAACCCGATATCACACCATAGATCTGGGCAACCCGGACCGGGTCAGCCCATAGACCCGAACTCAGTATGCTGGATCCAAACACGTACAAGAGAAAAGACGAGAAAGAAAGTACAAGGAGCACACATGAGGAAAAGAGGACTAGACTGCGTGCGAGTGTATGTATGTATATAAGTCGTTTTTAACGGTATGCGCATACATGAAACGTCATTCTTTTCAGAACATCTGTAGAAAACAGCCGCAAGAATAGCAGAAGCAAGCCGAACCCCAGAGCGGTATACAGCTATATTGCGCAATTCCTTTAAGGACGTGTGGGTTATCACAATTTTTTAGGTTGTATATAGTTGTAGGCTTCCGCATACATGGTATTCTAAGTGACTTAGAGAAAACGCCCTATTTTTATCGAGTTACGGAGACACTTCCCGTATTGCGGCGACTGAATAAAGCAAATCAATGAGCGCAATTTTTCTTTTTGTTCGCCGTACAAGTTTTCACCTAGTTTGTGCACTCTCATGTAACCATTCGATTTAGCGTCCTCGAAGGGACGATATCCACCTCGTGTGAGGATCCCACCCCGTAAAAATCATAGGGCGTGATATATCCAAAGACGAGATGGTATACTGCCACAGGGAGAAAAGAGAGGGAAGCACAAGGAGGTGAAAAAAGCGAGGAGAGATGCGAAAGCGCTCCCTAACACCGACACATCTTATACATAAATTCTGGCGGCTGCGCATCTGAGGTACAGCCCGCGTTGTACCCGTCTGGAGCGCGTGAACGACATGACTATGGAATACGGCGACGACGTTGTCGTCGCTACGGGCCCCGAAATAGCCTCGTACAGAGCGTATACGCAGGCGAAGAATAGCATGCACGCAGTATTCCCCCTGTCTTCGAGGCGGCGGCTATCTCGAGCCCAGCAGGCAGCGGTAAATGTTGCTGTCCTGTGGAGCGCAGACCGCTCACGCACCCTGGACACGTTTGGTGCGGGTTGTGCGAGTACAAAACCCTCCCGCGTCAAGGCTGTTCTTTAAACTACCATGCTCTGCAGCTCTCTTGCGCTTGACAGTATTACCCATAACCTTGAATATGCGTTATTTAAACACTAGACAATCTTATTCCTTTCTTCCCTTTTTATCTTTAAGGCTAGACAAGAACTACGAATAAATATGTGATGACCGCAGGAAGCCTAGCTATTGTTGGACAAGACATAATACAAAAATCCAATGTCGACATAAGATCCGCTACAGTCATTCGTACAAAATTTAAAACTTTAACCATGTTCTATTCGTCTAAAGAATGTGTCTCGAAATATGGCTATTGGCGTGCATTAAAACGTAGCCGGGTCGTTTATGACGGTGTAGCTTTTTTATTGTTTTCAGGAATATACTCGGAGGAGGATAAGAGTAATGACATCGCTTTAGTAGACACGACAGCATTCGGTCGTGGAGTGTTGCAAGGACTGCCAGAGTTTTTCTGTTTTTTAATGAATTCGCGATAACACGCTAATATTTCGTTTATTTTATCGTGCCTCATGTACATACAATATAAACGTAATTGCACGACTAACTACTTATACCATGCAATATTCCACTAAAGAACTCCTTCGGTACTTATCTAAAAATGGCTCCAACGTTAAACGACAGTACGAGACTACACGTGGGACGAGTGAGCGAGGAATGGCCAGAAGTTTGGCCCAGTTCATTTAACACACGAGGTGAATCCCCTTAGTCACAGATGTGCTGCAGGCATTTAGCATTGAGTAACGAAACTGAAATGAAGCGACTGTAGTCCATACGGGCACTTCTATTCATGCGTGGATATGTGTCCAGTTTTAAAGGTCTCAGATTTTGAGTGTAATTCCTGACGCACTCACTATCGCGATGCGCAGGTGGGGCACAGTATTCCATTTTCGTCTACCCCCGATAGCACAAGTCTGTCTCTGCAATGAATTGGTCACGGTCCAACTGGTCAAGGGGTAAGTCGATCGCTTTGTTGGCTCCGTATTCAGGGTGAGTAATTAGGCAACAGTGGTGGAAGCAGATACCGCGGGCAGCTGGTTCCGATAACGGACATCCGAATGCGTAAATAGTGTGTGGGGCAAAGTGGAGGAGAGAGGCGGGATTTAGGGAGGGCGATCAAAAATTATGCCGAATCGACAGGTAATCTGGAATCGCTGTGGAGTCCGGACCTGCAAACGCGCCGTCCAAGGGTCCCTCGTCGATTTACGAAGACTTTTTACTTCCTCTCTGCAAAATAAATATCACGTAGAAATAAATAAAAGGCACGCGCGAAAGTGCTTGGTCCCTCGAGTAAAACCAGTTGTTTTTGTCCGCATTTTTAAGCGAACCTTCTACGAGTTACAAGTTTCAGTGGCTGATACTCGCTTGATCATGGGCCTGTCGGTGATCGGCCGTTTCTGATATCGAAATCTGATATTTTATCGAGATCACTTGCCATTTCAAGTCGCTACATTTTATTGTTGCCTGTGCAACGTGAAGTGACAAGGGACAAGTTCCACTGTTTCATTGTTGCCCGCCCTGTACGGATGCTATAGAAGGGAGCGGCTTGTCGTAGTAGACTTGCCGTCGTGACAGAGACAGAGTAAGTGCCACCGGAAAGACCGCATTGCCTTTCATGAGTGACAGCCAAAGGCTCATTATTCTGCGTCCAGCTTACGACTACGATTCTGATTAGGTGACCTGATGTATTCGGGCTGACAAGTGGATAGTGCTCTCGAAACAAACTTAAGTAAGCGTCGTGGCTTGCGCACGAATGTTCCGAGTCAAGCCGAATGTTTCATTAAATAAGTATATACGTATACACGTGATTCATTAGAGCTTAAACCATGCATAGTGCATTATATTCTGTCCGCGCATATATTTTCCTGCACACTGAAAATGAAACGTGATCGATAAATACAACTGCATACGATGGGCATAACCAATGACGACCATTGTTTTGGGATTACAAGGGCTGCACACCTAAATGAAAGACTGAAAATATTTTTAGCGCCGAAGAAGACGAAGACAAGCAAAGGACGACGCACACACGCTCGTCTGTCGTCTTTTTGTTGCGTGCTCTTTCATGGGTGATCAACTTGCGTAACCATACAACCTGTTAAATGTTGGACACCTCAGTATTGGCCAGTTTGAAAGTTAGAAGAGGGGTAGATTGCGCAAAATATCTGCTAACGTAGCCATTTGAAAGGCGGCCTTTCCCATATCTCATGTATAGGTAATTTCTGAAGAGGTCTTGGCATCAGGATTAGAACAACGTGTCGACACCCTTCTCCAGAATGACTTTTATCTGGACTCTCGAATCTCGAATCTGGATTCCGAACTTATTTTTTGCTTCGTGGTTATGTTTCGTCACATGGTGACCGCATGGGATGCTTCACGAAAGA
Source organism: Rhipicephalus sanguineus (assembly GCF_013339695.2). Lineage (NCBI taxonomy): Eukaryota > Metazoa > Arthropoda > Arachnida > Ixodida > Ixodidae > Rhipicephalus > Rhipicephalus sanguineus. The sequence continues at coordinate 142,106,581 of NC_051176.1, forward strand.
CATGCTTGAGACCAGACTGGTCCGTAGGTCATGAACGTACTTATTCAGGAAATAAAATGACATATATGGGACGACGACAGTCATGTGCGGGCCGGGCCGCTAGCAAAGGTCCGCGGGCCGCATATTTGAGACCCCTGGCGTAAGAGAGCTCACGACAGCAGCCGATTTGATTTCGGTCCCGATGTCGTTAACCGCCGCCGGTGTCCGTCGCAGCTATCGCAAACAATGAGAGGAATTCGGCAGGTGTTACACTCTTGTACCACAAGAAGGCGAAAGCCTGGCTGCACTCATGTAAGACAAACGAGCCGCAACGAGCAAGTACATATATTATGTATTAAGTCGACCGTTTGAACGCCTCATGCGAGCACCTTTGTCTTTGTACGTGCAGACATTATCGACGTAACCACTACGTATCTTGTGAGTCAATAGGCGCACCTACGTAGCTGCACGCCTTGTTGATGCTGTAGATCATTATGACGATAATGATGATGACAAATTATTGCTGAGCCCTTTGTAACGGGTGTAAATCTTTGCACCACTAATATGTTACGCAGTTCCCATGGTGCGACGCCTGGTGCGTTTCTACGCTTTTGCCACGCAATATTACGTCTGTTAACGTCACTCCTCGCCCGACATGACGACTGTATAGGGCCTTTTCCCAAACCAGATTCAAGCAACGACGTGGCTCTGTGGTAGGACACTTGACTGCGGCGCAGAATTCCTGCGTTCGATTCCGGCTCCCACACTGATATTTATCTGAATCCACAGAGCCACGCCAGTGCTTGAAACTGTCTAGGAAAAATACCCTATAGAGGGATCATCTTGGTCGAGGAGTCACGTTGACTTCTATTCAAATACCGCGTGGCAGAAGTGTGGAATCGGCCCAGGCGTCACACCGTGTGAATTGCGCAACGAGTGGGTGGTTTAAAGCTGCCCAGCCACTACAAAGGGTTCAGCCATGATTCATCATCATCACCAGGCACAGCATCAACAAAGTGCGCAGCTACGTAGGTGCACATACTGCCTTATAGACGCGTAGTGGGTACTGCGCTACTGCTCAAAATGATGATGAATTATGGCGTTGTGGGTACTTCACAAATGTACTTGGAGAGGGCGCCCTAAGCGAGTTTATACAACAGCCTCTAAGAAGGCCGCTCCTCCAGCTTAGGCTGTGACTGTGCTGCGCGTTCCGCGCAGGCATGGGTGTTTATTTCTTGAGATGCAGCTTTTTCTTACCGACGAATACTTCTATAGGACAAATGTTCGTACTCTACAAGCTATTCGACCACGGACACTCAGCATTTGTCTTGATTTGCCAGAATTCGCATTAACAGTGGTAAATTTTGGTAATTGTTGAGGCAAAACAATACAAGCGCACAGCTGAGAGCGCACATTAGGCACTTTGCCAAAACCGGTTCCTACCATCTTGCAGCACCACCTTTAGTGAGGCGGCAGTCATCATTTTGTAATGCGATCTCTAATTAGTGCACCAGCGATCCACCATGCTTCATTCCCACAAATGAGCCATTAATTCCTCCTTGGTTCGACCTAGAATAAGCCCTACCGGAATCAGAAAAAAATACGAGTTCTCATTTTCGGTTCTTAAGCACCTACGGAGGCGTAAATCATGGGCGGGGGGTCCTGAGCCCCCTTGTGTTCAGGCTGAGGGGAACACACCTTGCAAGTGTTCCCCCTTGAGATTTAGATTTCGAGCAGCATATTTGAATTGCTTGACTATTGAATCTTGCACATTCTCCGAAAAAACCTACAATGAAATCTGAAGTCCTCCCAAGGAGCAGAAACGAAGCACAACAGTAATTTCCGTTTCGAAAGGCACTGGAGAGCATGATGTTTCTGAAGTGTTACGAGTTACTTCTGACGTGCTGCAATTTTTTTTTATTATACTTTTGGCTTTAATATGCAATGTAAATGAGGAATGCCCGACCATCTACCATTTATCTAGTTTTTATGTCGACGGTTTCTCGGAAGCCATTGATGATGAAGTGTGAGTCCGATTGCTGGACTATGGTTATGTTAATTTGAAAAAAAATCACCGGGAAACATAAACAAGCTTTACAAGCAAGTTGTCGTGGGAGGCTATCAGGTATACACGACGACGCGGAACGGATCTCGAGTTGAAGCTAAAGAAAAGCTGTACCTTTGCGCGTAATAACACGAGTAGGCTAGGATTTTCACTTGATCGTTTAACTTGAGCACACCTAAGAGCCACGCAGAAACTAACTTCACCAACGTAGCTTTCTACTGTTGGCTGCTCAGTGCTGTTAGGTTAAGCTCCCTGACCCGGCGCTGAGGCCCATGCTCGCTTTTTATTTTTATTTTCAAGGCGTGATTTTAATTTTCACATATTAAAAATTAAACCTATATTTTTAAAAACAAGATGGCCGCATTGGCAAGATGTGTGTCCCCCCTTATGATCATGCTGGATTTACGCCACTGAGCACCTATATCACATCAATTTGTCTGAGAGGCATTGTATGCCATCGGAGAAATGAAGCGCTTGCTATGGAACTGCGGCGACGACAGCGCAAACAAGTGGTACTTGAGATTATAGAAGTTACATAACTTCTCTAATACGCATAGCTTCGCCTATAGAACGAGCATACATTTCAGTGGCTTCGAAGAAACTGCGACGTCATATAGGTAAGGTCATGCCGATAGCGCTGCTCGGTTAGATCTTCAAGGCAGCGGACAAGAATCGATAAAGCAATAAAGCTCAAGTGCCGCCAGAAGACTTCGAGTTGACGCATTATTATGTTGTCCGTGCAGAGCACCCAAGCTTTTTTTTTTAATAAGCGGCTCCACCAACTGCACTCTTCACTTCACATGCAAACATTGACTCTGCAGACGACACGCCACTTTCGTCGAAATGTCGAATGGGTGACAGCTGACATTCGCGTCCATACTTTCGTGTGCATACAACCCCTACACTCATCAGCCATCCATCTATTACCTCTACAGCATGCAGGATTGTATTACGATTACGGTGAATTCCAAGGCATCCTTAACGCTGAGGAAGCTCCAGACTTTTCGAATATTTCTGTCAAACCATGCTACATTTCAGACATTTTTAGGCAGGTCCCGCGAGTTCTCGCGCCCCAGAGGCAACATAGTCTTTTCATGACTCCGTTTGCGTGGTTATCATGGCGACCTTAGTCAAAGCTTCATATAGGAAACCTCTAATGCGAGTCTACTCAGTTTTCGTGGCTCAATATTTCCTCATGAACACGTGCATCCCAAAGACACGTGGTATAGTTTCTGGTCATAATTCCTATTTGGTCACCTTCTTCTTACGTTTCATGCAGATACGTTGACATTTACACGTCAGAGTGGCTAGTGCCAGTGTGAGAGATAGCAACCGCTAAAAAATCCTTCAGACTTGAACATGCCTGCTCTAGTAATGCCCCCTTCCTCCCTAATGTTATTTGGACATGTACGTTTACTTCTCGTACCCGATTTTCTGTGTTTACTCGTTGTAGTGACTTACTGGCTGTTGAATTCTGCTACTGATTACAAGGCCATGACATTGATTTTCAACCGGAATGGCCGCATTTCCATGCGGCCAATTGCGAAAGTACTTGTGCAGATAGATTTAAGTACAGTGCTCGGGGATTGAAACGCGACCTCAAAATTGTTTTATTATAAAGATTGGTATGCGTAATTGATCGTGATAACCGCGCCATGTTGCTGCAAATATGGTCGCTAAACGTAATGTTGGTTCTGATGCAAGTGTCTCAGTCAAAATCACGCCGATATGAGGACTTTGAAAATAAAAATAGGTGCATTTCTTAGCCCTAAATTGTTGCGTTTCGAACCGTAAGCACTGCACATGTTAAGGAACCCCAGACAGTCGAAATTAATCCGGACTGAGCAATTACGCCATGCCCCATTACTTATTGTGCAGGTTCGTTACATTCAACGCAGCAATCCAAATTCGTCTATTTCTTCATTGCTAAAACACGATTTATTTTTAAAAGCTCAAAACTTGCCAAAATGTTCTTCATGCGTCTCCTAAGCGATGGAGCTTTTTCCTTCGAAAACAGGCGAGCGATTGCATGATCGCGTCCAGGGCGATCTTATCCACAGTGTGTCGGCAGCTTCTACTGAAGGAGAGGTAAATTTGGGCATATTAGGTCAGAAACCTAGCAATGTTCCGATAATGCGATCGCCGCTTTTTATCAGTAAGGTTCTATCAATTGCTATTTCCAACATATAAAACGCTGATAATTAAGCAAGCAGCCCTTGGCTAGAACAATACACAATTGCGTTAGTGGCGAAGCAGTGCCACAGTTTGGAAAAACCGGGCTCGGCAACGCGATACATAAGCACGCTTAGTTGAACGCGCAATGCTGTTCGACATTTGACACCTTAACTGTACCGATTGATCTTGCAAGGCGATAGAATTGCAAAGTTACCGAGCAACCTGTACTTGCACAAATTTTTAAGCAGAACGGGTCCTGACAGGCGCACTCATCGGTCACCTGCGCGTGTGATCCCCCTAACAAACCGTCTCAGCAGAAGGAAACAAATTCGTTACTGCCCTTAATACGAAAAATCCTACTTGAGCGACTAGGACAGACAAGTGTCACTTTACGCTGCGAACAGCAGTGATCGTGCGCGTGTTCTCTGCATCTGCATCTGCCCCTCATTCTATTTACCCATCTTTCTAAGAAGTCCCCTCCTCCATCTCCCAGTGCAGGAAACCGGACTCCTGTTCTGGTTAACCTCCCTATCTTTTTTTTTTTTTCCTGTCCCCTCCTTATCCCAGCAGTACACCCAGCGGCACTGGGAAAGAGAGCCGAGCATCGGGATGCCTACGGAAGTCTTGTTAAACATGCAAGGAGAGATAATCTAAGACAAGGAGTACGGGAGAAGCTGACGCGGAGAATGTAGTACCGATGTTTCGGCTCATTAGTACATATACAGTTAATCGAGAATGCTATTGCGCGAAAAAGACGAGGACATAAAACAAATCGGTTGAGCATCACGAGCACCAACTTCCAAGCAGCTTATTTCGAAAACGGCACACAAGTACTTCCTCTGGCAAGACTGCACAGAATGATCTCAGGAAAGAACATTACCTCATCTTCTGGAGCATTACCATACATACTTGCGCACGCTATAATGCGGCGTTTCACTTGCGCGAACGATTTGCCGAAGCGCGGACGTCAAGCGGTCGCAGCAAAAAAGAGTAGAAAGTTGGACAACTAAGGCAGTGCGAATGAAACTGAGCGCGCACGGCAAGGACACAAGACAAAATTGTCTTTTGTTCTTGCGTTCTATATACGTTACCTTGATACTTAAAGCACGGGACAAACCAAGGAACGAAGAAAAAAATGAAAGGAAGAGCGAGAGAAAACAAGTAGATCGCTCACCGGTCTCGGCGGTCCAAGCGGGCCCCAGTTTGTGAGCGAAGCGCGGGCCACGCGGACGCTCGCACTGGCGGCCCTACCGAACGGCCGTCCTGCAGCGGAGAGAAAAACTTTGGCAGCGCGCGCCGCCCGGCGCACCCCGTCCGACGCTCAGCGACAGAAGAGCGCGCTCGGTGCGCTCGGCCGACAACGCGCGTTCGAGCGCCGATGTAGTCGCCGTCGTTGTTTGCCGCGGACTCTTCGCGCACGCCAGTCCAGGGGGCGTTCGCCGCGCTCCCTCTTACCTTCTTTCCCTGGCAGTTTCCCCACCTGGGCCGCAAGTCGCAAGTTACTCGGCCCGGAGGTCGCTTGTATCCCCATGCTGTCTCTTGTCGTGACGTCGATATGAAGGCACGGATCACGCGCACGCGCAGTGTCTAGAACGTTTCTCTCGAGCTTTCCCTTGGGCCTTTGTGTTTTTTCGCTCTCTCCCTTTGCGTTTCTTGGCTGGCGGTTAGGTCTTTGACTCGCCGGAGTCGAGACCGGCCGAACTATCCCGTTCATTCCAGCGCGTTCCGAGAAGGCAGAAATTAGAGCAGTAGAGAACGCCAAGGGAGTAGAGCGTATATAATGATAGCTGGCGCCCGGCTTCATAAGCTCCCTTGTCGACCTTTTCCCCGGGCTCTATTATATTCTGCTCATAATTGCATACTTTCGCATATCTTATCTTCAATAAAAATTTCCCTTTTTCTGGCAAAGTACGGCTAAACAGGAACTGCATGAAAATTTTATGCTGCAGCTTTCAGACTTTATCGGAACATCATTATCTTGAAGACCCTCACTTGCAAGCAACTATGCAGGGGATGAGGTTTGCTAACGATGTACGCTTTGGCGCAGTAATAAGAAAGATGACATTCCTTGCATCTCTTTATTTTACTTGCTCTTTGTTTTATGTTTTACTTTCCGCTAAAATTGCTAGAAAACGCAATATGATAAGCTTGATCTTGAAAGCTATATCGTTTAACAAGGCGTGCGTGTAGGCCGAAGCGGAGTTCATCATTGCGTTATACTATATACTAAAAGAGCTATTTCCTGCCAAGTGCGCAAAGAAAAAGCAAACCTACACAGGCGGGGATAAGAACCGATCAATGAGACGGGCTAGTTGGTCATTAGGGGTTTCAGGAATGCCCTACCCAAAGGCAGCAGGGAGCTCTCGACTGTGCGCGGACAAGAACCAGAAGCAAAGCTGATCTTCTGCGAATCTGCGCTACTGTTCATGCTATCTATTCGGTACACTAAGCTGCTTCCATCGGCTATGTCAAACTATGAGCTAATTCTGTGAGCTTAACGAAGGTAACAGGGAGCTTAGAACGTTATTTTCGGTGTAGTTTGCAGCGCCATCGCTTGCAACGGTTTACGTTTTTGGTGCTTCAGTAAGTTCGCAAGCGAATTCGTTAGTTCTCTTAGCAAACATTTATTATCTTCATGTTCCTGATTGTTATCGGTTTCACCGGGTCGGCGGGAAATAAGCCATGATTTTCTACTAGGATAAACCATCCCGAATTCGGCACTCGAGCACTCTAATAATTATTCCACTGCCCTGTAGGCTTTTCTGGCCCATTCCGCCTACATATGGACATGCGTGCGTGTACGTATGTATAGTTGTGCGCATGTGTGTTAGTATGCGCGCGCGCGTGTGTGTTGACACTTGTGAGTTCCTGCGCACGTGTGTGTTCGTCTATGGATGTTTTTAAGTTAGAACAGATTTTATTTATAAATCACCTGTGACAGAGTGGGGCGTTCGGCGTTAATTTTCATATGTATTTTTCGAAACGGCGGAAATTACCCGTATAAGCAATCGCTGTGTAGCCGGCTAGCAAATTTATTCGCCAACATAGACTTCCCCTAATAAATTTAGGGCACAATTGTAATTGTGAAATTGAAGTGAAGGAGTAGTTAAATAACGTTATTTAAGACGGCACGATCCGCTTCCCCGTTTTGTGCCTTATGTGATGAAATCTGGGATGTGGAACACTTCGTCGAGTTGTGCTCGCAGTTTGACGCATGCAGAAAGAAACACAGTGTTTCACAACCTGCGGATGAGAGGTCTTCCGCGCGCGAGCTTTTACGGCTTTGATTTCCCTTAAGAGCGTACAGTAATCAAGAAGGGAATCCAACGACTGCTGATTGCTTTTCTTCGAAAGTCAGAGCTGATTAACGTTTAGTGAGGCACCCATGTGAACAATGTACGCGAGGCTCAGGCGGAACAATTGCCGACAGGAGAACTGTTGTCACGCGAGCAGGCTTACAATCACAACGGAAAAAGAACGCGTTTATATTGTGACGGAGGCGAGATGTGGATTTAATAGATATTTATGCCAGTGAATCGGCAGCCAATACAATATGGCTGATGAGCACCACGCGCAAGCGCTTCACGTTTTCTCGTCTTCTTTATCTTCGGAGAGCCCATGTCGCACCGTAACATCACTCTCCCGCGGCGGAAGCGCCGTCGCGGCGCTTGTTATGGCGACGAAGAGCTAGCAGAGCAATACGGTTTCAGTCGGGAAACGTGCACAACATCCGTCTGGAGTGAGGAGGTCGAAGAGGCTGTGCCCAGGGGTGCGATCTCATAGTTCACGTCGCTGAGTTGGCGGAGTACTTTATAGGGGCCATTGTAACGGCAGAGAAGCTTCTCTGATAAGCCGACCTGGCGGCATGGTGACCAGAGGAGTACCAGAGATCCCGGTGTGAAGTGAACGCTTCGATGTCGGCTATCGTAACGATCTTTTTGGTGTTCTTGCGACGAAGCCAGTCGGTCACGGGCGAGCTGACGAGCTGCATGGGCTCGAACAAGGACGTCGCCGGCGTATGCAGTAGACAAGGGTCTGGACGGAGGAAGCAGAGTGTCGAATGGTAACGCTGGATGTCGGCCAAATAGCAAATAGAACGGGGAATAACCAGCTGTGTCATGTCGTGAAGAGTTATAAGCAAAGGTGACAAATGGGAGTGCGTTGTCCCAGTCGCGGTGATCTGACGAAACGTACATGGAGAGCATCTGAGTAAGCGTGCGGTTGAGACGCTCGGTCAATCCGTTCGTCTGTGGATGATAAGCTGTCGTGAGCTTGTGCTGTGTGGAGCAGGCACGGAGGATGTCATCCACGACACGTGACAGGAAGTACCGCCCTCGATCAGTAAGTAGCTGCCGAGGGGCGCCATGATGTAGAATGACGTCGTACAACAGAAAATCAGCGACGTCGGTGGCGCAACTTGTAGGTAGTGCTCGAGTGATGGCAAAGCGTGTGGCGTAATCGGTGGCGACAGCAACCCATTTATTGCCCGAGGTAGACGTGGGAAAAGGGCCTAGTAGGTCAAGTCCAACACGGAAGAATGGCTCCGTAGGTATGTCAATGGGGTGTAGGTGGCCAGAAGGCAGCACAGAGGGGCGCTTTCGGCGTTGGAAGTGGTCACAAGAAGCGACGTAGCGAACCACAGTGCGGTACATGCCGGGCCAGAAAAAGCGACGTCGCACGCGGTCGTATGTACGAGAGACACCAAGGTGGCCGGCTGTCGGTACATCGTGGAGTTGTTGCAGAACACCGTCGCGTAGATGGCGAGGTAGCACAAGTAGTAGTTCCGGGCCATCGGCGCTGAAGCTACGACGGTACAAAATGTTGTCGTGCAGTTCGAACAGGCGAACAGAAGGGTCTGGTGATGGGTACGTTAGACGGTCGATGATGGCCAGTAACGATGGGTCCCGTCGCTGTTCGGTGGCGATGTCAACCAAAGCGCGGATGGAGAGCACGCAGGGGTCCGAGTCAAGGTCAGTTAGGTCGGGCGCTTCAACCGGATGACGGGACAAACAGTCTGCGTCTGTGTGCAGTCGCCCCGACTTGTAATGAACCACAAACGAATATTCCTGGAGACGGAGTGCCCAGCGACCGAGACGTCCCGACGGGTCCTTCAGTGATGAGAGCCAGCAGAGAGCGTGATGGTCCGTGACCACGGAAAAAGTTCGGCCATACAGGTAGGGCCTGAATTTGGTCACGGCCCACACTAAAGCCAGGCATTCACGCTCAGTGATGGAGAACTTCCGTTCGGCGGGCGAAAGAAGACGGCTGGCGTAAGCAATTACTCTATCCTTGCCGTGCTGTCGTTGGCCGAGGACCGCCCCGATTCCATGGCCACTGGCATCGGTCCGAAGCTCTGTATGCGACGCAGGGTCGAAATGGGCCAGTATTGGCGGTGTAGTCAGCAGATGGATAAGGGCAGAAAAAGAGTTTGCTTGCTCGGCGCCCCATGTGAAGGGAACGTCCTTTTTTAAAAGATCAGTAAGTGGGCGAGCGATGTCAGCGAAGTTGCGGACAAAGCGACGAAAATAGGAACATAATCCTACGAAACTGCGGACGTCCTTGGTTGAGCATGGCATAGGGAATTCTTGCACTGCTCGCACTTTGTCGGGGTCAGGTTGGACACCAGCAGCACTCACAAGGTGACCGAGTATGGTGATTTCGCGCCGTCCGAAACGGCACTTTGCCGAATTCAGCTGGAGAGCGGCTCGTCGGAAAACATCCAGAACGGCAGACAGACGTGTGAGGTGGCTGTCAAACGTAGGCGAATAGACGATAACATCGTCTAAGTAACATAAACAGACGGACCACTTATATCCTCGGAGCAGAGAGTCCATCATGCGTTCGAAAGTTGCCGGGGCATTGCAAAGTCCAAACGGCATGACCTTGAACTGGTAGAGACCATCGGGCGTAACGAAGGCGGTTTTTTTCGCGGTCCATGGGGTCGACGGAAATTTGCCAATAGCCGGACCGAAGGTCGATAGATGAAAAGTATTGGGCGCCATGGAGGCAGTCGAGGGCGTCATCAATCCGAGGCAAAGGGTAGACGTCTTTATGAGAGACCTTGTTTAAATTGCGATAATCAACACAAAAGCGCCAGGTCCCATCCTTCTTTTTGACGAGCACGACTGGGGAGGCCCACGGGCTGGACGACGGCTCTATGACATCTTTAGTAATCATTTTGTCGACTTCGCGCTGAATTACTTGACGTTCCTGTTGAGATACGCGATATGGACGCCGGCGTATAGGAATGGCGTCACCAGTGTTGATCCGGTGAGTAACGACAGATGTTTGGCCCAGAGGGCGGTCGTCGAAGTCAAAAATGTCACGATAGGACGCAAGCAGATGATGGAGATCTGTAGCTTGCGCTGGGGTTAGATCGGGAGCGATCATCTTGTCAATGTCGTCAACAGGCAGCGTGGAATTAGCATCACGAGAAGATGACACAACATGGGCGTCCAGAGCGGCAATCTGGCAATTGTCAAGCGGCGAGATGGTGGCCAAAGACAAGCCTTGTGGAATAACTTGAGTCATCAGGCTGACGTTGAGAAGAGGGATGACCACTGTATTATCAACCACAGAAACAATAGTGTGAGCAAGAGCGACGTCTCGGGCCATCAGTACGTCAAGAATAGGAGACACGAGGTAGTCACCATCGGGCACATCGCGTGAAGATGACAAGGCGACGTACGTAGCAGCTTGTGGTGGCAAGCGGGCGTGATGGCGAGAGCGTAAGCGCGGAGGGAGGTCGGCTGGCAAATCGGCAAGCTGTGGCAACTCGAGTTGAACAGAACCTGTCGCACAATCAGTGAGTGCAGAATGACTTGACAGAAAATCCAAGCCAAGGATGAGGTCGTGGGGGCACTGCTCAATGACGGCAAATTGAACTGATGTAGGATGACCGGCTATACAAATACGGGCGGTGCACATCCCTTGAACGGCAGGAGTGCCTCCATCGGCGACGCGGAGTGTGCTGGAAGCGGCAGGCGTGAGTACTTTATGCAGGCGGCGGCGAAGGTTTGCGCTCATTACGGAAATGTGAGCTCCAGTGTCGATAAGGGCTGAAATAGGCACACCATCAACGTCAACGTCTAGTAAACTTCGTCTCGTCAAAAGCGTCAAGAGAGGATTTGTGGAGGAAGTCGACAATGCAGCGTCACCTCCGGGCGCTGCACTGTTTAGTTTTCCGGATAGGCAGGAGCAGGATTAAACGGGGATGACGGCCGGCGATTCTGCGGCGAGCGAGACGACTGGCGACGGTGTGGAGGCGAGCGCGACTGATGACCATGCGGCGACGGTGAGCGGCTGCCGAACCGTGGGTAGACGTAGGGGGAAGAAAACTGGGTCGGAGGTGTGAAGCGGGTGCTGTCCTGTCGGCGGTATGGGGCAGACGACGTCCGAGGTGGCGAGGACCAGCGAGTATCGCAGTAACGGGCTACATGGCCAATACGATGACAGTGAAAACAAATTGGTCGATTGTCGGCAGTCCTCCAAGCAGCAGGGTCGCGAGAGCGGGCCGGAAACCGCTGCTCGAGATAGGACGAGGCTGGACGCCATGAAGTTTGCTGTGGGCTGGTCACAGTGCACACAGAGTGAATGCCTATGCTAGCGAGTTCCTGACGGACGATGGCTTGGACCATGGGCGCAGTGATCGGTGTTGTATCACCGGCACCGGTGTAAGCTGGAGCAGGGGCCATGGCTTCAAGTTCGCGGCGTACGATTCGAGTGGCGTGGTCTGGGGAAACTGGAGCTTTCGGTTGCGTTCTCGTGCGATCTTCGCAAGACGAGGTTGCAGCCTTGTTGGGAAGTCGGGCAAACACGCTGTCAATGCGCCGGCTCTTAGCTTGCTCAAAGCGCCGGCACTCCTTTATAATGGCGTCCACTGTGGAGTGATTCTTGCATATTAGAAGATTGAAGGCGTCGTCAGCAATCCCCTTAAGAATATGCCCAACTTTGTCGGCCTCCGGCATCTCGGCATTGGCTTTGCGACACAATGAGATCACATCTTCTATGTACGAGACGTACGATTCTGTGGATGTCTGCGCCCGAGATGCGAGCATTTTGTTCGCGGCCATCTTTCGTCCAACGGGCTTCCCAAACAAGTCCAACATTTTCTGTTTGCACGTTGCCCAACTCCCGAGTTCGGTCTCATGGTTCTCATACCACACTTTGGCAGTTCCCTTGAGGTAAAACATCAGGTTGGCCAGCATTAGAGTCGGGCCCCAGCGGTTGCGAGTACTCACATGTTCGTACTCTGCCAGCCAATCCTCAACGTCCACCTCATCGGGATCGCCGGAACCGCTAAACGTGCCAGGATCCCGCGGTTGTTCCAGCACGACCGTTGTTGTCGCAGGTGCAGATGCAGCCGCCGCGTCATCTTCATCCTGCGAGACACGGGGTGCAGATGCAGACGCCGTATCTTCCGCCATAGTTGCAGAAAAGCTCCTTAAACGACGGCCGCTGCGGAGTTCCGTTGCGAGGCGTGTCGTACCCAGCAGCTCCACCAAATGTGACGGAGGCGAGATGTGGATTTAATAGATATTTATGCCAGTGAATCGGCAGCCAATACAATATGGCTGATGAGCACCACGCGCAAGCGCTTCACGTTTTCTCGTCTTCTTTATCTTCGGAGAGCCCATGTAGCACCGTAACAATATGCTAAGGGCCATTGAAAAGCTACCTTGATACCTCGGAGATCATTATTCACTTTTGAAGCGGATCACTCCGCTCGTTCGTACTTGCTCCAATCGAGTGCCGAACAAAAACGGGTACTTGATGAGGTCGAATTTCGCACTCATAATGAGAATTGTTGGGGTTTAACGTCCCAAAATCACGATATCATTATGAGGGACGCCGTATAGTGGAGGGCTCTGGAAATTTCGTCCACCTGGGATTCTTTAACGTGCACCTAAATCTACGTATACGGGCCTCAAGCATTTCCGCCTCCATCGAAATATGCGGCCACCGCTGCCGTGGTCCGATCCTGCGACCTTCGGGTCAGCAGTCGAGAAAATTTAACACCCAAGTCATTCAATTTCAAGATGCGGCAGAAAAAAAGTAAAAACACACATAAATGTTCCTGATCTGAATTCCGCAAGTGTTGCTCTACACTTGTAGTAATACAAGTCGCCACAGCAGTTCTTCTTTCTCTCTCTCTCGCTCTCTTGTACGAAATTTTATTCTCGTCAATATGCGTCTGTAGGGAATCGTGGCTGCTTGGAGTTCGGAAATCCTGTTGAATGAAAGTTTTCAACCTGTGATTGCTCCCAACAAGTCAACTGTCAAGTTGTCGTAAACCGTAGCGCCTGTTTGCATCCCGCTTTTCTTGCCGCTCGTTTACCCATACTTATCTGTTCTCACACTGGCCTAGAATCTTCCCAAACATTCAGCCTGTATGCGGGCTTCATGGCCGCCGTACATCGAAGCCGTACTTGTTCCTCACTTGTTCCAACGGCTTCGCCACACTAAAAACCCTCGGTATTGAAGCCTTCGGAAACTTTGCTCGTAAAACCTCACTATAGGCTTCTTGGACGCACTCTGCGAAGCCCCCACTGCTGAAATTAGAGCGTGTAGGTACTTTGTTGATACTGTGGCTAGAGAGGATGATAAATGTGGCTGAGCCCTTTGTAACCGATCCCACAACCACCATCAACAAGTTTTCTTAGCGAAAACCGTAGTATCGCTTCCAACGGATCCGGTCTTTATTATTACGGCTGCATACGGCAATATTCTGTTTAACAGTTCGCAAACGCGTGCATAAAGAAGTTCGCGGGGGTCTCATTTGTAATTCTACTGCATTTTTAGACATTGTGGACGGTTATTTGGGAAGGATGGGCTAGTCATAGGGTTTCTACTTGCATGACTTCACTGCTGTCCACCTTCAATAGTGCGAATGGAGTTTCCACCCTTAAATTAAAGGGTAATCAGGGGCATCTTTCGAGCTTGCTTCCTCGAGTTTACAATTTGTAGCGCAAGAAACGCCTCCCGTTTAACGTAATTTACCTGAACCGACCGTACACACATCAATGAAAAAATAAATTGTTTGAGCCATAAAATAGACCGAATGTACGGCTGCAAATAAAATTATAAGATTTTCCAAGGAAGGAAGCAAGTGGGAAAAAAGGCACTGGTCCTTCTATCCACTGGCATTCCTTCTTAGTATTTGTTTTCATTGGAAAGAGAGAGAGACTATTTATTGTTGTTAAAATGACAGATTTCTGCCGGTGTGCTGGAAATTCTGATGATGCGCATAACACAGAACCAACCAACCCAACTTTCAGCTCTAAGACGGGCTGCAAGCCGCATTTGCTCATTGGTTGCTGCACAAGTACACCTGCGCAGATTTTTTGAACACGATGTCTAATCGAACGTCTAATCGAATCGAAGGAACTAATCGAACCAATTCTACAGGCAAGTTTCCTATCTTACAACTGCAGTTCGCAGCATAACCCGTACGTCACAGGAGCCCACAACATTGCACTTGCGAAGTACTTACACAAACTTAACTATTAAAGTGCCCCACACCATACTTCACGGCAATTTTTTCTTAACCACTGATAAAAGTTGTGAGGTGCCATCCGGGAAGCGTTTTACCGAGAGGATTTTTCAAATCGTTTCATTATTTGTCGTGTTAACAGAAATTGAACTGTCCCGTTACCACGCATCAAGGAGGTGAGCTACAGTGCCACAAGCCCTTTCCTTCGGCTACGCTCCATAAGCAGCGATGTTCCCTTGCGTTCTTTCAGGTGCCAGATGAAAGGGAAGGGAGCACGACATGTTGACGTGACGAGCCCCACCTCGTTTCTCTCTCTCTCTTTCTATATTACTTCTCCGCGTACTTGCACGGACGGAATTGCGCGCTCCGCATTGGATGAAGAACTGAAGTCACTTGTCATAGTCGGTGACGTTCCACGGCCGATTTGGACGCGCGCGTGCGGATCCGAACCCACCTATGCGTTCGAATGAGTTCCTGTGACGTAGGCACGCGTGCGTGTAACATTTCACTTTTTCTATCAAAGCGCAGCTCTCGAGAAATGAATGGTGCGCGGTTTTTTTCTCTGTGAAATTTCAACCGCTTCCGCGTCGCGCTTGTTTGTTTGCAATGCTCAAACCTGGTGGGGAACTCTGTAAGAAGACTGGCCATGTGGATCTAAGCTGTCACTGTTCACTACACAGCGAAGATATCAGCGCCATTGGTATGCATCAGGGGAAGTTAGGCTTTGACACTTGTTCATCTCTGTCTCTCTCTGATATAATTAGTCATCTCGGCCCAATACTGATGCTGGACTGATGCATCATCCAAGGCAGCAGATAAATCACAAATGGGTGTTTACGAACAGGTAGCTTTGTGAATTACTAATCTACGAAGTCTTCTGTTCATAAGACTCGGCTTCCTTCGTTAATGCTATGTTGAGCGTCCTGATTGATTGGAACAGATATTTTTTTTAAGAGTGAACAAGAAGACCCGTCACGGTGGTCTAGTGGTTATGGTGCTCGACTGCTGTCCCGAATGTCGCGTGATCGAATCCCGGCCACGGCGGCCGCATTTCGGTGGAGGCGAAATGCTAGAGGTCCGTGTACTTAGATTTAGGTGCACGGTAAGGAACAACAGATGGTCGAAATTTCCGGAGCCCTCCACTACGGCGTCCCTCATAATCATATCGTGGTTTTGGACGTAAAACCCCAACCTTTAATATTAAGAGTGAATAAGGAAACAGCTAGGTAACAAAGGCGTGACAAAAATTGGGAACATTTGGCATATAAACGATTCGCTCGAGCTTTCGAAATAAAAAGATATCATGGAAAGTTCATTTTTACCGTATCCTTCTCTTGCACTAGATTCAGAACTGCTCACAGAAGTGAATTTTCTTAAAAGCGACAAAAATATACCGTCGGCCGGCTTGGCTGCACGCGCATATCGGATACAACTCTCCACTTCCACGCAGGCAACAGCGAAATGTTCGGCTCACTCGCATGCAAGCATAGAGACCTTCATAGGCTGTGCTGTGATTACAAGTTCTGTAGTGCTTGACCGAGTGGAATGTCCGTCAAGTAGGATCGCCAAGTCCCCAAAGCTTTCTATTTGCAAGCCGATTTCTTCCTTTCATAGATGATTTCGTTCATTTCCAATATCTGCCCCTCATTCACAAAACACCCTTTTCACCCTTCACTGGCCGCGTGATTTTTTAGCGGCTTATTTTTCGCAATAGTGGGATCAGTCCGGGCAGACTCGGAAGGGTCAACGACTGACTGGAAAATGGCTGACTGCCATTTCAGGCGACGGAGTTTTGCTGGCAGGTGAAAAGCGAAAGTAAATGGATTGCGATGCTGGCTCAGAGCGAGTGGCGTGCCGGCCATCTGGCTGGCGTCGTGAGTACGGGCGCTCAAGCACAGCCATGACCCTGATAAATTTGCGCATGAGCAGTGGATCACCACGCTTTCCGTAGCCTGTCTTAGGCTTGGGGTGAGTTCAGGCGTAAGAACCGTTTATGTACTTTCCCCAGCTTCGCGCATTCTGGCAGAAGCGGTGCCTCAGTGTTGCTCGACCACGGGCACCGACACCCCGTTGTTTATCCGGGGCCATTCTAAAAACGGAGCCAGGGTGCACGATGTGTTCTCGTTGTGAACGGTGCTCCTTTATTTCGCCTTGCCTACGAGACTCCGCTAGGCGAGAAGGCAGCGGGCATAACACCGGATGGAAGGGCGGAGCGTTTCTTGACTGGGTGCGGTAGACATCGTATACTGCGCTCATCTTTAGTGGGTTCATTCCTTCTACGCATTAAGCACCACATGAACCTCTGTGGTGCTTCTGTCACTCCCACGTAATTTCTTTGGTATTTATCAACATATATTCTCCATGGGCACATTTCGTCCAGCGGCGTACGGATTTGAGATCTCACTGAAAAAGCATCTAATTTCACTAAACCTTTGGTTTGGTCTACTTGGTTCATTTTTTAGGCTTATAAGAGCAGCGTAACTAAAAATCGCGGACGAAGACTAAACAAGTACAGACGAAGAACTGAGCTATTCCTGTCTACAGTTGTTCTTTCTTCGTCCGTATAATTCGTGGTCCAGCACGTGCTTAGCATCTTGGAACGCCAGCGGCCGAAAGCGGCGCCCCCACGGGTTTGACGGGAGTAGGTTGCTGCTCCGGGACGTTCGAGCACGCTAGTGTCTCGCTTTAATTCCCCTACCCCTGACCCCCTTTATGCCGGATCGTCAATAAAGTTGTTTCACTCATAATAATAATAATAATAATAATAATAATAATAATAATAATAATAATAATAATAATAATAATAATAATAATAATAATAGTTAGTCGGGACGCCTTGGGACTCTTCTGCAGTGGCAATGACCTCTCCATCATATGAAAATCTCTCATCCCCGAGTGTATATTGAGCTTCGGAAAATTAAAGAAGTCGCAGGGAGTCAAATAAGGAGAATACGGAAGATTCAGCGAAAATTTCACCCTCAATTTGTGGAAGTCAGCCGCTGTAACAACAAAGCTGCGAGTCGTATATGAGCCGACCAATGAGCTGTCGAGAGGTAATTCCTTACGCGCCAATCTAGGATATATATATATATATATATATATATATATATATATATATATATATATATATATATATATATATATATATATATATATATATATATATATATATATATATATATATATAATATATATATATATATATATTGCTCATAAAAGTGGTTAAAAGGCGTTGCATAATATCATCCCTTCGAGTGCCTGGCTACTTTCTAAATGGTCAATGAAGATGTTTTCTTGTGCCAGCGTTTTTCCAGTCAAAACGGCCTTCGCCTTATTAGCGGTATTTTCACGAGCAGTTCTGACCACTCTTGATTGCTGTTTTGACTCGGGTGCCAAGTGTCCAAGTCACTTCCACAGTTGCACGTCGACGAGAAATCACGTGCTCGTTGCACTTGAACAGCTACAAGTATCGTTTTTTAAATGCGTTTACGCATGCGCTTTCCGTTGTCAGGCAACAATCACGGCCGCGTACGCAGTCTATTTTTTTTTTCGTTCTAGTTTTTCAGGAGAATATTTTAAACCGTACCGACAAAGATCACTATTTCCTCTACATCGTGCAACCCTATTCGGCGGTTTTCCATGTTTCCAACCGTTTGTGGCGTGGATACCTCAAGTGATCATCCCGGGTGCTATTCTGGACATTATCAAATTCCGCCATTTTGTCAGATTCCACCATTGCTCAACTCTGATTGGCCCAGAGGGCTGCTACGGCCTCTCTGATTGGTTTAAAATGCCGCCATTACAAAATTTGACAACATGGCGGGATTCGACAGTGTCCAGAATAGCACCCCAGGACATGCTGCATTTGAACGCGATAGCGTTAGACACTAAAGGCAAATATTAAGTCAACGTGGATTTGTTGTTTCGTGGTGATGCACGCATGGCGACGAATGTGCGCCGCGCAGGAGCAATGCCAGTGAGAAAAATTCGGCAGATCCCACGTACCGTGGGAATCCATGTTATGCGAAGCATGCGCGGGATGGTGACTGTGGCGTAATGTTTCATATTGAGCGAAACGTTATGGAATGACGCTAGAGAAATGTGGAAGTGATGTACGCACACTCATATGTTGAAGAGTCGCATATGTATTATATAACCAGTTGTTTACAGCTGCGTAACGATGCCAACAGCAACATGGGTGTTACCAACGCCAGACGTGGTAAGCTGATGTGTAGTGCTTATATATTCTTCAATACTTTATAGCGCAAATACGAACAGGACAAAGAAGGAACACAGATGCACAGGACAGGCGTTACTCGCAACTAAGCTTCATTTAGGAAAGGTTCCCTGGATATATGGTACGCAGCCGAGTTGCATGCGCAGGCGCACTGCACGTAAGTTACAGTCACAGTTGTTACAGTTGTGTTACACTTGTTATGCTTGTACTTGTCCGTTATGACGGAGAACGCACGCACGTTTCACGAACCTGTGTGTATGTGTAGGAGGAGTTCGTGACAGTCCTTGAACTGTCACTTTCCTCACTTTCCTCACTTCCTTGCTCCCTCACTTTCCTTGCATCGGCCGCGGTGGTGTAGTGGTTACGGTGCTCGGCTGTTGACCCTATGGTCGCGGGTTCGATCCCGGCCGCGGCGGTAGCATTTAGGTGGAGGCAAAATGCTAGATGCCTGTGTACTGTGCGATCTCGGCGCACGTCAAAGAATACCAGATGGTCAAAATTTCTGGAGCCCTTCGCTATGTCGTTTCTCATAATCATATCGTGGTTTTGGGACATAAAACCCCAACAATTATTATTATTATTACTTTCCTTGCGTGTCAATGTGTGTGTTCAACGTAACTGTGTTGGTTGAGACTCTGTATCACCTGTGGCACATACCCGCATGACATGAGCTCTGGTATGCGGGTATGTGCCACACGTGATTGAGAGAAAGGGTTTCATGACGTACGCGACAGGTATTTTGCGTTATTCATGTCATGATCAGTGAATCGTGTTCGTCATACACTGATCCCCTGCTATGGCAATTTTGGTATACTACAAATTATGGAGACGACCAGGAGAGTTCCCAGACGTAGGCGGCTAGATAGATAGATACGTAGATAAAAACGGCCAAAGTGCATGAGGTTCGCGAAGAAATGCTTCGCATTTAATAATGGCGGCTACAAGAATAAATCGGCAGTTGAAAGTAGGCTCCCTCGTTGTCCTCTTATGACCCATTTCCACTATTATTTTTGCCCTACATGATAATAAATTTGCGATGCGTCGACACCATATTACGATGTGTACTGCTCCCTCATACGGTGACAATTGTTTGAGGTCTGCCATTCTTCCCTCGAGGAATCGAGCTGCACTCGCAGAGAAGGCTCCTTTTCGCTCCGGCGCCATAGCGTTGGAGCGCTTGAGACTTCAGACCGCAGGTCGGCAAAAAATGTGGAGCTCAGTCAGATTCACTCAAAAAATACATTTTGCGCTTAGGGCTCATTCGGATTCAGACTCACCAAAATTTCCCTCAACCGGACTCACTCGCGCTCAAACTCGTCAAAATATTACTCACCTATATTCACTCACTCAGATAGAGCCGTGAGTCTGAGTGAGTCGACTCATGAGTGCGTTAGCGTATAATTCGCTTTTTCTACGATGGTGTCAATGATTAACGTCAATACCTCCCATAATCGGGACTCAACGATACGCCGTTTCATCTCGTACTTTCAAATACGATCACTAGCTGGTTTCAGTTTCAAAAGAAATGATTCACACGAGATGTTATTGTCAATAATTTCCGTGAAAGAGATTATTGAGGGAGGGGAAGGCACCCTTTCCCCTATCTGTAACTCACAAATCTGATCAATAAATATTGAGCTGGCCTTACGAAGGCTAGTGCATTGAAATATGTGCGAGTAGACGTGGGTATAGGTGTGAGCAGATATAAGGCTGATAGTAATGTTGAATATGAGTAGATAGGACCAAAATATATTTTGCGCAAAGGGCCCACTCGGGATCTGACCCACCAAAATCTTCCTCAACCGGACTCACTCGAACTCAGACTGACTGAATTTTTTTCTCAACTACACTCACTCGGACTCAGAATCACGAATATTACTCACCCGGACTCACTCAGACTCCCGGCTAGATGTAAGTCTGAGTGAGTCAACTCGAGTGAGTTGACCGACCTATGCGTCTGACCACTGCATACCACCAAGCATGTCTTTCCCATGCTTGCGACTACAGGCTATGCGAAGCATTCGCGAATGTCGTGTGCGATCGCATCTCCGAGCATGCTTCCAACAGCACAGCATGCGCGTACTACTACTTCACTGCTGCGCAACTTTCGTGGTGTACTATAGATTGGATTCGTAAGCACGCCAGCATGAAGTTGAACCTGTAGTAACGATATTCCATACTTAAATATAGGCGTTTTTGCGTCCGCATTGGCAGCAGTGGACCTTCGACGCCGAGAAACTTCAGGTCCACTTTATTATCAGCCTATTACGCCGAAACATAAATACGTGTTTTGAAGTCCGTTCAACGTAACCGCAGAGTCTTTTAATACGTCTTATGGTCAGGAAACTTCACCGTCATGCTATGTGGCAGCTTCATAGGCTGCCCAAAGCTGCCGCAACGCGGCGCCACTGTGCCACAGAGAGCATCGTTCGCGTGCCGAAACTGCCGAAACGCTTGTGCGGTGCGACACCAGGTGATGTTTGTGAAGCTTTCTGAGCATCTGCTGCGTTATTTTTTGAGACAACTGAAGTGGGGGTGTGGGACTACGATGCCGAACACTTTTTGCGTGCCGGCGGGCGGTTCCGTTTACAAAGAAACAACCAAAAGGCGCGTTTTCTTTACCGAGTAACAAGGAGCAGCGCGAGATATGAAAGTGGGGCCTACACCACTGCTAGACAGTTGATTCCAATTTTGAATCAATGTGCACGCGTTTTGCACGAAACACATTGATGCCTCGGACATCGTCGCTGCCTCTGATTCCAATTTCAATTGCCGAAATCTTGTTCAGAAGTCTACAGTTGAAGTCTACAGAAGTCTACAGAAGTTTACAGTTGGCGAAGCACCTCCGTTTCATTTTCTTGGTCATTAGACGAAGTCATTCTACAGAAGCAGCCCTTGCAGTAATGATTTATTGATCTCCTGTTAAAATACTTCTCACATTTTAACAGAAAACTGAACAGCCATGCTGGGCGAGCAATTGGCTCAATGCGCAATCAATAAATCGCGATTGCTTACAAGTGCATGTGGGTGCAACAGCCCAGATGTTGGCCTCTTTTTACAAGTGGCACCACTGGGGCATTGTTGCGAGTGCGCAGCGCTTAATTTTAGGGAAATAATAAAATGTGGAACCTATTAAGCGTCGAGACTAACGGCGCTCACCAGGCCACGGCGACCGTATTTCGCTCGAGGTAAAAACAAAGAAAAAAATACGTGGCTGATCCCTCTGTCATATTAATCGGTATAACACGAAAGTGAAACGTGTCTTCACAGACGTAGTTGAGCGTTTGTTGTGCATTCTTTCGCCCCAAGCGCGAAGGAATGAATGCTACAGCATTAAATTGTAATGTTACGCGAAGAACGGCAAGCCGCTCGATACATGCAATGCGCTGCTCAAGCAGAAAGGACGCGCGGAACGAACATACACAGCATGAGCGCGAACTGTCACAGTTGTAACTTATTTCTGTGTGAGTAGCGCGCTGCTTTCGCAAAAGCGGTCGCTGCAGTGAGCGAGGTGACCTTCGTGCTCTCAACGGAAACTTGCAGGAAGAGCGCAAGACGTACAAACCACCGAGATCACGAGATAAGCGCCCGCACGAGCGACCACGCCCTGTCGAGGCGCACGCTAATCCGCGTGGGGGGACGACTTTTAAAGCGCGCTCTTCGAGGCCTTCGCGCCATCTCGCTAGTGATAACGAAAACACGCTGTACCGCCGATCTCTGAGTACCGCCACTGGCAAATGTTGTACATAAATGGCTCGCCGTTAGCATAGCAGAGAACATGCCGTCTGTGGCGGAGTCGTTTCGCGCTGCGCGCTGGCGATCGAGAGCTCGTACGTTCGATTCCCGGTGACGGAACTTTTTCTTATAGTTTTTTCTTTGCCATATGTTAGTCTTTATATTTTACAACGTCATATCCGTGACGGAAATGCGTCAGTGGAGCCATGGTGGACCCCGGCATAAAACACTTTCGTGTTAAAAAAAGAAAGAAAAATTACCGTGTACTTTCATTTGGTTAAAGGCCTTAGATGATCAAAAATGGATCTGTAATCTCTTAGTCCGCCGTGCCTCATAATCATATGATGATTATGGCGCTTCAAATCCAGAATTGTGTTTTTTAGCTGAAATTTCCACCGCGAGCTGTACGTTTTTGAGCGCCTACTCTTTTCGCCCGGTGCTCATTTCAAGAATTACGACGCACTCATTTAGGCGTGTTGTGTGTTAAGAGTAGCTACGTGAAAGTAAAGCGCCCGTCGCGAAAGCTTAGAAAGCTACAATACTGAGGCTGTTCCGCACACAACCACATCGATAGCAGCGTTCGCATGCCCTCTCATACACAGCTGCGCCTCTGGCGGCGGCTGCTGGCTCCATATGAAACTGGGGCGGCAGTTTCGTGACCATAAAAAGTATTAAAGGATTCTGGTAACAGACATCCCATTTCATGTTTTCAAATAAAAAAAACGCATCATGCTTGAAGCACGAATATTCACCACTTTCCATGTAATATATCTCGAAATTGATTTGTAAATTTTTGATAAGCTGCAGATCACATCTGTTGAAAACGCACGGGCTTCTATTTCGCCTCACTACGCTGGCGGCGCACCATTGCCTTTCTTGAAAGCTCAGCTATATGTCTCTGTAAGGAAAACTGCGGAAGCGTTTCAGAGCTTATACGTTAGCTAAGAAGGAAAAAAAAAGAAAGATGGGTGGGAGGAGAGGGCAGTTGTCGACAGCGGTATTTGCCAATTCTGATTACAAACATAGAGGTTTTTATAAAGGCTGCTGTCATTCAAACTTCGCAGCGGTTGTTATCGCCAATCAGCTTTTCACTAGCTTTTTGTTGCGGGGTAGATGTCGCACCAAACAACGTTCTTGTTCGCAACGTAGACGCTCACTAACGCGCTCGAATACGTGTGCCAGCAGTGTGAACGAATACTTAGTAATGTTGTCTTCATAGACCTTCAGATATAAGAACGCTCCACAAAATTTCCGTGTTGGCGTTGTTGTACGCCCCACTGACGTGTAGCACGCACAGGGGTGGTCAAAAGTTCCCAGGCCGCGCGCTCGTATGATTACATGGGATAACGGCCTGGAATCTTTAGACCACCCTTGTACGTATTGTATCATGGTATGTTGTCTTTGGCTTATTCTACGGGCTTTGTGCTTGCAAGTGACTTATTTCTATCGACGCACCTGATATGTCCCGTGGTTTTCTTGTCTCAGCGCGGTTCCCCCATGGTTGAAACTTCAATTTGATTGCTCGTATACTGTTCATACGTGCGCTTGTTATTATGCTGTAATAAGTTTGCATGCAGCACTTAATTCTGGCTGTTCCTCCTTTTTCATTGCAACTTTGTTTTACATCGTCCCTAGCTACGAATACTGCCTATTCTGGTACAATTTTCTCCCTTGATGTGCAAAAATCCATCTTCGCTTTGTTTTAAGTGAACGCAACGATTCATTATTTAGCCTCGTGAACATACCGTGCAGCTGGTTGCTGTGTAGCTTAATATACCCGTTTGACTTTTTTTTTTTTTCAAGTACTAACAAAACGCTGTTACGTAATAATTGCTCATAAACCCATATTTTAACCAATTCTGACGCTGTGCATACTATTAACGAAGGCGGCCGGCTAATGACAAAAACGAGCAAACAGCGTTGAGCACTTTGTTCTGCATCAATTATTCATAAGAAACTGCTTTTCTACACCAGCCTCGATTCTCTGTCTCTCGGGAATCACTGCACTTTCCTTGAGTGGCTCAGCTAATTATCTGTAACTTATTGCTGCGTATATTCTCCCTACAAATTAGTTTTCATTATAATTTTGTACGTGCAGGAGCGATCTTTTTGGTTTTCTTCCCGGAAAGATTTCGCACGATTGTGAAATATTCGTGGCGCACTTTGATTTTTAACAGCGAAGCTGTGTAAGCTGTCGGTAACTCGTGCTCCGCCGTAGAAAAACTATCCTCGTCATGAACCGGCACGCGCTCTCTTCATTCACTTTACAGTGAATCTGTTGTTTAAGCTGTCGGTAACTCGTGCTCCGTCGTGCAAAACTTCCCAGGTGCGTATGCGCCACAGGAATTGGGCAAGCCCACAGCCGTGTACAGTAGGTGCGAGTGTCACACAAAAACGAACACGTGAGAAAAAAAAGAGAAACAAAGAAAGAGATAGAAAGGAAGAGATAAATATAGAGAAAGAGAGAAAGCGATAGGAAGAAAGACGAAGAGAAAAATAGATATGAATAATGGGAATAAAGACAAAAAAAGATAAAAAAAAGACAGATAAACGTAGACAGAAAGAAAGAAAGAAAGAAAGAAAGAAAGAAAGAAAGAAAGAAAGAAAGAAAGAAAGAAAGAAAGAAAGAAAGAAAGAAAGAAAGAAAGAAAGAAAGAAAGAAAGAAAGAAAGAAACAGAGATATAGAAAGAGCTAGTAAGAAAGGGGAAACGGTAAAGAGAGAGAGAGAGAGAGAAAGAAAGAGAGGGAAGAAAGAGAAAGAAATGTAGAAAGAGCAAGAAAGAGAAAGCATTATATAGAGTGAGAAAGAAACAAATAGGAAGCAACAGGTACAAAAAGATACGAGAAACAGGGAGAAACAGAAATAAAGATAATTGAAAAAAAAGAAAGAAAAAGAAAAACAAGGAAGGCCGTTCCGCTCTTCCTTCAGGCTTGGCACCACAAGTGCGAAGCTGCCTTCATTTTTTTTTTTTTTTTTTTTTTTCACGCGTCCTCCTGAAATTGAGCGATTACTTGTGCTGCCGATTGTCTCCTCATGCAGGGTTTTTTCTTCCGAGGACACAATTACCGCTTTGCGTCCTGTAGCCTCTGCCTATCGGTCTCGCTTATCCTCTTCACTGCTGAACAGAGACGTAAGCCACAAAAGGGATGCAGTTTGCGAAATATTACTTCACGCCGTTCCGCAAGTGCAAATAAAAAAAAAACATTCCGACAAAAATTTCATTTTCCACAAGGGAGGCTTTAGTTGCGACGTTGGCAAAAATACAGCCGATAAATGTGAATCTCGGCTTTCAGTGCTTCAAATAATTTTTAAGTGATTCCAAAAGACCAATAGCATAACTTTTGTTCACACTATACTTTGTATGAAAAAAAAAGAATATTAATCGCAAAAGTTTAAGCAGTTAGGCCTAAGCAGCCGCGCGCTGCGCGATCTCTCCACCGCCGTTTTGTTTTGTTTACACACGGGTATGTCCAGATAAGATCGAACACGAGGTCCCGGTCACCATTCCCGATTGTGATGAAATTTACTGTAGGTCTAGGCATTACACCCAGAACAATGGTTTCGCAGGTAGTTTTGCGGGAAAAAAAATTTGTTCGCCTGAAAAAAAAAATATATAAATTTTGGCCGCAAAAAACGCTTTTCGGCCAATTTCGCGATTTCTGAATTTTGAGCGCACCTAGGAAAACAGGGGGCACTTCTTCGTCACAATATTTATTCTCCTTAAAGAACAAGTGAAATACATTGTTATGAGTCTATTATTTCCCTTTCTTGTCGAAGCATTTTTAAAGAAAAAAATCAGAAACTTGGCAAATCGCACCAAATACCTCTAGTTCAGGAATTTATTGCTGCAAACAAGTTAAAGTGAGGATAATGAACATCGGTACATATTAACTTTGATACTTTCGCTCTCTTTTACAATAATTTGCGTGGTTTTATCGTGCTCTGTTTTACTCGATAATTGGGCTGAAACGTAAGTGATTTACCAAAAACGCCGAACTTTGAAAATCATTTTCTCAAAAAGGCCATTTTTAATTTTTTTTAAAATCCCTCTGATTGAAGTCAAGGACGTCATCCACCATTATGCAGAAAAAAAGTTGCATTATTTTGGTTGCTAATAAGTTATAGTGCGTCAAATGTGACCATGCCAGCCTTGCGGCCGCGTCGTTCTTTATGGGCTGAAACTCGGATATAAGTTCCTAAAAATACTCGTACGTGACATAATCACAAATCAGCAGCTCCACACCAAGAAATGCGGTGTCATGATTCAGCAAGCTTTGTCTTGGGATCAGCCGCTTGACAAACCCGCAGCAGCGGCCGCTCGATGCTGCGGGCACTCACATTACATGAGTACCGCTTCGACTGCGGATGAGCTCCGCTTGCGCGCCAAACTACGCTCAGAGGACAAACGAGAGAAGGAATGCATCACTGTGAAAGTTAAAGCCCGTTAAGTGCCAACAAATGACATAATATGCAACGAAAACTCTGCCGGCGATTTCCCACTGAGCGCCTTCAATACAGCACGGATGTATTTTTTTCCCCTGCTGTTATGCCCGAAGCCGCATAATATCGTGATAAACGCTCGACTTGCGTTGAATATTCTATCTGCGGAGGCACAACAATACAGTATTGTAAAAGCGGTTCATTAATGAAGTAAAGGACTTGGACACACTTCTTTTCACAGCCGGCTGGCACAAGTGTTATGGCACGAGATGAACAACTGCAGTTTGAGTTGCTCGACCATCGGAAGCACGTATGACAGCTTTCTTTAGATGTCAATGGCTTTCTTTTGTGCCATATGTTGCTCATAGAATGAACCTAATTATATTTAGGCCATCCGAAGAGAGAAAGCAACACATGAGCGCACTACTGGAGGCGCTCACTGGGAAATCGCCGGCAGAGTTTTCGTTGCATATTATGAGATTTGTTGGCACTTAACGGCCTTTAACTTTCACAGTGATGCATTCCTTCTCTCGTTTGTCCTCTGAGCGTAGTTTGGCGCGCCAGCGGAGCTCATCCGCCGTCGAAGCGGTACTCATGTAATGTGAGTGCCCGCCGCATCGAGCGGCCGCTGCTGCGGGTTTGTCAAGCGGCTGATCCCAAGACAAAGCTTGCTTAACCATGACACCGGGCTGCGCATTTGTTGGTGTGGAGCTGCTGATTTGCGATTATGTCACGTACAAGTATTTTTAGCAACTTATATACGAGTTTCAGCCCATAACGAACGACGCGGCTGCTAGGCTGGCATGGTCACATTTGACGCACTATAACTTGTTAGCAACCAAAATAATGCAACGTTTTTTTCTGCACAATGGTAGACGACGTCCTTGACTTCAATCAGAGGGATTTAAAAAAAAATTAAAAATGGCCTTTTTGAGAAAATGATTTTCAAAGTTCGGCGTTTTTGGTAAATCACTTACGTTTCAGCCCAATTATCGAGTAAAACGGAGCATGATAAAACCACTCAAATTATTTTAAAAGAGAGCGAAAGTATCAAAGTTAATATGTACCGACTTTCATTATCCTCACTTGAACTTGCTTGCAGCAATAAATTCCTGAAATAGAGGTATTTTGTGCGATTTGCCAAGTTTGTAATTTTTTTCTTTAAAAATGCTTCGACAAGAAAGGGAAATAATAGACTCATAAGATTGTATTTCACTTGTTCTTTAAGGGGAATAAATATTGTGACGAAGAAGTGCACCGTTTTTTTCCTAGGTGCGCTCAAAATTCAGAAATCGCGAAATTGTCCGAAAAGCGTTTTTTGCGGCCAAAATTTACGTATTTTTTTTCAGGCGAACAAAATTTTTGTTCGCAAAACTAACTGCGAAAACATTGTTCTGGGTGTAATGCCTAGACCTACAGTAAATTTCATCACAATCGGGAATGGTGACCGGGACCTCGTGTTCGATCTTATCTGGACACACCCGTACCAGCCACTAATGCTGATTTCTGCTGCTCACACTTCGAGTAGTAGGGTAAAGGACACTGATCGACAATGGCGCAGGTTTTCAACGACAGTGAGCAGTTTGCTGTTGCGTAATTTGCTTAAGAAGTTTCCACGAACGTGGACGCAGGTAGCGAAAGGTCATTCTTCGGCGCGTCTAGGATGTGTGGAAGCTTTGGACCGATCTCCATGTGCCAGTAGCCAGGGAAAGGGGGGGGGGCAAGAGGCCCGCCCCCCCTCCTAAATTGGTGCTTTTACGAAAAATAAATAATGGAAATAGATGTTTTGCTCAAATAGTCAAGGTTTTCAGCAAGCCCCCCCCCCCCCCCCTCCGAAAAAAAAAATCCTTGCAGCTACGGGCCTGCCATGTGCACTCCTTGTTCCCACACTCTGTGTTATTTTATTCTTTCTTTGCCACCTCACGTTTAGCTTCGACCTAATCCTTGTTTCGGCTATTATTATGGCAGAGAACGCTATCATGCACACTGCCCATACTATAACTATTTCATTCATAAGAAATTGCTGGCCCAACTAGGGCCCAGCCGCATGATATCGAAGTCCTCGTAGTTACAGAACTCATCATATGGTTATGAGCGGGGCATGACTGGAGTCGCTCCTCGTGGCTCCAGCCTGTCGCATTAAGTGCAGAATGAAGAAAAAGAGTGCAAGGCCGCGAAAACGTGGCAGCGGCAAGCAGTGTTTGATTGCCAGCATTATTGCAATTCATTCTGTTAATACATATGCGCATTTAAGAATAGGCACAGACTTTTTACTCGAAAGGATTTTTTAAGGTATGTTTTTTTTAACACCATGCAGATACATCTAACACACCTTTCATTAAAGGTGCTGCAAAGCCCCAGCAAAAGCGTGTGAGCGAACCCTTCCTGCCTTGCAACATGCTGTCGTGGCGCGCTCTTGCCGTGCTGTTGACTGCGCATAGGCATAACAGCCTAGCAAGGGCACAAGAGTCTACCATTTTACTGTGGACATTCAGGTAGCGTGAAGACAGCACCACATGAGTTACTTCGCAATCAAATAGGAGTTAGCGTATACGTAATAAATCTAATTCAGATAACACGTAAATGTTTAGTGGTTACAGGAGTTACAAAAAAAACTATATAGTTGGACGCCATTACATTCGTTCTCATAATTTTTCAGGGATTTTTTTAGCCGTCCTTTTACACAGCCCGGTTACTACATATAGTATACATGCATGCCAAGAGCCCAGCCAGCCGAACACATTTAGTGCAAATACACCTTGCTAGCCCACGTGTCGGTCGAAGTATTGCGCGTGAATGCACGTAAGCAAATAACTGTTGGTTGCAATCATTTTCACGAATACTATATCTAAGTGATAAAATAATTATCACTGGCGCGGCCCACAAACAGGTTCATGAATAATATTCGTGGGGCAAACTCAGCCTTAAATGTTTTTGCTCAAAGCCAGGTAAGTACGTTGCCAAGAACAATTTACGCGGTTGTGGTCTACATCTCACATAAATCTGACTTACAAAACGCGGTATGGGTATTTCGTGCGCGGAAAGCATCGCTCGAAATATGGAACCTGACCTCTGTACAGACAGGACAAAATGAACGCGTATTTTCATGAGAACCCCGTGAAAATGTTTCTTTCCGCGAATAATGTCAGGCTTTAAATGCAAGAAACGCGGAAATCGTCGTGCGACGGAGGGCCCTTTACAGTTAGGAATATTTGACAAGAACATGCATCGAAGCACTCAAGCTTCATCACCGTGTCAGTCCTTGGCCTCTCAATAACGCACAAAAATCAGTTCAGTGAATGCCGTAATCAAGGATGTCATAGAGAGACTCCTGTCGGTCTTCGTCAACCTCCTTCTTGATCTCTTCCCAGGAGACCAGCGTGATAACGGAAGACGTCATCGTGTAGAAAAAAGCCCCGCCGACGCCTCGCCACAGGCCTCGAAGTCCTTCCGTCTGCTTGATCTTGATGACGCAGTCCCGAATGCTGCTGTAGTATATGCCTTCGCCGCGCGGGTTGGAAGGCTGCGCGTACATGCGCGCCCGTAGCACGTCCAAGACCGCGATGAAGGGCGCCGATGCGAGTCCCGACAAGAAGGCCGCCATAAGCGTGTTGATGAAGAAGTACCGCTCACGGCCTTCCACCGCAGTGTCCAGAAAACTCTTGAAACCGCTGAATGTGGACAATTGAAGCGCCGATCCCGTAGACAGCCGCAGCACGTTGGAGGAAGTGGCGCGCCAGAGGCCCCTCCAGACACCTTGCGTCTTATAGATCTTTACCAGCTCTGCGTGCGCACTTCCGTAGCCGTGCTGGTAGCCAACAGCGATGGCCGCTGTTGACGAGTGCAGCTGAAACGGAAGCAAGAAATGCGCTCGTTATAGACTATAAAAGCACAAGTGGGTGTCGCGAGGTATATATAGGTTTGCAGCGCCCATGTTGGTTTTCTTTCTCTCTTTTTTTTTTTTTTTTACAGCGACAGCTGTTATGAGGTCACAACAGCAGCCGATTCTGCTGGCGTATCCGCCGCCGCTGCCACTGCCGGTGTCCGTAAGAGGTATCGCGCACAATGAGAAAAAACTGCTGAAAATTTGCACTAAGTTGCGCAAAGCTTGGCACAGCGAAGCTGGTTGATCCTCAGCTCGTCGTGCTGCAGCTCGGGAATCACAACGCCGGCGGCGATTGGATCCAGCGTGTTTGGCTGAAGAAGCGGCAGCCAAGAGACAGCGACGGGCGGATCCGGAATACGCGCAAAGCTTGCCACTGTCCCTGAGCCACGGTGTGAGAAACTGTGGCGGTTGCTATGGCGACGGCGCACCAGAGGTTTTTGTTAACGGACGTCTTTCTGCCAGCTTTAACAACCTAAAAAGATCGGCAGATTCCCACACTCTGTGGCAATCGGTTTCATGCAAAGGAGGCTGCCATTTTTAAAGCACTCCACCGACGCAGCGCCGTCTAGCGTCTGCGACGTTTCGCCGCCATTCCGGTGTGTGGGGTTCCGCGGCGGTGTATGCAGCGTATACGCTCAGTTCACAAGGTATTGCTGTTCTTCGCGGTACACTGGCAAAACAGAGCAACGCTTCGTGAGTGTAAAGGCGCTGGTAAATAATCACTAAGCTGTCAGCTTCAAAATGGCTGAAACAGCAAGCAGCGGCGGCCCACGAGACGTTCCCGCAGCAGCGCCGACGATGAGTAGAATGCCAATGCTGTTCTTAAGCAGCATGTGTAAATTGGTAATTGCTTTGTATGTTTTGTTATAGCTGGCCTTGTGGGGTTCTTGGAATATCAGGGGCGTAGCCAGGGGGGGGGGGGGTGTTGGGGGGTTCAAATCCCCCCCCCCCCCGAATTTTTTCAGTTTTGCTTGCGTATATATACACGCGCACATACAAACGCACGCACGAACACATAAAAAGTATGGATGAACCCCCCCCCCCCCGAAAAAATTTCTGGCTACGCCCCTGTGGAATATTCACTATAAAAGAGCGTTAACATTTAGGATAACTCTCGAAGTAATCGGAGAAACGTAAATGGAACGAGCGAACACGTAGGCCATTGTCAGGCTGCGCGTTAGATGCGCGCATTAGTGTTTAAGATGACTCCCGGGTTTCCGTGCCGTGATTATTCAAGTTCAACGTAACTCTAATCCTTAACAGACCATTTGGTTCCGCTTGGCACGTTGCAATACAATATTCATGGAAGGACATGAGCACAAACACCGATGCCTGTGTTGATTCATGTCGCCGTCGTAGTTAAAAGCTCGTGGCCTCTGATCGTTGCACAGGATAAGAAACAGATGTGCGACGGGTGAGCTCAAAATTCGGCGTAGAAACAACACGATGATAAAATGAAAATAAGCCTGTTGCACATCTGGAAGCACGGCATGGTGTAAGCTTGCTTCGCCGCCAGCCGCCGGCACTAGCGATACGCCGAAAGGGAGCCCGTTTTTGGTTGTCAATTCGTTTTCTGGCCAGTATTTGAGAAGCATTACTACGATCGCACGTGCCCAGGTAACGACCTGGCTTTAACGAGCGTGGGCCGATCATTCACAACACCCAGGCTGCCGCGCGAAAAAAAAAAAAAAAAGGTGCGGTTGTCGTAACGCTATACCCCAGGTATCGTCACAAAATTGACAAGTCGAGAAAGAACGTGCTCTCGACGAAACGTTAGAAACGCGTACCTGCGCCAAAGCACACATGTCATGCGGGCCTTTCTGTCATGTAGATTGGAAAGTGCTAATTCGATAATCTCGAAATTGTACGCACTAAGATGGAACATTTTCTCGCCGCAGGCATTATAAATCATGTGCTGTAGCATAAAAACCAGAGAGGTTGATGTTATGAAAGAACAACTCTTGGCCAAACATTTTGTGTATTAATCGCCAGCCTTGACATTGGTTCTCTTTGGTGCTGATGATAAAGTGTACAAGCACCCATGCACGATCACAAGCTGGTGTGATGACTTGAAAAAATGGCCATAAGTGCAGACACCCCATATAATATACTATTTGTCGGAGAAGAAGGCGTGCGACCTGAGAGAAGCGAAGTCATTTAAACGCATTGTGCACTTCGCATGCCTTGGCTGCCAGTCTGTTACGCTTCCGTAGCTGTTCCGCAGCCAAACACAGCGCAGTGGTAGCTTGTCGACTTGTTCTCGTCCGACATTTCGATTTGCGGCAGCACAATTGCTTCAGCGTGTCGAAAAATGGAAACACGGTGACCTCTCACGCACCACGCAGTGCAAAACTCGGGAATCCGCACACACCAGCGGCAGCGGACGGACGGTTGGACATGAGGGGGAGAGAGAGAAAGCGGCGAAAATACACCGGTTCGAGGCTACGCTCCTCCTCTCCG
Source organism: Rhipicephalus sanguineus (assembly GCF_013339695.2). NCBI lineage: Eukaryota > Metazoa > Arthropoda > Arachnida > Ixodida > Ixodidae > Rhipicephalus > Rhipicephalus sanguineus. The sequence continues at coordinate 142,140,052 of NC_051176.1, forward strand.
TGAAAACGGTCTATAGTCTGACATAACGTGAGCACTCACGTTAGAGCACAGACGTCAGTTTTATTGAAATGAAGTGCACGGCTACAGTGCGATGATGTGAATATCATACGTAGCATTAGTTAGCGTTTTCCTCCGGGGTCGAGCAACGCTTGAATGTCGCTTGCTGAGTAATAGGAGTACATATGTAATGTTTATTAAACTGTTATAAAAGTGGACCCAACACTGGTACCACAATTGACGTTAACCCAACATGACGCCTGTATCATCGCAGTGCATATGTAATGTTTATTACCTTACCTTGTTATAAAATTAGATAGCTAGCACTGCAACCACAATTGACGTTGCACCAACATGATGCCTCTATAGGAACTTTTTCCAAAGGTGTTTTAAGACCTGGCGTGGCTCTGTGGTAGAATACTTGACTGCCACGCAGAATGCCTGGGTTCAATTTCTGCTGGGATCCTGATTTTTATTCTTTGCATTCGTTGGGTCCATTGTTTGTTCTGATGTCTGTTCTCACCAGGGGCGTAGCCAGGGGCGGTTCAACACCCCCCGCCCCCATATTTGTCAGTTTTGCTTTCGTATATATACACGCGCACATACAAACGCACGCACGAACACACATAAAGTATGGATGACCCCCCCCCCCCCCCCACCCCCGAAAAAAATTTCTGGCTACGTCCCATGGTTCTCACCGTTCCTGGGTAGATATAAATAGGGCTCCGTATTTTCGGAAAAATAAAAAAAAATCCGATAATCACTCGCCGGTAAAATTTTTTACAATTGGGATTCATCCGATTAACTCCGATTTTAACGGCCATGGTAGTAAGCAGTGCGAAAAACAAGACGACGCACTGAGGAAGGAATGACAAGAACAAGCGCTGTATGGATCCATGCTTCCTACCATGGATCCATACCAACTGGCCCAGCGAACTTCACTTTAATTAACGGCCAATATGTCCTTGTTCCGTCTTCTAAGCACGTTCTAAGCAGTCAGTGATACATCGGCCGGTTTGGTCCATATAAGAATAACAGAGAGCTGAGCTAGTTGGTAAGTATTCATTCTAAAAAGATAGGGCGTGCAAACACGGACACAAGAAAGAAGTCAGGACACCACAAACGCCGACTAACAACTGAGGACGCACAACGGCGGAAAAAAAGAAGGCACGAAAACCTATTTGCGCATGCCCATGAAATAGACGAGCCCATCAATCCGGCATGCGTGGGGGTCTACGTGGAAGATAACTGTTATGGCATTTGATTTCATCTTTAGGCAAGTTATGCAAGTTCATCTTTATGCAAATTCCGCTTCGTGTTAGCGTGTGACGGCTGGTCGTCGGAGCAATGTAGAGTACCAGTGTTTGTTATGTGCATGTTGATGTCATCTATGCGCAGGATTCACGATACGCTGTATCCTGTTATATGTTAAAAACTTCAGCTACCACAACAGTTAAATCGTGGTCATGGGCGTTAGTCGTCGCGATGGAGATGTGCCACTAGTCGTCACGGTGCGCCACGGTGCTGTAGCTGCCAAACACCAATAGACATTGTACAATCTCTCATATATCACTACACAATAAACACCAGTTCTGTGAAGACACGTTTCACTTTCGTCTTATACCGATTCCTATGACGGAGGGATCAGCCATATTTTTTTTTTCTACAGTCCTCGTTTCTCGCACTGTTTTCCATTCAAGTCGAAGTTTCAAACGGAAAGCCGCGAGAACGTGGTCAGGAGAAAGCTGCGCTTAGAGTGAGAGTCAAGGTGACCGGCATAAGTGTCCCACGCAACGTGCATAGCTTGTAGCGTCACTGATCACTGGCACTTGGCTTCGGTTAACCATCCAGTGTATAACGCGCCATGCCGGCACTGAAAATGCACCGCAAAGCAAAATAGGAAGAGAAGCAAACAAGGGGAGGCCGGGCTCGTCACACCCAAGACAAAAGGGGAAAGTGTCCGCTGGGAGTAACGTTCGCCTCCTTGCGGCGTAGTAAGAAGACATTGGGCGCAATCTATAGACCGCGCCTTAAACTTCAATGGGTAACCAAAATTCTTCGTGAGGCCTATTGAGGGGTCCTCTAAAGCGTTCCGAGCGCTTGCGGTGCTCATGCACGCCGCTAGAATTACGTAGTAGCACAGGTGCGCATGTGTCGCTTCCCACGTGCTTCAAACAGGAATCCTGCCAAAATAAAATAAAATGTAGTAGACGCGTCATGCTCGTGTCAGCAATTTGCTAGCGGTGGCAGATATCATATAAATATATATGGAATAATCACTGACACGTTAACTTAACAGAATTGCTAAGTAACTCTGCTTAGATAATTACACATATTTAGGGGGTGTAATTAAAGCCGGTCAGTGCTCAAGACATGCACAGTCGGTTGCATGAGTCCATGCCACAACGCCATCAAAAATGTATCCCTTCTTCGACCAGAACATTGAGCAGGTCGAGCAGGCGCACGTAGACTCTACTATCCGACTTTAGCCTTACTGCACCATCGTGGCTTGGCAGTTATGGCGTTGATCTAACTAAGCACAAAGGCGCGGGTTCGATTCCGGGCCAGCGTCCACATTTCCATGGAGGCAAAATGAAAAACGCCCGTGTTCTAATATTTAGGTGCACGGTAAAGAACCCCTGTTGGTAAAAATGAATCCGGAGTCTCCTAACTACGGCATGCCTTATAATCATATCGTGGTTCTCGCATGTAAAAAAAACTCAAGATTTTTTTCCATTATTATTTAAGGCATGGATGGATGGAAACAACTTTATTGAAAGTCCGGCGATGTTTAATAACCCGGGCTCAGGTCTCCCATGAGGGGACTTCGAGGCCTTGCCTCAACGCCGCCTCGCGGGCCCGCTGGACTGCCCATTCTTGTGTCTTGAAGTTGGAGCTGCGCAGTGCGGCTGCCCACTTCGACGCGAGAGCATCCGGAGCTACTGCCATCTGAGCTGCTGTGACAGGGCACTCCCATAACATGTGTGAGAGCGTAGCTCTGGTTGTCTGGCATAATTGACAAGTAGCATTCGGGTACTGGGCAGGGAAAATGTGCCGCAATTGCACCGGACTGGGGAAGGTGTGTGTTTGCAGCTGTCGCCAGATGACTGCCTGGCGTCGTTTTAGCTTGGGGTGAGGTGGGGGCAATATCCGCCTGCCTAACTGGTAGTGCATCCTGCTTAGACAGCGAAGAAAAAGTTTCGTGGCATCTGTGAGCTCGCAACTGTACTGTAGCGGGGGACTCGGATTAACTTTGACTACATGGGGTTCTCTAATGTGTGCCTAACTGTAGGTCACGTTTCTTTGTTTTTTGTTTTGTTTTGTTTTTTCGCCTTTCGCCTCCCATCGAAATGCGGCCGCCATGGCCCGGAGTAGAACCCGCATCCTCGAGATTCGCAGTGCAACGCCTTAACCGCTAGTCTACCACGGCAGCTAGGTTCTAGCCTCAAAAGATTCCTGAAAAGTGGACGCGCCTTGGGTACTAGCCGACGTCAACTGTGTCGTTTCAACGTTGCAACAACTCATAAGAAAATGCTTGCTGGGCTTTTATTCGAGCTCTTAATCGAGCTCTTGTTCGTGTAGGCTAGTTAATACTCATTTAAGAGCTCGTAAAAAGATCACGTGCTTCGTGACGCCAGCAGGGAAAAAAATAGTGTTCCACACTAGCCGTCATGGCTACTAGCGGCGCTGACTAACACTCCTAAGTCTAAAAATGTACATATATACCCCATAAAGTGGACCGGGGGGTGGGGGGGAGGGGAATGACCGCCGCTGCAGCTCAGTTGGTAGAACATCGGACGCGTTATTCGAAGGTCGCAGGTTCGGTCCCTGCCAGCGGCAAGTTATCTTTTCGTCCACTGCAATTTCTTCACGTTTACATCATAATTACTACAAAATAACATCCCCTATACTTTCCTTGGCTTTCTTGTCTGTTAGTTCTAATTAATGTTTGTATGTACTTTTGTGTGGTTTTCCCTTCGTTCCATTCGCGGGACAAGTTTATGCATAATCATGAGTCAATCAGCCCCAAAATACATTTTATAAAAGCAGTCTCCCTCTATCTTGTTGTTGTTGAAGTGCCGTCGAGTCGCTGGCGTGTCCTCGTGAAGCCATGAGTATATGACCGCCTGCGAGAGTTATTTAATACAAGTTGCTTGAGCTCATCTAGATTTTTCCCTGTGGCCTCCATAATACTGTATTACCGAACCATCTTGCGCACGGGCACCATGCCTTGCTTTCTCTTTGGCTATTTTCGCTTCATTGAACCGGTAACTTGTATGACGTGACCTAAAACTTGGAGGAAGCTTGAGCTTCGCCTTCAATAGTGGAACGCGGAAGCGTAATCGGACACTGTTCGCATCGCTCTCTCAATCGATAGCGTGGCGTCGCTTCTCGGTGAACACCTAAACCATACTGCAAAGTAAGGAACGCCTGTGCGCTTGTAAATTGGCCCTTTCAAACTATATTAGAAAGCCTATTGCAATTACAGTTGCCAAGTGCCCATTACGACGTAATTCTTCCTTTTGCGAGTTGGCGAGGTACCCACTACGCGTCCGTAAGGCCACACGTGCACCTGGGCAGCTGCACACTTTGCTGATGCTGTTGTTGATAATGATAATTAATTATGCTTGTGTGCCTTGCAATTGGTGGTCCTTTAAACCAACCACTCGTTGTGCCACTCACGTGTTTTGACGCCTGGTGTGATTCTACGCTCCTGCCACGCAATGTTTCATGTGTCAATGAGACTCCTCGCACTACATAACATTCATATAGTGTTTTCTTCCGATGAAATTTCGAGCACGGGCGTGGCTCTGTAGTAGAACACCTGCTTGCACGCAGAAGTCCTGGGTTCGATTCCCACTAGAACCGAATATTCGTTATTATTTCTTTATTATTTGCATGTATCTCGAACTTTCGCTCACGGACAAAGCTGATTTTTGGCTCACAACCACAGACGCCGACGCCGAAACTGACGCCATCGCCGACACCGGGATTCCTGAGAAATGAGCGCTTTACCACTGTCGCGTTAAAATAGGAAAGTTGAGCCTTATTCTGCTTCGCGGATGACCGTACCTGTAGGTGCGTCTTGAGCAAGAAAAGAGGCGAGCTCACGAAGGCCCCAATGGCGCCGGACACGCCGCCGAAGATAGCGCTCAGGAAGATGCTGGGCTCCAGGTGTCTGTCCTGCGTCAAGCCGAGGTCCTCGCTGATCTGGTAGATGCCCAGGCGCAAGCCGTTGGCCAGTAGCTGGTAGCCGAGGTTCGTCAAAAGCCCCCGATAAACGGCGAGGATGCCGTCATACCGGTATATCGTGTAAATAGATTGCAGGGTGTTTCGGTACACGGGGCGTCCCCGCGCCGACCTCTCTGCGCATTTCGGGAGGCAACGGCAGTGCTGTGTCAGGGTGGAGCAGCTGAGAACATGCAAGCTCTTACACCTAACGCGTTGTCTTAGCTTGTATACGAAAATAACTTCCGGAGACATCCCAATTGCAATTCATTTCAATAACATTTGATAAACCATATATACAGCCAATATTAATGTTCCAGCAACGTAACAACGCACAGGGCGCATAAATAATAATGACATCCGATGAAAAATCAGCAGTTGCACAGCACATTGCGACGTGACTGCCGTCTTCAAGTAGGCGCCAACACATCAAGGTGTCCGCAATGCTAAACGTTATATTTGTTCGTGTATTTTGTGTTCGTGTTCGTGTATTTCGTGTTCGTGTTCGCCACGGTGGTCTAGTGGTTATGGCGCTCGACTGCCGACCCTAAGGTCGCGGGTAGGGATGGTAAAATCGATGAACGATTAATCGATTAATCGATTAAAGGTCCACAATTAATCGATTAATCGTCATTGATTTCCTCCTTTCGATTAATCGAATTAATCGATTAAAACTATTCGATTAATCGATTAGTAACCCCCCACTCCCGCCCCCAATCTCGCCCCTTGGCCGGAGCGCATGACTGCGAGGAGCGCTATCCTGAGACGCAGATGCCGTGCACATAGTCTCTCTTTCACTGCTTTCACTACAGCGCATATTTCTGCGCTAGCAGAACAAGCCCCGAGCTGGCGGCGGCCATACCTCATAGAGAAAGATATGAACTCGCCCTGATCTTCGTCGCGTACGGCGTCCAACTCCAAGTGCTCCCCAATGCTTCAAGCCCCGGCAGGTGGCGGCTCCACCCGATCGAGGCAGAGAGGAACTTGCCTCTCCGGCTCACAGTCTACTGCTGCTACTGCCTTCACCTCCTCTCCCTTAAGCTATTTGAGCGTCGCCTGAGTATACGCGGGGCTTGCGTTGCTTGCGTGTTATATTGTGTAATTATTACACATTGGTGGTTACACTGCTACCTTTGCTGCCTTTGCGGTGTCATAATGCCGGGCGATCGGAAGAAGAGCGCAGTGTGATCGTTGTTCGCTGAAGATGAGGAAACGAAGACTGCAAGGTGTAATAAATGTGGCAAGCACTTCTCGAAGCCAGCACTTGAAGCACGAAAGCTGCTGCCATTAGTTGAGAGAAAATGTAGCGCAGGAAAGCGCACTCGCGAATTGTTAAAAGGGTCTTATAGACCCTTTATGTAATCCGCAACTTTACGAGTCGGTTTACCGAACGTCTAGCATCCAGTGCATTACTATTGGAGTGAGCTTGTAGCATTTAGTAATACCGTATGGTCGCATATTTAGGGAGAAATACCGCTTTCAGCTAGAGGCCCCCGTCTTCTGCTGTGACAAGAAAGAAGGACAGTCGCGCAATTTATGTTGTGATGTCTCAAACCTGAGATAACGCTCACAGTTCAGGCTGTACGCATGATTGAAAAGGTGCGAGGGGCGGCGTGTTAAGGCAACGATCGGATGAAACCTGCAGAGTATACTGGTGCAGCTGCTGTTTATCCTAGCCGGGAGGCAGAAACTCGTGTCACTCTATTTACCGCAGTTGCCTGTACCAATGGTCTGTTTGAGGCCAGTATGTTTCTGTGTAATCTCTGCATGGGTGACGAAGCTGTCTCTGTTTGGCGGAGTGGAACATGTCAAGTATAAGACGTACAAGACTCCACCAAATAAACCCTACGCTGGAACTCCGACCTCCACCCGGACTTCGTCGACGTGAAGCTTCGCTTCTTTGTCGGCTTTGGTTAGGAGTTGCCTTCACGAAGGCATACACAACATTAATTGGAGTGACCGACAGTGCGGCATGCGAGGTCTGCAGTACTGAGGAAGACATCGATCAACTGCTATGCCGCTGCCCTCGATTTGCCACTGAAAGACGAACTCTTTTTGATGCGATGCGACGATAGGATGATCGGCCGCTCTCCGTGCAGATGCTGCTGGAGCACTGTCCCCATCGCTCGGCGGCCCACAAGGCAGTTGAAGCACTTTTGTGCTTCTTAAATGACCGCCTATGACTGCTGTACAGTGCCACCGCCACATATGTGTCAGCGCATGTATTGATCATTTCCTTTTATTTTTCTTCTCGCTTCCCCCTCTCTCCCTCTTTGTCTCCCCCATCTTTCCGACTCCCCTTCCCTTTCCCACGGCGTAGGGTAGCCAACCGGACTGCTGTCTGGTTAACCTCTCTGCCTTCTCCATTTTGTGTTCCTTCCTTCCTTCTGCATGGGTGACCTCACGGAAGAGATCGCGTCAGTCCGCAATTATAGTATTATGTAGGGCTTCCACATTATCTAACCGACAAACCGAGAAAAGATGCCGTGCTTACGAGAGCGAGCGTCTTATTTAATTCCTCTTCCTCCTCGTCTCTCTGTTACCTTTCTCGGGATTTCTTCACCCTCCGCCACACTGCATGTTTCGGCTGCGACTTTCCAACCAGTGCGGTCCCCGAACGCGCCTCCGGTTTCGATGAGCTCGAGTAGGCATGCTTCGAGAAAATACGACGTGCTGCCGAATAGTCCAGGGATTATGGCCACAGATGCTTGAATCCGCGACATCAACCATAGACGACGGGCCCCTTGTGTCCAGTGTGCGAAAGTAGGAATTTTCGCACACTGGACACAAACGGCCCGTCTTTGACACTTTCGAAAGTGGGAATTTTCTATCGTCAGCGCGTCTGATAAAAATATTTGGGTCCATATCAAACACGAACGATGCCTCTCAAACGAAGATATCGGTTTTAAAGCACCCATGAAAAATGACGATTAATCGATTAATCGATTAAAACATTCCACCGAAAGCAATTAATCGATTAAAGGCTAAATCGATTAACGAGTAACGATTAATCGATTAAAAATTTTAATCGACCATCCCTAGTCGCGGGATCGAATCCCGGCCGCGGCGGCTGCATTTTCGATGGAGGCGAAAATGTTTGAGGCCCGTGTACTTAGATTTAGGTGCACGTTAAAGAACCCCAGGTGGTCGAAATTTCCGGAACCCTCCACTACGGCGTCTCTCATAATCATATCGTGCTTTTGGGACGTTAAACCCCAGATATTATTATTATTTACGTGTATATGCTATGTGTAAGCTTTGCTCCCCACTTCATGCATGTGATTTCGTTAAGGTGTTCATAACAAATAACGAAATGGAACTGCACATGACAGTCTTAGCGTTGGCAATATGCACGCGACACAATATTGACCCGAGTATTCTGAACTTTGTTGCACGCACGGCGAAGCATTATTCTCTTAGTCAAGCCTGCTTTGGCGTGCCTCGCCACATAATTCAGTAAATCATGTCCTATATACTATTGCCATCCACGCAGTTTTTTTTCGAAAGTTGGGCATATATAAGGAAGTAGCAAAGTACATTTGCAAACTAAGGACGGTTTTGGCAATATAAAGCAATATGGCTCGATTGTTGGGTCCATGGAGCTAAGATTCGTGCTCCGGCGGTCTTGTCTATATAGAACGAACGCCCGCTTTTCACTCGTGGACGGTTTAAATGTTTGGTATTATGTAGACGGGTCGACTGCAGGTGAGCCTGCCAACTTTCTCTCTCTGAGGGCACGCTCATATTGGCGCCACGGGAGCGTGCCAATTTGCGCTAGCCATGCAGCTTATAGAACTTTATGGCTTGCTGGGGTTAACCGGAAATGTAAAAGCGACGTAATATGGCATCCGTGTCAATAACGTGTCGTTTATATCTCATCCTTGTCAACATGGCATCATTTTCAACAACGTCTATATAGGTCCATATCATATGACTGTTGGCATCAAAACTGCAAAACATATGGGGAGCATTACGAAATGATGACGAGCTTCCCTGTTATGGTTATTTTCTCTGTACTTGGCGTTTAGCGCATTCCTGGCATAGCGATTACCTTTCCAGCCCCTGTTTTTCTCTGTGTGAAATATGCGTTTGTGGCACGCAAAATTACTTTCTTTGCTCCTGCCGACGTGCCTCAACTCTGAATTCAGTGATAAGAGCTCTTATCGTGTGCTTAAAGGTTAGCGTCGTTGAAAAGGGCAGGACATCCTTAGGACGCCTTCATACACGACCTGAGCTTGTTTTATCAGTCAGGAAGCGCCCGTATTGCATGCCTAAGACACGCGCTCTCAGAGTTGAACTGTCTTGGCTGTCGCGTATACCTGCAATCGCCGGCTGGAGCTCCCCCTGCAGCTGTATGCGCAGCTTGGCCACCTCGATCGGGTGCGTAACGAAGGAGGCCGAACAGGCGGCGATGGCGCCCACCGCGATGTTCGTCACCGGCTCGTTGGTGTGCTCCTCCAAGTAGGCGCTCCCCGCAGCCAACAGCCGCCCCGACCAAACGTCGCCGTTGGGCCACCGCCGGGATGCGTAGCCGACGTTCCAGTTCGCTAACGCCGACGGACGCATTTGTTTGTTTTGTTCGCCCTCTGCTGATGGTTCATGCCCACTATGGGTGACTGGCCAAGGTTCCGATAGAGTTGGAACTGTAAGAAGGCTCTTAGTAGTAAGAAACAGCAAAAATATTTGGAGGAAAATCCGAAATGAAAAACTACGCCAAGTACCAGATATTTGACTATTGAAGATAGCCTATCTAAAATGATACGTATACTGTCTCATGTCTGTCGTCTTCACAATCAGAGATGATGATGAAATGAACTTTATTTGGTCCTGGAGCTGCTAAGCAAAACTGTGCGCCACTGCGGAACGCTCCTGATATAGATTCCTTTAAACACGCGCATACCAATTAGGCGGATTATGAGGTTCCGTGTATGTTGCTACCATTACAAGATGTTTTTGCATGACTGTTTGGTTTTTTTCACCATCGTTGCTTGATTTCCTTCGAAATTTTACTGACAAATTTTCACTGACTTTGTCATAATTCGGGTTCATTAACACAGTAGCGACTTGTGTTTATATTCTTTGAGTCTAAATGTTGCGTTTTGAACGGAGAAGCAGCTTTACATCAGTATCATAGCGGGTGTTCTTGCGACGACCTGTTTGAATTAGGAAGCTGAAAGCAGCAGCAAGTGACACGCGCGCAGCCCACGTCGCTACAGTATAGCTATATGTGTTGTCCCGAGGACGACATTAGATGTATGAAGCTTGGCGGCGAAATAATGCTGATGAGAGGTGCATGCGCAGAGAAGTACAACAGATGCATTGTGGGTTTCATTTTGTTGGCACATGTACCACCACTGTCAGAATCTGCTGCCGTCGATGCAGCGTCAGTGCTGGATAACCTGCCGCTTAGTTTAAGAACGACGAAAACCTAGACTGCGATGACGAATGAGGGAATTGGATATGCAGAGCACTAGAAAATCAAGGAGATCACAGCAGTTGCGAATTTCGTCGCTGTGAAAGAGATGTCAATGATGCAGTGGAGGGACCCGTTTGGAGAATCGAACATGTGAGGATCCGGTTACGCTTTATGTCAATGCCTCCTGCTGAAGTAGCAAAGACGCTTTCGACTGTGGCGTGAACTGCTTTGCTCAACATCCCAAACGAAACTTAGGAAACAATACTAGCTTTCGAATGAGATGGAGCTTCCTTTTTCTCTGTGTCGAACTTCTTAAAAAAAAAAAAAAGATGTGCCAGCGGCACCGTGATATGCAGAACAATCTGCTTGCATGTGTAAAAAGGACGTAAACGCCGAATTTTAAACATATCAAATATTGAACCTCCGTTTCATCCCGCGGTTATTTGCATACGTTATGCGACGCGCTTATATAGTACACAGGCTTTCCCGCTGTTTTCTTGGCAGCTTAAACGTGTCGCCTTGGTTGTACTTCTGAGAAATTGTTGACAGGGGGATGGGTAATGCGGGCAAAGATCGGAGCGTGTGTGTGAATCACGATATTTATAATAAATTACTCACGCAAGTGCTTCAGAGATATACAAGCACGCTTCGCGAACTGCCTGGAATTTCGCTAGCATGTCTTGAAATAACTATAGCAGCCACAGCATTGACCTCAGTGAAAATTTGGGGAACAGTACTGATGATGTGCCTGCGAAGCTAGAAATGTGTGACTGAAGGGCGGCCTTTGCTGAAAATTCCACAAACAAGTTCTCAAAAGCGTCCGTGGCATGCGGATAGCGTTTCAAGCTGGTCAGTCGTGTGAGTAACATTTCAAAGTACATGTGCTTGAATTCCGCTCCAAAGATAAAGCTTCGTTTGACGCTAGATTGGAGCTCTGGAAGTCCACACAAGTCTGCCGTATTCTCCTTTAGTTCCTTTGTGAAGTCGGGCGAACGCGTCGCGCAAGATTGAAAACATCAATGCTTTCAAAACGCGATAAGACTATCCTGATGATGAATGAAGCACCACTTCGCCTCCTTTGCCATAACAGAAACTGGTTCGCAGAAGCCGCTGCGCGTTTGTGATTCTGTGCTTAAAAAGGAGTGATGAACCACTTTTCCAAGTAATGATCTAATGACCTTAGTATCGGAGTTTACTGCCTCCCAAATCGATTGCCGCAAAAATTTCTCGAATCCGTCAAGAATCAGCGGAGTTACGGGGGTTTGGCGCACGCTCTCAGCGCTTTCTCTCTTTTCTCGTGCCGACGAGCGCACTGGAAGCTAGACAGGGAGGGATGGCACGAGGGTAAGAAGTTACGTCAGCGCGCGTCATGAAACACGATCGCTCTCCCGCTGTGATTCGCATGAGCGAGTGCGGCTACCGTGTAAAGTTAGCAGATTGAGTGGCGGCACCCCGTGGCAAGAAGCGCGTCTCATCCGGCTATCGGCCAATAAGCACGCTATGCCTCCAAGATGTCAACGTGCAGGCGCCCCGCCCACCGACGAGAGTGAGAACCGGCCTCTGTTTGAAGAGAGGGCGCCTGAGGAAACGGCAACTTCGCGCTCCGTTTGTGGCCTTCACGCGGCGCGCACTACTGTAATATTTTGCAGAGCAGTTCATAGCCGTGTCAGCTTTCCGCAGGTTGTGTTTTTTCAACAAGCCCAAGGGGTGCTTCATGACCCCTTTAAGCCTCTTGATTCGCAGAAAGCTCGTTATAGGAAGGCGCCTTGTGTTGACGTTCACCGGAATCACCGCTTTTTCCGGACACCTTAATTAGAATCGTTCTACAAACAAGTATGCGCCAAGCGGAAAAGAGGATTTCCTAGTAGATTATAATTTTTAATCAATCACTCCTTGCCGAATAAAAACAAGATATACATAGTCATTCGTTTTCGTGTGCACCAAGTCATGACAGCTGTCGCAAGATTCCAAATATAGTGCTTGGTTCGGTGCCGAATGCGCTGAAAGCAGCCCCTCCGGCACATAAAATTTGCACAGGTATGTGCGCAGCGAACTTATAAATCAGTAAATACAGCAGTTAATATATGTCGGCGCTATGCAGGACCACACAAGAAAAATACGTGCGTTAGAGAAACGGAGAAGAAAAGCGGCGCGACATTTTAAGTCAGCATGCATGTCAACGCACATATATATACTGCTTTAAAAGTAACAGTTTAACTTACAAGGATGGATTGTTGGGCGAGTTGGTAATTTATTATAAAATAAAGCGCTAAACAAACGAGGAACAGAGACAAAGAGGTGACAACGCCAGCGCTTTTGTTGTCTGCTTCGAGTTTACTGTTCCTCGTTTTTAGCGCTTTCACGTTTGCCCCCATTTTAGCAAAATACAACGACGACAAGACCCTAGTGCAATTAAACGAGCGTAGGCAACATCGCTATTATCTGTGCCTGCAGCTACGTTCAAAGCTATGACGATTCCAGCAGCATCGATCACAGATTCAAGTCATTCACCTGCTCTTTTTCTAATTATGTCGTCATTTGACGTACTCATCAAATGATGGTGATTTGAAAACCATAGGCAAGTGTCATGTGTCATTATGTGTCATTACAGAAGCCCTCTAAAGTATACCGCGGTTGCACTAACCGTTAAGCTGTAGAGGCAGGTTCAAATATTCCCTGATGTCCGTTTTATCCAGTTGCAAGTGGTAGGAACAGATATTTTGTTCGCCTCTTTTCTGTAGTTATGTTCCATATTTGATAAGTATAAAAAAAGAACGTCTACAGCTATTGTACATCGATAACTATATTGCAGAAGTTCCTCCGGTAATCAAACGCTGCTATTGGCACATGCGCAAACAAAAATGCACACATTTGGTTGATATCACGTTTCTTATGCCACTTCCATTAGAGAGTTTTGAACTAGGGTGCTCCAAGCGTTTGGAAAAGCAAGCTACATCGAAGTTTTTGCAACTGAAAAAAAATAAAGCCATGTCTAAATACATGGATTAGAAAAAACATGAGTAATTAGAACTCACTCGAATGAAGATGCCGTTTTCGCTAAATGTGATCAGTTTTTCCGCGGTGCAGTAAACAAATAACAGTACTAACGAATGTCAACCATTGTAAATTCTGTTAGAATTGTCGTGTGGCAAGCGTACAATTGTCGTGTAGCAAGGGAATTGTCGTGTCAAGAAACTGCCGTATGGCAAGGGTCGCAGAGTTGTGACGTCTTTAACTGTCAAGATTCCCTGGCTAGTCGGGACCTTATTGCAGGTTTAATGTGACTTTCGTGGGAATTGTATATACCGTATGGAGTTCCGCATGGGCATCTTGCTGTCGCTTTTTAAAAGCAATTACATGAATATTATAACCGGCTTATTTCTGCTGTGGCGCGAAGTTGTCGCCCAGCGTCGAAGCCATGTCATGCTGCCGCGCCGTGACCAGTCACATTCGATATTGTCACAGTCGAAAGGTGTGTCATCGTGTATCATTATCTTTAGCCGGCGACATCACTAAACATATTTCAGCCCGTATTACAGCGCTACCACTGCGCGACGTGTAGTGGACGTGAAGCACCTTGTATGCAGCTCAGGGGCGGATCCAGGCGCTTGCTTTGGGGGGGGCGGTTGGTTGTTGGGGGGGGGGGGGGGGGGGGGGGGGGGGGGGGCGTTGCCCAACTTTAAAACTTCACGTTAGTAACCAAATGCTCATTATTTTTGTTCTCAGTTGCATTGCTCAGTGCCATTTCATTATCTAAAATTTCGCATATTTCCGCTAAACATTGGGGAACACGTATCAGTGTTGTTGGTAAGAGGAGGGTGAAAGAGGGAAGGGCAGGCCACCTGCTCGATAAATGAGTATTCCCACAACGGCGAGCTCTAGTATTCCTTGAACGTAGTTTCGGAGTAAGCCTCCCTTTGTTACCCCGCCCCCTCCTCCCCATTGCCTTTTTTTCTGGCCGGTCGTGTTGCCAGAAAATGCCCTTTCTATCTCCGCAGCCTAAGGACGGTCAAACGGAGCTTTCGGAAGTCGCGCTCGATTATACCCCGCGCACGTGCTCTCGGAGGCTTGCTCGGTACTTCGGCGAATATAATTCACAGCACCACTGCCTGCCTTCCTTCTTTTTTTTTTTTTTTGGACCAGCCGCTGAAGGTTGACTAAAAGGTAACTTGTTCTGCACGCTTTGTGGGACCACGGCCGGGCTAGACTGCACGTGCGCGCTCAAGCGCGCACGTGCAGTCTAGCCCGGCCGTGGTGGGACGAAAGATGCCAGTTTGAATGACACAGAACAGACTCCTGTCTCTGAGAAAAAGATGGGAGAATTTGAAGACCCCTCGCTTTGCTGAAGAGCTGATGGCCCTGCGAGTGGGGAGGAAACTTTAGCTCGCTTCCATAAAGGCAGCAGTTGCTTTAGCAAAATAGTTGAGGCTTGTGCTCGTCGGTGCCTATTTGAAAGATGCAGGACGCAGAAGAAATCTTTTCTAGAAAGCCTGTTTCGCTCTTAACAAAAGCGCTGGGCTGTGTGAGGGGTGCTTCCCTAGTCTCGGATTGGGATGGACACAGCGACCACCTGAAAAAATTCTACGTTCTGAAAAATGGCCTTCGGTGAGGTGAAAAGCGGGGGGGGGGGGGGGGGTTGGGTTGGCTTATAGCTTTGGGGGGGGGGGGGGGCGATCGCCCAATCGCCCCCCCCCCCTGGATCCGCCACTGATGCAGCTCCACGAGAGCGTGTTGTTAACGATACCCGATAGAAAACATCTCTTACACCCGACTGTTTCAGAACTAATGTGTCGCACTCTCATCAGTGAAGAAAAGGAGAGACCCATTTCATAACGCAACTTTTATTCTTTCCGAATAACACTCATAACACTCCTTTATTCTTCGCACATAGACAACTCGGCCTTTCCAAGCTGGAGCAATCCTTCAAGTCTTGCGGCTTTGCTGAGAAACACTGATCGTATATGGCAACAGTCACTTCCGTATGCCACCATTTCGTGTGACACCAAAGCGAACGCGCGAGGTAATACTTTGCATAGGTATATAGCATGGAAACTCGTGGTGAACAAAACATCGCCGTGAACGTGTCGGAATGCTCCTCTTAGATAAAATACACGCACAACCCTGGTCATGCTTTCTCATGAAATGGCTTTTGCTATATTCAACCATCGTAAATGCACCCTTGCGCATATGCTGTTGCAACCATTTTTTGAAGAAGCGTCTTTCAACACAAACGGGGGTACTTAATACCTGGGATAATGCAATTATTCTACTCCGATTAATCTTTCCTTTCGTCACTGGTCCAAGCAACGCTGAGGCTACGTAATCACCTTGATCGACCGTTGCTGAGCGGTAGATGATGAAAAAATGTATAGATCGAGAAACAAAAATTGCTACATTGCACCGCCCAAGTTTTAGGAAGTGCAGTGCCTTCACTGTGGTGCAATCATATATGGCACTGTCAGGTCGGCGCATTAACACAATCTAGAAGTCGCGTTCTTTTCATCTGAACGTCACGTGCATATACATACTGAGCATGTGCGATCAAGATTGTCAAGGCCAGCGGCATGAGAGGCCAGCGAGAAATGCAGTCAGCCTCAGCCCGTTTCGTTCGAAGATCACACGATAAATGACGCTATGTGGTAGTCTTCTGTTTAATATCTGCGTTGCTCAAAATTGGCGCAAAACAACTTTTCTCAACAAGCGCCCATGAATGAGCAGTCGTATCATGATGCATAAAGTTACCACGTGCTGCAAGATGAAAACATGGCAGTGTGACAAAATACTTGCTGAGCTGCTGCGGTGTCTTACGGATTATGAGGTTCTCCTGCTATATGGGTCTGAAGTACAAGGTCGTCGGTTCAATTCCCGCCGTGACGGCCACGTTCCGATGGAGGTGGAATGGATGAACACTGGCCTAGATAGATTTAATGTGCTTTTTTTTAACCATTTGGCAGACTTCGTTTGTCAAGTGCGTGTTTCCGCGCGTTCTTCATGGAAGAAAGCGGCGGTGTTGGCAACATTGGTGTATGCATACGGCGGCAGAAACCATCCGGCGGCGCAGTTTACCAATCCTCTCCGTAGCGCGCACCTCTTGTGTGATAGAGCAATCTAAATACTATATTTTCTCAATAGCCCGTTGCCGGACAACTATATTATTATCTTTAGTCTTACACATGCATCTTATATGCTGTCGTTACAACCGGCGTCGAACACGTGATCTCAGCAACGCAGCGCCATAGCCTGTGGGCTCCTACAGCTCGTTGACTGGAAGGCTGGGGTTCTTACCATGTTTACGCTATGGAGAGGACAGCGTACGCGCACCTATAGAGAACCGGGCGAGTTGTAATGCGTCCATATTACCACAGATGTTACGATGCCAAGGCGAACGGCTGCAAGAAAAAAAGGGAACTAAATTAGCGTCGTGCAAGCGAACGCGCACGTGATGTCGAGGGTCGCTGCTGAGCACGAGGTATCGGGTTTGGTCTCGGTACCTCGTGCGTTTACCAGTGGCAAACGTCAATAAATAAACCTCTTTTGGCATTTAATTCCAGGTGAAGCACCGTGGAGTGATCATCAGTAACACTTTAAGTGCGAGTGAAACACATTCACTTTACACACTGCAGAAGGTGTGAAATGGCCACCACCCGACGCAGTTACTATGACATTCGGCTACTGAGTACAGGATTGCGAGTTTGATTACCGACCGCGGTCGCCGCATTCCTCTGTGGGCGGGATGCAGACACTTACCCTCGTGTGTCGGGCTTTGAGTGCGCTTGTTGACAAACTCAACGTACTCAAAATCAAACAGGGGCTTTTGAAAATTACGCGCCTCTCATAGGCCGCTATAGTTGCGATGAGTGGTTGAACCTCCCGAATTAATTTGCCATGGGCACAGCAAATGAGCTTAAACGGCGACTGCAAGCTTACCCTTGACTGCTGACCCGAAGGTCGCGGGATCGAGTCCTGGGCGCGGCGGCCGCATTTCCCTGGAGGCAAAATACTAGAGGCCCGTGTGCTTAGATTTAGGTGTACGCTAAAGAACCCCAGGTGGACGAAATTTCCGGAACCCTCCACTATGGCGTGTTTCATAATCATATCGTGGTTTTGGGACGTTAAACCCCAGATATTATTATTATTTTATTATATCGTGGTTTTGGGACGCATACCCCAAAAATAAATTATTATTGCAAGCTTATCCAGAGCTTATTTATGCCGCAAGAAGGAACCAGAACTCTGACTCGTTTACGTACCCACAGGTCGTCAATACCGATAAAGTAGAACCAACGTCGTTTCCCAGAATGAGACTTTGTAACGAGAGTAAAGATTTTGTTAGCTTTGCAACGTCATAAAGTAAAAGTTACAGGTGATATATTTGCATGCATGTTTCAACAATAATTATGCTGGGCTACGTGTAAACATCTGTCGCTGTGAGATGCGCCTCCATGCCATATTTGAAGGTACAGATAGGAATATAATTCGGTCCGCAAAAGAAGACTTTTTTTTTAACACTAAATGGCTCAAGCGTTATTTCTGCTCAAGCCGCAAAGAAAACTTCTCATAACGCTATTTAAATATGTGAAACACTCTATGACAGGTACGTGCTTTGCCACAGTCCAGCAACATCTTTCCCAACGTCTAACTTTACATCATGCTCATGCACACGCGAAACAATCTCGGATAAAGAGGCACTATACAGGCCGACTCACGGTGGCAGTTTTGCAAGCACACCAGAACTAATTCACCGCGGTGGCGTCGAAGCTCCTTTCACTGAGGCTGCTTTAAACCTAACGGACAATGGCTGAAGGGGCATACTAATTAAACGCATTTGACACCGTCCACGGAGTCTATATGAACATAAAGCTGTGCGTTTTGATTTAGACACGTGGACTGCACTTGTATTTCATAACACGACAGCTATTCACCGCAGTGCACCAGACTGCACCCTGTTGTTGAGTTGCATGAATGAGGTAGGTCGACAGCTATGAAATATAGAGTCACCAAGCATGAAGAGGTACGTACCTATCAATCGAACCCCAAGGCCTTCTACATATCATAAGCATAAATGATTCGCAGTGCCAGTTTTAAGAAAAAAACTACGTATATTTCGATACTCGCGGTATGCTTATTGTAGCAGATTCAACGCACCGACAAAGGTTGTGCTATAAAGAAACTGTTCAGTTCTACCATCGGTTACGCTTAAGCAGATCGGATGCCTAAGCTAACAGAGGAGCTCAAACTGGGCCGTTGTGCACGTGATGGCGAATTACGCAGCCACAATGTTGGGCCCAAGAAGCGAGACACTGTGCTGCCACAACGAAAGAACCAGCGACCAAGCGTGCTTGCTGTGCCTTGGCCACCAGGCCTAGGACGACCAGGCCTTGTTCAATCGCTAGTCGGACATTGCGATGGAAACACTCGTAGACGCTGCGATCGATCCTTCTTGAGAAGGCACTACTACGTGAGCATTGTGTCCTGAACAATGCAGATCGCTCGCTGCGACTGACAATAAAGAGATGCCTAGACCAATTCACAATGGTTTCCTTAGGCAATGTGTTTAAGAGATGCAGCGAAAATACGTAACTCGCAGGACGCAGACCCGCGCTATAGTTTTTTTTTTTTTTTTCGACATGCGTAGATCAATATCTGTGTTTGACTAGACGTCTTCGTAATAGAAGCGCCTAAAAAAATTACGTACACAATAACGCGAGCGAACAGTCCCTGGTTTTGACACAAGCGTTTCCAATATTGCTGTGTTGTACTCCTGAATGTATAGTGGCACATGTAGAAAAACCTGTTGGCTGGCGAATGGCCGAAGAATGCGTCCGTAATAGCAGTTGCATAACTGGTAGCCAGGAAGAAAAAAAAATCTGAAGCTATCCACTTTTCATGGGCAGTGAGAAAAAAGACAACCAAAAACCTAACACTATGCCAGCACACCCATTTGTGTAATAAGGACAATTCGTGGTGCCGTAGTTATAAAACTTCAGTTTTTTTCCCCTTTGTGTTCCTACTATAGATGTAAACAGAATTCCAAATGAGTACATATACAGATCCTTACGAATGATCAGTCCATTGAGAATGCAATGAATACTCTGTCATGTAACCTTTGTGCTTGTACCTGTGTTCTAACGCTTTGACTTGGTGGTTTTCAGCATACATTTTTTGGCCAATTCATAAAGCCGCCTCGGACATAAATTCTTACCCTGTACCATGTTTTCATGTGAAACACCGGGAAAAAATATATGACAAGAGGCACTTTGTGAACAACGGAACATCGTGAGTACATATTCGAAGCTGTAGTTGATAAGGTAATTGCTGTGCTGCCAATAAACTTCCTTCAATATGACGCTATGTCGAATTTAAGATACCATATAAGCAATATTCTCATTATGAAAACTTGTAGAGAGAGAGAGAGAATAAGAAAACTTGTAGAGGATAAACGTAAAGACAATGGAAGAAGGTACAGCCGCCCAAATCTTTAACTATCGTGCGCGAGCGCCGACTTTTTCGTGCGTCGGCGCCGTTCGACGGAGCCAAGTTGCAAACAGGGCGAGAGTAAGCGCATGCCCACGAAGCGCGCTCAGCTGGGCCCATCGTCTGCTTGGCTGTTCCTTCGTGAGAACGTCACCCTGCATTAACTCACTTACGACTAACACGCAGCGCGTCTTGCTCGTATCTTAGATTCCGAAGGTCAGCAAGCAACCGAGAAAATGAAATTCGCAGATACGTCACACGCCCCCGCGCATGACAAGCTGACAAATGTGGATCGTTCATTTGTTATCTGGCGACGCAAATGCTCTTTTTTCTCTTTCTTTTTTTTTGCGCTTACTCTCACCCTGTTTGCAACTTGGCTGACGCACAAAAAAGTCGGTGGTGAAAACATTTATTAACAGAATTTCTGCGGAGAAGCTCCTGGTATTCGGAGCTTCTTATCTAGCGGTGGGGGGGGGGGGGGGGGGGGGGGCAGTTCAGGGCTCCGCTTGCAGCAGCCGCTCTACGGGCCCCGTCAATCAGACTCAGCTGATCTTGCAGGTTCTCGCTGGCCAGAAGCTGTTCCCATCGCTCCGCTGTGGGATTTTGTATTGGGGGTAAGGCTGTAATGGCCTGGCATGCCCACGTGACGTGGTACAGGGTAGCTTTTGCTGGGCCTGAGGGTGTGAAAGTTTGGAAACGTGCCGGTTTGAATTTGCCTCCAGCTGACCGATTCTTCTTTATTTAATGTTCGATGTGGTAGGGAGTAAGTTTACCTGAGTCCTCTGTAATGATGGTGTTCGCGAGATCGTAGTTGGCGGCGTCAACATAGTACGCGGTGTTCTTGTGCTCGTGCTCTCGTTCGAGGGCTTCTACTCTGGCTTCCCAGCGGCCTTGATGCAGTCGGGGATCCATGTTGCGGGGGATGGGGGCGACCTTATAAGTCGGCGCTCGCGCACGATAGTTAAAAGATTTGGGCGGCTGTACACGGCCAAGATTTCGACAAAAGGACCATTTTTTTGCCCTCGTCCAACGATGAAAATTCATATTGTAAAAACGTTATCCGTGTACGATTGAGTACCCAATCCCTCGTTCTTTCATATATATACATTTTGAATCAAATCACATCCAGAGTATGAAGGGCGTACGTGTTGACTTGTCGCCATGTAAGTAGGCACAAGCTATACACAAGGCAGTTAAGTGCAGTGGCGCAGTTATATCGTGATGTGAAAGAGCTATAGAAGCGCAGCAATCAGGACCCCGTACACAGAGCAAAGGATGATGTCACGCACTAGTCATGCCGAACAGCAGTAACTCGTTACAACACAAGGGAGAAGACGTCCTTACAGCCTGCGGCTACGAGGTCTGAAAGTGTTAAAAATTATCGTTAGCAAACTGCCGCATTTCGCCAGCACGCTACACTTCTACAGTGTAGCCAGCCGCTTTTTCTATAATTTCTCTAGCAATGAAATACTAGGCACGTAGCGCTTAACTAAAGACCGTGCTCAACAAAAGGTTAACGGAATAGTGTTAGTAGAAGTAAACCACATTGTTTCTAAAAAAAATAATGAACTTATAAAAACAAGTACTTCAATATTTCTGACTCGCAGTGTACCGCTTTTCAATTTTTTTCATTCAGTTTTGATGTGTTCTGTTCCGTAACAGTACTTCACAAGGTTCCCATGTCGGCTTCTATACATGTTTGTTCTTAATGTGACCATGGAACGATGCGCAAAAGTCACATTTTAATGGGGTTATGTCGCTTCCTCGCTGTACTTGGAGCCATAGACAATTTCTGCCAGCGTGTCAGAATGCATTTCTCCGATTCCGTAGTTCATAGTTGATATGAGAACGTTCTAGCTGTGTAGTTAGTTTTTCTTTTTCTTCTTTCCAAATGATGTATGCAGACGCCGTCTCACTGCTCCCCTCACTTTTCCCGCTAAGTCCGGTCTAACCTTTAGCCTGCATTTCAGACGCTTAGCTTGAAGTTAACACCACTCGAAATGACAACATACTTCACGCTGCCTGTGTCTTGTTTCGTGGAATCGAAAAACAGCAAGAAGCAGAGAGCGCTGAGGCATAGCTTAGACTCTGAAGACTCGCTCAGTTAAACAAGTAGCGTTAATTAACAACATCAGAGAGTCAGAACGTGAACTTTGAAAGGACTACCTCATCTGTGACGTTTTTCTTTTCTTTTTTTCTTTTTTCTTCTTTCTTTGTTTTTTTTTTTTGTCGCTAGTTGAAATAAGTATGCATTGAGGTTGTCAGACTCCCCGTCTGTGTGTTTCTTAGTCCTCGTGCTGCTTTCAGACAGCAATATTGCTGGATATATTGGTGCGTACTCAAAGTCTTCCAAATTTTGTGCTGAGTTAAAACTGAGAGCTCGGCGAGTTGTACTTATCTTCAAGAAAAAAAAAAACAGCGCTAGAAAACACACATAGACAACTAAGTTTGCCAAACTGTTCCTTCAGGAGAACGTGCCATCATAAGCCGGCAGATCATCTCGCCTGTATTTTCTTTTCCTACCTTCTCGTTGTTACTGAAATTCCCACTTTCGCTTTGGCCAAAATCCACCAGAGTGAGGATGATGTTCGTCGATACAATCTGCATGTAAAATGATTAGTTCCAACTTTTGTAGCGCACCTTCTAAGCTATTCGCGAGGAAGTTTTGTCAAGGATAGGCGGCGTCACATGCATCGTTCCTCATTCTTTTGCAAAGTTTGGTGTGAATATGTTTATGCATATAAGCTGTCCCAAACACCTGCCGGCATTAGGTGTTCATGCGCACGGTGCATTGTCGCATCGTTCCCCTTTGTTGCTGGGCCTCTGAGGCGTCTCCTGCCTATGCCTACGTGCCATACTGAGGGAACCATGTTCGGGGATCCCGGTATCAGGCCCAAGGCGCCTTCGTGGGAGGAGTTTGCAATCTTGGCCTGTCGATGGCAATAGATCTTCATAACTCGTACCCGCGAAAGCGTTGACAAAACACGCGTGCAATGTCTCGTACTTCTTTCCCTCTACCCTGAGCTGAAACAAGGTGTGCATGTGTTCAAGAAGAGCCTTTTGATCATTGCTGTTTCTGACGCCTGTTTTGGGGAAACCTTTGGTGCCACAGGAGGCGCCGCACTTCCGTGCGAAATTGCCACGGTATAAGTGGTCCTCCACCATAATCGGATATGGGGTAACATGTGAACGTATGCAGGTAACTGGGACATATACCATTGGCTAGAAACAACGTCGGGCATCACTGGTACCCGAAGTCGATGTAGTAGTCCCTCGAGTGGCGGCGTTCCCTGCGGGCGTTCTTGAGCTCGTCCCACGAGATGAGTGTAATGGACGAGGTGGTGAGCGTGTAGAGGAAAGCACCACCGATTCCCTTGGCAAGACCGCGCAGGCCCTCGGTACGCTTGATCTTGCGCACGCAGTCCCATATACTACGATAGTAGAGGCCTTCGCCTCGCGCGTTCGACGGCTGCGCGTACATGCGTGCCCGGAGCACGTCGACGGTAGCGATGAAAGGCGCCGACACAAGGCCCGAGATGAGCGCCGCCAGCACCGTGTTGATGAAGAAGTAGCGCTCGCGACCCTCGGTGGCCGTGTTGAGCAGCGTCTTGAAGCCGATGAAAGTGGACAGCTGCAGCGCCGATCCCGTGGAGATGCGCAGTATGTTGGCCGAGGTGGCGCGCCATAGGCCGTTCCACAGGCCCTGCGTCCGGTAGATGTGCATGAAGGCCGCTCTCGCAGTCCTGAAGCCATGCTGGTAACCGACAGCGATGGACGCTGTGGCACAGTGCACCTGCAAATACCGGATCAGTGTCGATGAGAGATGCGTTGTCGTCACTCACCAACTCTGCTGACGTTTCTCCTCACGTATGGTGAAAAACACTAGTACGACAACTGCTATACTCGTGACGAAAATATAAGGTTGGGTCAGTTGATCCCTACTGCCACAAAAAATAAACATAATAAACATAAGTATACAGAATGAAAAAAAAAAGCGTGGAAGAACAGAAACATCTAAGTAGACCGTGGGACTCGCCCCATTCAATATATCTCGTTTCTTTGCGTTGTGTTTGCGAGATGTTTTTACATCGCGCAGTGAGAGATAGATACACTAACACTGACTCAGCGCGAGGCTATCACGTGGTCATTACCTAGAGTAACAATAAAATGACATAGGTCGCTTTTCCGTCTACAGTCTGTGCACAGTCCGTATAAGTCCATGCGCAATCCGTATCGTCTACAGTCCGTATCAGTACGTGCCATACCTGAAGTATACGTGCCGAAGGTGTGCCGTGGGAATAACTGTATTCTGAATAACAACTGAATAATTGAAAGAAAACAAACAATTTCACCACTAAATTGCGAACCTACCCTCTCCCCTCTTTCCCCGTCATAAGTGCCAAAATAAACACACCTATCTCTCTCTTTTTTTCAAAGTTGCCACCGACGCCTCCGAGCAATGCCCATAAATTTGGCTCCAGCCAACAAATTTGTGGTATCGACTCGTCCACTCGCTGGCATTTCCATACGTGACTCGTCGCGAGCGCCTGAGGATTTACGGACGCTGCAACACTGGAGCTTCATGCCATATGCAGCGGCATGTCGTCACTGTCACGTCTTCAACGTACGAAAGTTAGGGAACACAACATCACTTGACCTACAGCAATGTGATTAGCCGGGGTTCATAGCACTCTTCAACATTAAACTAGCGCAACCACAGAAAGCACTGCTCTTCGACAGCTACGAGTCCAATCGCGCTAAGGGCGCACAGATTTCGACATGTCGGACCTGCATGTGTGTCTTCAGAAGAAAAAGCGGCGAGCCGGCAAACGCCCCAACGGCACCGGCTATTCCGCCGGAGATAGCACTCAGGCGGATGCTGGGCTCGAGGTTTTCGTCCAGCGTGAAGCCGAAGTCTTCGATGGTCTGGAACATGCCCAGCCGCAGCCCATTTGCCAGCAGCTGGTACCCCAAGCCCGGCAGCAGGCCGCGGTAGATGGCGAGGATGCCATCGTGGCGGGCGACCGTGTACAGCGCCTGGGGCACGTTACGGTACACCGGCCGCATCCGCCCCGACTTGTCTGCGCCAAAACATGAAATGTTGCTGGAAGCTTGTGCAACTCTGCGTACAAAGCCGAGAAACCCGTTACCTGCGTGCGAGCTGCGCTATCAGCCTAGTGTACAGTGCTCGGCGATTTAAACGATTGAAACGCGACACACGGAGCGCGTGGCTGCTGGCAGTGAGGTAGATAGAGTTTGATGCACATGGAGACTGCATCCGGCGTAGCGCTGTTTGCTATGGCTTCAAAATACTGCGCTCACAAGCCACGCCGCATGGATCTGGCGGGCGCGTGCGTTTCGAAGGACTGCATGCAGTCCTTCGAAAGACTGCTGCAGCGCTCCGCCGACGCCACCAAGAACCACGGACTGAACGACTGTTTACCGGACGCATTCACCATGCGCCACGAACGCGCTTGCGCTCACCGTCACCCTCAGTACCAGAAACCACGCAATCCGAGTATTGCATTTCAATTGCCAAACACTGTACAGCCAGGACCAAAACTTTAAGGACCATGAGACGCAAGAAAAAGCTTGATATTGCCGATGCTTCGGCAGGAAGCCTTGAATTTAGATTTCCGCGGTCTGTTCTAAAGCGCGCTAGCAACATGTATTGCGCAGTTCCACCGAATAATAATAATATCTGGGGTTTAACGTCCCAAAACCACGATATGATTATGAGAGACGCCGTAGTGGAGGGCTCCGGAAATTTCGACCACCTGGGGTTCTTTAACGTGCACCTAAAGCTAAGTACACGAGCCTCAAACATTTTCTCCTCCATAGAAAATGCAGCCGCCGCGGCCGGGATTCGATCCCGCGACCTTCGG
Source organism: Rhipicephalus sanguineus (assembly GCF_013339695.2). Lineage (NCBI taxonomy): Eukaryota > Metazoa > Arthropoda > Arachnida > Ixodida > Ixodidae > Rhipicephalus > Rhipicephalus sanguineus. Next base: position 142,166,053 of record NC_051176.1, read on the forward strand.
GTCAGCAGTCGAGCGCCATAACCACTAGACCACCGCGGCGGGGCAGTTCCACCGAATAAAGTCGCGAATTGCTGGGAAATTTATAGCTTCCTCAGAGTCTCTAAACTTGTGACGCTGACTGTGCATTTTATTTCCATCATCGCAGCGCAGAAGGACGAAGGTAATGCTATTGTTGTAAGTTTAACTTGAACGCTCCTAAATTACTACATAGAAACGAAAAAAAAAATAATAATTCTTCTCGGCAACCATTACATCGAATTTGATGAGTAGAGGCCGGATTTTTAGGCATTAAAAAACGCCAGGCCTGCGCGCAACGCGCAGCATAGTCACAGCGAAAGCTCGAAAAGCGGCCTTTCTAGAGCCCGTTCCAAACTCTCTTGGGGCATCTACAAGTACACATGCAAGGTATCCACTACGCCATACATCATAATTTTTGTGAGGTAGGGAAGCACTAGAGTTACTGTATATACTATACCTTTAGGTGTACCAGCTTTCGCTGTGACAGCTTCCACTATAAAAGCGCGTTTTAGGTACCAAAAACAGGCAGGCAAAACAATGTTTCAGACCTCCAACGTCGTAAATACAGTCACAATAAATGGTTACGTAAATGCAAATAACTTCAAAACAAAGACGTGCGAGACCTGTATCTACTACAGGAAATCAATAAATGTTATTGTTTATGAGGGCACAAAGGCGCCAACAGTTGAACATAACCGTGCAATTGTCCTTTTTCCCCCACGGTTCGCAGAACACACACAGTCTCTCTTTTATTCTGTAGCATGGAGAGTCAAATGTCCACTGTCGAATCAACACACTCCTGGGGGTCTTTCTTTTGGCATGACTGAGAAGGGCAGAGCCGGAGCAGATAGCCAGACCGCTAAAAGACCAGAACAGAGGGATGCCTCGTATTCGAGCCTGCTCGAATCGCGTCGGGATGATTTCTCCCCTGTCGGTAAACACCTTAAAAAGTAAATTACAAACAAAACAAAGGCCACGTGCACATCACAATTTTCTTTCTTCCTTTGCTCTCCGCAGTTTCGCATTCGCCAACCGCTCGCGCCAAGTCAGCGCGGCGGCGTATGCTGGCCGGCGCGTCCCATTTCACTGCTGCTAGCGGTTGTTTCCGGAAGTTGGCTGAAATAAAGGACTAGATTGAACCCCATAGAGTTCCGAACAGTCAATGTTGCCCGATAACATGAATAACGATCTTAAACCTGCACTCGAAAGAGAAACTTGAGGCTAAATTGTGTTGCCCCGATTTTGAAAATAGGCATTTATAGACACTTGTAGGTATTTAGGCACAAATGCCAAAAATAGGTATTCATAGGCGCTATAAAAACGCTATAAAAGCGCTTCTTAACCTCTAATTCATGCTCATTAATCAAAGTGGGGAGATAGGAGCGCAAGGGACAAAATAAGCATTTGCCTAAAGTCCGGTCTCTAGTTGGGACGTTAAACCCCAGATATTATTATTATTAAAATCCGGTTTCTAGTGATGATCCTCTCCATTTAAAAGAAAAAGTTAAAATCTTGTGAATGTGTAGGGAAGCATATTTTGTAAAGCGACAACTATTTTTACCTCTTCACTTCGCTTTCTACTTTTGTAAGTGAATAATGGCATCAAATTCCATAAAGTTTACATATTTTGGCATCTAAATTAGGCTAAATCAATGAATCATACACCACTGAGTTATACCACTAAGAGGTGCCTTTTAGAGAACTGCTATATTCGTTCTTGTTACAGAATGCTTCAACTTCTTCAAACTTACAAATGTACGAGAATACTTGTATAGAAGTCCGGGCCCTCTATCGAGACAACGATGTTTAGAACATATCTTTCTGTTTCAAGTGGAACAAATTGCAATGAGAGCGGTCTTGCCTTTCGTCATTTAACGCATATTAACATTTTACGTGCGTTTGAATAGGCCACAGCGCACTTGGCCCTGAGTGAAACATTATAGGAACAACAGACCTACACAAAAGGCTGTAACTTTAACCGATGTTCATTGTGTTTCACGTGGCCTTGAGCTGGTATCGTGCGTCTGAAGCGCGCTCTCTCTCTCTCTCTCCAGCGTTCCAACCGTTGATACCAAATAACAGCATATTGCTGATTAGAAAGTGTACTCCCGTTTACGCGTTGGTGCGCATCTGCCTATGAGGTGGAAGCGCCCCTGCCTTTCTAACATTGTGCCCGACTACACACGCAGTCATCGTCGAGCGACCTTCATGAACAAGCTAAAGGGCTTATATGTCCATGTCGCACCGACAAGTTATTATGTACACGAGCAGCGTTCTCTCGTAATTGGCGTGAAATGTTTAAAATATAGTTCGTGCTGCTCCTCCGAACGTCTAATGGGCTCACGACGTCATGATGTGTAATCTAAAGGAAGAGCTACATAAACTTTTTCAGCTCATCCCAAAATAGGTGGGGCGTGTGCGCACAATGAGACATGATTATCAGCGCAGCGGGACCGGGGCGTGAAGAAGGAACACCGGAGCACGCTAGAATGAAGTAAAGGTGCGTACAATCCATTAATGCGTGTGTATCGCAAAGCTACATCTGCTATGACGTTTCGCGCCATTTACTGGGGCGGCTGTTTTTGGATTGTATGTATAAGAGCACCTGGCAACCAGTGCACACGATTTTTTAAGCGATTAATCGGTTACGACTGAGAACAGTGCAATGTTTTCAGCCGTAACCAACTGTTTGAGCAATAATTCGTGCAGAATATTGTTGTGTGCTCTTTATTACGCTCCTCGCAAAGTAAAAAAAAAAAAGAGCGATTGCGAAAAACTGAAGATACACCAGCGAGCATATGCGTATAGCATACTCGAGCAACTAATACATGCAGTACACTACATTGCGAGCCATCGCCAGTTACTAGCAGATATCTTTGTTTTCGACCTACCATATCGCCAGGAAATGTCCGCATTTTGCCCCTTCCAGTTTAGCAAAAGGTATGCCTGTATTTAGTACTTTCAAAGAGCAGTGTGAAAACCTTTTTGGTGTCAAACTGCCGCGGGAAGCACGGATCAGTGTACAAACTGTCAACCACTGCATGCATGTTTGAAATGTGGGCAATATTTTCGTCGGTGAAGTCGGATAACAGCCTTTTAAGAGGAACTGACGATCGTCGACCCGAACTTGTATGACGTCTTTCATCTTTGACGGTAACAAGGGAGAGGCGTTCTTTCGTTGCAGCGCGGTAAGCGCTTATTTTTGTGTGTGCGCGCACGAGGTTCGAACGGCGTGATCAGGGCAAAAATGTAAGACGCACCTTTGATTGGCGGCTGCAGTTCTCCTTGCAGCTGGATGCGGATCTTGGCTACCTCGATGGGATGTGTGATCAGGCTGGCCGAACACGAGGCCACAGCGGCGACTGCTACCTCCGCCATTGCAGCCCCCCTATCTTCGTACTTTGTTCAAAATTGGCAGCAAGCCGCATAGGATCCTGCAAACACAGCAGAACGGTCGACACCTTGAGCATAAAAAAAAAATGAAAGGCCTTTCTGTCCAAATAGAGTTCGTTAGCCTCAAGGACGGTTGGTCTCCCGTTTCTCCGCTCTTTTTGAAGAAAACAGAAAATAGTATTTGCCAGCATACGGCTGTGAACGCTACGCTTCTCACCCCTACAGTCTGATTCACACTGACAGAATGGCGCAGCGATAATACAACATATGCACGGCCACGCCGGATGCGCTCATAGCGCTCGTATCCACCTTATCTTGAACCCAGCGGCTACCGATATACGTGATGCTGGCACAGTCCGAAGACGGCCGCTCGACCGCTCTATACAAGTGTGGTTCACTCTACATGAGCAACAAAATTATCAAGGGTAAAAACACGTGTAGCACAAGGCAGCAACCATCTCGGTAAATGGAAGCGCACACAGAGGGTTCGGCAGCGCTTTTCATGTTTTTGTGCGCCTGTTTTGTTCGGGTAGAGTGTAGACATGTAAAATGTTGGCTGTAAAACTGTTCTAATATTCGTAAACCAAGCAGCGTCTCAGCAGCTGTTGCTACAGAAAGAAAAGAGGAATTTACTACAATACGCGAAATGCATTTCGCGAAAGGGGACAGAGAAGGAAGAGTGAAGCGCTGAACTACCAATTGTTTAATGAAAGTAGCAGAAACAAACGGAAGACTTCCGCCCATGCACAACAGATCCAAGGTGTGATGCACACTTACATGGTCATGACAGCATTATTTCTCGAAAACACGCTTCTATCGATTACAGTGCGATGATTGCGTCGCTGACAGAAGCAGAGTAGTCTGTGAACGACGTGGAAATAAAGCTTAGAATAACAGAGAGCTGAGCTAGTTGGTACGTATTCATTCTAAAAAGAGACAGGGCGTGCAAACACGGACACAAGAAAGAGATCAGGACACCACAAACGCCGACTAACAACTGACGAGACGCACAACGGCTGAAAAGAAAGAAGGCACTAAAACTTATCTGCGCATGCCCATGCAACCGGCGAACCTATCACTCCGGCACGCGTGGCGGTCTACGTGGAAGATAACTGTTAAGGCATTTGATTTCATCTTTATGCAAGTTAATCGACGGTTGGCTCACGCATGCGCTACCACTATTCTCGATATGCCATGCTTCAATCATCAGGCGCGTTTCTTCATTTCTATGCCGGTACAACACTGCGCATTCATCGAATTTTGGCGTGCACTTACAATCTCGACAACGTAAAGATAGATTAGAAGGTGAGCCTCCTGTTAGCGATCTCTTATGTTCCAACAATCTCTGGTTAATGCATCTGCCCTATGTCCTACGTAGAAGCGGCCGCAGCTGAAAGGGACCTTATACACCACACTCGTACGGCAATCAGTGAATTTGTTGGTGTGTTTTACGAAACAATTATCGGTCCGCTTCTTGTCTTTTACTCGCTCATTCTTCCTCTGCACAGCGGCACAAATCCTACCTAGCTTATTGGCAGCCGTGAAAACAACATTAACGCCGTATCTACTTCCTACTTTCTTTAGCCTGTGAGATATGCAATGAATGTACGGAATACCTACGACACGTTTCTTCCTATCGCTTTCTGCAACCATGCTCGGACTTAACACAATAGACTTCTTTAAACGCTCAGCGACCGTGGCCACTGCATCACGAGGATACCCTACATCTAAAAGACGCGTAACCTGTGCGCTAAAGCTATCACTCATTTTGTGCTCACATGACTTGGTGAGGGCTGACTTAAGGCAAGACATGGCGATGCCGTTTTTTACAACCTTCGAGTGCTTCGACGAAAAATTTAACAGCGGTTTGGAAGATCTAGGAGAATACTGCCAGCACACGTGGTTCTTCTGGAACGTTAAGGAAATGTCTAGAAATTGTATTCCATTATTCTGAGGCACCTCTTTAGTAAAGCTCAGCCCTCCTCCATTTAATTCAAATTTTTCGCTCACGGAAGTTACCACCTTTTCAAGGTCCTCATCACTACAAAAAATCAAGTAGTCGTCCACATAACGAAAAACCTTAATAACCGAATTACCTAAGGCGCCTTCCAAAAGATTGTCAATCTTGCTAAGGTATAAATCACTAAGAACCGGAGCAACCTTAGAACCAATACATATCCCTGATTTCTGCACATAAACGCCTTCCTTCCAACCTACCAGCGTCGACTTTAAATACATGGAAAGGATTTCTAGAAATGCCCCGGTAGAAACACCACATTTATCGGTGAAAACCGTCTGGTCGCCTTGTTCGTTAATACATTCATTAACACATTTTAACAAGTCCTTATGCGGCAAAGAATAATATAGGTCTTCAATATCCATACTGAAAGCTTTACAACAGCCGGGGTTCTCCTCTGAGAGGAACTGAACTAGCGCTTGAGAATTACGCATACGAAAAGGGTCTGAAAAACTCAAAGAGGTTAAGCAGTTCTGCAAATAACTAGATAGAGCGACTTGCCAGGTGCCTTGCTCTGAAACGATTGCTCGAAACGGAATCTCGTTCTTATGTGTTTTGGCTGAAAAAAAAAAACAATTCTAAAGTAAGTGAATTAGCCTTCTTGACATTACAAGCTATTCTCTCAAGATTGTGTCTTAACAAAAGGTCGACAGCACGTTGCCTAACTACCGATGGCTTAAGTTTTACCGTCCTAAAATTCTTTTCTATGGCTGTTAATGCTTTTTCTGAGAACAAACTGTCCGGCATAATTACAAAATAGCCTTCCTTATCTGAAATTACTGGCCTGAGTTTCTTCTCGACACAGTAATTAACCAAAGGCCGGATAGGATCAGAACACTTGAGATGCATATTAGAACCCTTGATGCTAGCAACGCAGTCTGAAATGCAGTGGGAACGCTCTTCTTCAGAAACAAGTCTACTGATTGTACGCGGCAAACTTAAAACGTCTATTGGTTTCAGGTTCGGCTTAAAACAGTATTTAGGACCTAAGGCTAGGGTTTAGCAGAGTTTAGCAGGTTTAAGGCTAGGGTTTAGTCCTTGGAGGAGCTGCCTTAGATGATAGTCACTGCAAAACCCTAGCCTTAGGTCCTAAATACTGTTTTAAGCCGAACCTGAAACCAATAGACGTTTTAAGTTTGCCGCGTACAATCACTAGACTTGTTTCTGAAGAAGAGCGTTCCCACTGCATTTCAGACTGCGTTGCTAGCATCAAGGGTTCTAATATGCATCTCAAGTGTTCTGATCCTATCCGGCCTTTGGTTAATTACTGTGTCGAGAAGAAACTTAGGCCAGTAATTTCAGATAAGGAAGGGTATTTTGTAATTATGCCGGACAGTTTGTTCTCAGAAAAAGCATTAACAGCCATAGAAAAGAATTTTAGGACGGTAAAACTTAAGCCATCGGTAGTTAGGCAACGTGCTGTCGACCTTTTGTTAAGACACAATCTTGAGAGAATAGCTTGTAATGTCAAGAAGGCTAATTCACTTACTTTAGAATTGTTTTTTTTTTTCAGCCAAAACACATAAGAACGAGATTCCGTTTCGAGCAATCGTTTCAGAGCAAGGCACCTGGCAAGTCGCTCTATCTAGTTATTTGCAGAACTGCTTAACCTCTTTGAGTTTTTCAGACCCTTTTCGTATGCGTAATTCTCAGGCGCTAGTTCAGTTCCTCTCAGAGGAGAACCCCGGCTGTTGTAAAGCTTTCAGTATGGATATTGAAGACCTATATTATTCTTTGCCGCATAAGGACTTGTTAAAATGTGTTAATGAATGTATTAACGAACAAGGCGACCAGACGGTTTTCACCGATAAATGTGGTGTTTCTACCGGGGCATTTCTAGAAATCCTTTCCATGTATTTAAAGTCGACGCTGGTAGGTTGGAAGGAAGGCGTTTATGTGCAGAAATCAGGGATATGTATTGGTTCTAAGGTTGCTCCGGTTCTTAGTGATTTATACCTTAGCAAGATTGACACTCTTTTGGAAGGCGCCTTAGGTAATTCGGTTATTAAGATTTTTCGTTATGTGGACGACTACTTGATTTTTTGTAGTGATGAGGACCTTGAAAAGGTGGTAACTTCCGTGAGCGAAAAATTTGAATTAAATGGAGGAGGGCTGAGCTTTACTAAAGAGGTGCCTCAGAATAATGGAATACAATTTCTAGACATTTCCTTAACGTTCCAGAAGAACCACGTGTGCTGGCAGTATTCTCCTAGATCTTCCAAACCGCTGTTAAATTTTTCGTCGAAGCACTCGAAGGTTGTAAAAAAACGGCATCGCCATGTCTTGCCTTAAGTCAGCCCTCACCAAGTCATGTGAGCACAAAATGAGTGATAGCTTTAGCGCACAGGTTACGCGTCTTTTAGATGTAGGGTATCCTCGTGATGCAGTGGCCACAGTCGCTGAGCGTTTAAAGAAGTCTATTGTGTTAAGTCCGAGCATGGTTGCAGAAAGCGATAGGAAGAAACGTGTCGTAGGTATTCCGTACATTCATTGCATATCTCACAGGCTAAAGAAAGTAGGAAGTAGATACGGCGTTAATGTTGTTTTCACGGCTGCCAATAAGCTAGGTAAGATTTGTGCCGCTGTGCAGAGGAAGAATGTGCGAGTAAAAGACAAGAAGCGGACCGATAATTGTTTCGTAAAACACACCAACAAATTCACTGATTGCCGTACGAGTGTGGTGTATAAGGTCCCTTTCAGCTGCGGCCGCTTCTACGTAGGACAGACGGGCAGATGCATTAACCAGAGATTGTTGGAACATAAGAGATCGCTAACAGGAGGCTCACTTTCTAATCTATCTTTACATTGTCGAGATTGTAAGTGCACGCCAAAATTCGATGAATGCGCAGTGTTGTACCGGCATAGAAATGAAGAAACGCGCCTGATGATTGAAGCATGGCATATCGAGAATAGTGGTAGCGCATGCGTGAGCCAACCGTCGATTAACTTGCATAAAGATGAAATCAAATGCCTTAACAGTTATCTTCCACGTAGACCGCCATGCGTGCCGGAGTGATAGGTTCGCCGGTTGCATGGGCATGCGCAGATAAGTTTTCGTGCCTTCTTTCTTTTCAGCCGTTGTGCGTCTCGTCAGTTGTTAGTCGGCGTTTGTGGTGTCCTGATCTCTTTCTTGTGTCCGTGTTTGCACGCCCTGTCTCTCTTTAGAGTGGAAATAAATGTAACCGTCATGGTTGCGCGCAAGAAACCCATGTACAGCCTTACAATTTTTATTTATATATAATATCGCGTGAGCGCTGATTCATGTACATATTGGCACATAGTGTCGGCGAGAAGTATAAAGAGACATGCTGCACAATATATGGCCGATACTTTACAACACTGGTTGCTCACGCAGATATGAAAAGAAAAATGGAAAGGTGGTCGGTACAGAATGTAGGGAACGTATCCACAAGGCTTCTCTTGCGTAAGAGCGTTTCTCAGACAGGCGAGGCGCACGAGGCGCGTGCTGTTCATTCATGTACGTGATAGCGAGAAGGTTGCCGTGGAGATGGTCAACCGCGGAAGGCAGTTATATAACCGAAGTTTCGTAAAGTCGGACTGATCCTCTAGAAACAACAAAATATGACCACCCTGGGTAATATTAGCCTGTCAATATTGGTTCCACTAGCTAGTGCGCACAATAGGCATAAACTGAAACTGGAACCCGCATAAGGTCTATTTTGCATACACATGCTGCGTGCTGCACCATATATGTAAAATACGCTGCAATACGTTCCGTCCCTGAACTGAAGTACGACAATACCGTTCATATACTCGCAAAACTCCAGCAGTGAAGTCCCAGCAATGAATACATACGCTTGTACTAGGAAGAGAGAGATGGAGAGAGCATAGAAATGCATAGAGGTTGACCAGAGGTAGTTCCGATTAGCAATCTTGCACGGGTGCGGGAGGTGCGACAATAAAAAGAAGAGAGCTGATAGGAGAGTCAACGAAAAAGAAACAATCACAAACAAAGTATACGCGTACACAGAACAGCGATAGCGGGCGGAGCTGTTAAAGAGGGTTCTGAACCATTCTTCCAAGTAATCACCGAATGACCTCAGTATCAGAGTTTATTGCCTCGCGAATCGATTGCCGCGAAAAATTTATCGAGTCCGTCAATAACGACCTGAGTTAAAGGGATCTGTCGCACGCTTTAAGCGCTTTCTCTTTTCCTCCTACCGACGAGCGCGCTGGAAACTACACGGAGCGGGATGGCAAGAGGGAGAGAAGTTACGTCAGCGGGCGTCATGACCTTGAGCGCGCGTGAACAAACGCGATCGCTCCATGGATCGCTCTCTCCCGCTGCGATTCGTGTGCGCGAGTGTGGCTACTGTGTAATGTTAGCACACTATGGAGCACGTCGCCGGCACGTGGCGGCACCCCATGGCAAAAAGCGCATCTGATCCGAACGCCGCTCTTGATATATGTCGGCTATTGGCCAATAGCATGCTGTCTGTTGTTCGACGTCAAGCGCCCCGCCAACCGAAGAGTGAGAACGGCCCTCTGTGTGAAGAGAGCACGCTGGAAATAACGGTGACTTCGCGCTCCGCTTCTAAACTCTCGTTACCGCGCACGACTGCAAGGTTTGGCTGAGCTGGTCAAAGCAGTGTCTGCTTTCCGCAGGATGTGTTTTCTCACCAAGCCTAAGGGACGGTTCCCGACTCCTTTAAAAGGAGAGATTGTATCTACTTGCCTACAACTAACCTACAAGTTAAGCAATTGAACATGATAAGCCAAATACGGTGCCACTAATGGCGAACACACTGACACATTAAAACGAGGTAAACATTTGACAGATGTCTGTCTGGTTGGGAAGGTAAACTGAGAAAAAGTTTAATTAAAGTCCAGCCAAACTAACCTAAACCACGAGAAGCCCGACGTTTCGGAACCAGCCCGGTTCCTTAGACATTCAGAATGATGGGCCCAATGGCGATCCCACACAAGACGGGCCACGTCAACGCGCCCACCCTCAAATATGCTCTTGATAGCACTACCAGGACATGCACGTTATATTTTTGCATATTTCGGGGCGAAAAAAGTGCAGTATCTTAAACAGTCATGTACTAGTACGTTTGCGCCTGCCCATGCTCGCAAATACCTGGAAATACTCGCATTAAACGCCGATAAATGCCGACACGGTTTTCATTCGTGCTCATCTTGCGCACAGTACCCCAACACGAGGGCGGACACGGTATCGACCGTTGACCGAGACGCGGTGCTTTCAAATATGGCTCGCGTGCGCCGTCCCGCTCTCTCGTCTCGCTCCATGTAGAGACCACGTGTCTTCATCGAGATTCCGCGACGCAAATGCGCAAAAAAATTTTTTTTTTTCAATGCGCCAGGAGAATATAAATACTGTAAAGGGGGGAAACGAGGGAGGGGCACATCTCAACCGAAGTTTGCGATCCCGGCGACTCTTGTTTTCCATGCCTGCTTGCCAATGGATTGCACTATACGGATTCATACACGGAGCGCGTTTGCTGCAGCACGCGATCTGCACGGACCCAGTGATTGCGTGGAAGCTTTGTGCAGGGATATTTTGGTATTACTAGAGTTCTAGCAAAATTTTCCAGCAGTGATGACAGGACCTTCTCATGACCACGCGGGAGGATATAGATGGTATCGAGGGCTCAACGGCTCGTAATTACTGTTTACTGAAAGTGAGTTAAAGAAACCGAAGTTACTGGAGCGCTGGAATTTTTTTTTTTTTTTGTACATTAGTATGACAGAGAATCTTGCGGACCGTGTTGTTCTCTGCTTGTTGATGAGTGGAAAGATGAGGCCTTGCTTCATAGGCTAAGTAAAGCGTATATCTTGGCTTCTTCACGGATTCGAGAGGAAAAAAATTATAAAATGGTCTTAAAATGGTGCGCGCGACGAACAAATGTGGTTACACGTACAATGACCCGCGGCAGCAAGCAGGCGAGATTAACGAGGTGCTAAGCGAGGAATGATAAAACTTGTGAAAAGGCTCAACCTAATTCTAGGTCGTCTTAGTTCCAGGTTATCACCATGTGCTTCCGATTTTGGTTTTGTAAAGCAGGTGTGAAATGAATAATCTGAGTAGATGCAGCGACTTGCGCGGTTTTGTACTGCTTCAAGTGCTTTAGAAGCGTTATCGATGTAGGTCCCAAATGTGCTCAAATGTGTCTGCAAAGGATTACGAAAAGCGAAACGGCCGGAAAGGACACACTCTGGGTGTGTGCGGCCGCCCCCCTTTGTGTATTCTTTTTCTGGCGAAATTTGTCGTGTGCATTATTGCGTGCGTCAAGTGATTGAGATTTCACATTTCTATCTTGTTTTGTAGCTTTCCTGTGACCGATCAAAAGTGCACCATGATTCATGCTGTATATACGCGCACACATGCAAGCACACGAACGAACATATATAAAGGTGAAACCGGATCACCCCTTCCCCTCCCTCCGAAAGAAAAAAATTCGGTTATACGCCCCTGTAAGCAGTCGTTCATGTCCGAGGGGTACCGCAGAAAGCAAGGTGGCAGGTAGGAGGTTGTGTCTAGAGTAACTGTGTACGCTACCTTTAGGTAGCAGAGTTGCGCATCTGTCTTCCAAACGCCGCTTGCAACCATGCATTGCGGAGAAGCTGACGCTCCGGCTAATTTCTTTCATTACTCGACGCTGCCGCAGTCCGACATTAGAGGGACGATTATGGGCAGTCCAACGGGCCCGCGAAGCGGCCGAAAGGCTAGGTCTTTCGGTCCCAACGTGGGAGCGGCCCGCTTCGGGCTAGGAAACTATAGCACGACCTATTGGACCTCAATAAAGTTCTTCCATCCATCCATCGACGCTGCCGCTACAGCGAACATAAGTAACACTAGTCATCGACAGCCAATGCTCATCGCCGGTCTTCGACACGCCAGACATGTAATTCGGCGACACGGTAGGCATGTCGCCTGCAAAAACGGAGTGCGACTTCACCGCATAGCTGTGGTTGCTAGCCAGACCTATTCGCAACTCTGCTACCTAAAGGTAGCATATACAGTAACTCTAGTTGTCTCGAGCTCATAACGCCCCCTCAACGCCCCCCCCCCCCCCCTCTTGCTTGTATTTGTTCTTTGTGTGTGTGCTTTTCTTTATACTGCGGTATTGTCGGAACTTGGAAGCCGGCAGAAGCGGCCATTGTCCGCGAGCCTTTTATACATTGGCACTAAGTAGAAGCAACTGCTGGCACCTGGGCAAACGCGCATTGTCTTCCTTAATGAGGTGCTCGCAATATCTGCGGGCTGTCTTAATAGCACCGCGCCTTTCATTCGCCAAACGCGCAGTGTAGCATGTCTTTCGTTTGTAATTAATTCCCCGTGCACCATTCATTCTCCTGTTCCACTTTCCTCATATGTTTCGCCCTGCACGCTGATTCATTTACGCGCTCCATTCGATGCGCGCATCGGTGTTGTGCTTCCTTTCTTCCCTGCCAATGTATATGGGTGGTCGTAATTAAAAGGAACTTGGAGAATTTTTTTTTAATGAGCCGCCGAGCTCAGCTTTTTGCAAATTCCATTAACAGAAAAGGAGGCTTAGAGACTTGTGCTGTGTATCTTAAGGCACTTTGAACGGGTCTTGAACCAACCCCGAAGGCTCGGTGAAAAAACACTGTCTAGGGAATGGAAAAAACGCCATGCCTGCGTGGAAAGCGCTGCACATTCACAGCGAAAGCTCGAAGAGCGGCATTTCTAGAGCCCGTTATAAACTCTCTTGTGGCTACTAACACTACACTAGCAACGTATCCACTCATAGGCGTGCGCAGGGTTCCCCATTAGGGGGGGCGAAGGTAAAGTCCCTGGATATTTTTGGGAAAGCACCGTCTTTCTTTTTACCGAGCCGCCACGCCGAGCACCCTCCTCTCCCGCCTTCCACCTCCCCGCTTCACGGGCCGTCGCCTGGGAAAAGCGCGCGTTATCTGTGTTAGCTGAAACACGGGGCTGGAATAATCACCCATTCTATCCTACGCAGTGGAAATCCTGCTTCGCTCGGCCGCGAACGTCGAAGGCGCGTGGCCTTTCGTCGCTGGAATAGCTGCTGTGCTATCACCGCCCCTTGGTCTACCCTGGAATCGCCGATACTGCGCATGCGCTGGAGCAACTGACGTCATGGCCTACAAGCTATAAAAGACGGCAGCTTCGGCTCACTGTCACTCATTGCAGAGCAGTCCAGGCAGCTGAAACACGGGGCTGGAATAATCACCCATTCTATCCTACGCAGTGGAAATCCTGCTTCGCTCGGCCGCGAACGTCGAAGGCGCGTGGCCTTTCGTCGCTGGAATAGCTGCTGTGCTATCACCGCCCCTTGGTCTACCCTGGAATCGCCGATACTGCGCATGCGCTGGAGCAACTGACGTCATGGCCTACAAGCTATAAAAGACGGCAGCTTCGGCTCACTGTCACTCATTGCAGAGCAGTCCAGGCAGCTGAAACACGGGGCTGGAATAATCACCCATTCTATCCTACGCAGGTATGTGTGCAGAACACATTTCTTAGTCACTAGGACTTCTAGCTTTTATGTAGCTCCTGGACTGCTCTGTACTACAGTTGTACTAACCCTTAGTGTACTTGTGAACAGATGAAACATGGGTGACAAGGTGCCGACGACAATAAAAGAGGTAGCTAAACTCATTGCCGAACTTTCGGCTAAGGTAGACACGCACAACAGTGATTTGAAATCTGAGGTGCAAGAGCTCAAACAAACAATTCAGTTCATGGATAGCCATTTTGAGGATCTAAAGAAAACGCTTGAGACGCTAAAAAGAGATAATACAGCCTTAAAGAAAGATAATGCTGCACTGCGTGAGGGCCTTGATGCAGCACGCTGTGAAATAAGAGATCTAAAGCAGTACAGCAGACAACAGAATCTTGAAATTAAAGGGCTACCAATAAAAAAAGATGAAGACCTGGCTAGTAGCATTATATCATTTGCTGAAAGGTTTGCAGTACCAATAACTTCGGAGGAACTTGATGTGGTTCATCGAGTGCCCTCAAAAGACAAAACAAAACAAAATGTGGTCGTGAGATGTCGGTCACGCTCAACCCGCAACCGAATCCTTCAAGCGGTGAAAAAGAAGAAAATTACCCCAGCAGATTTCGGTTACGAAGGCGATGGACCTGTATATGTAAATGAACATCTGTGTGCGGAGAATAAGATTCTATTGGGAAAGGCAATATCGAGGAAGCGTGAAAAAAATTGGAAATTTGTTTGGTTTTCCAATGGAAAAGTTCTGGCAAGAAAAGCTGAAAATTCCAATGTCGTTCATATCCGATGTGAAAACGATATCTCTCTAATAATCTGAATCAAAAAAGCTTGTCTGAAATGGACGTCGAGATACAATCTGCAAGCCATTTTGCAGAAGTGAATTCTTGCCATAGCCTCATCCATTGTAATATACGTAGCATACAGAAAAACATGGATCATTTCTGTACTTTACTTTCATTACACGCTTTTGATTTTGACTACATAGCTGTTTCCGAAACTTGGCTAAAACAGAGTGAAACTTACAGCATACCTGGTTACAATTTCTTTTCCACTGCGCGACACGCCTCCCACAGAGGTGGTGGTGTAGCCTTATTTGTAAAATCTGGTATACCTTGCAGTGTTCTTGCTGATTACTCAAAATCGTATTCATCTGAGCTTGAAATTATTGCTGTTAGATGTCAAGATGAAGTAATCATAGTGGTTTATCGCGCCCCCAGGGAAAAATTATCAGACTTCATGCAACATTTTGAAAGGTTACTACAACATGTAAATACGCTCAAGCAAAAAACAGTAATATGCGGTGACTTCAACATAGATACCCTAAAGGACTACCATTCAGAGTATTACAACATGATATTGTCATACGGGTTTCATAACGTTATATTTGCACCAACACGTGTCACGCCAAAATCATCGTCTTGTATTGATCACATTTTGTGCAACTTCGACACTGGAGAAGCATGGTGTGCTACTTATGACGCAACTATAAGTGATCACTCCCCTACGACTATATTATTCCCAGTCACACAGGTTCCCCGCATTAAATCACGAGACACCCATAGTCGTATTTCTTTCCCAGCCCTTCGGGCATGTCTACAAAGTACTGAATGCATTTATTCACCAGAATCTTTGCTATCTGTCGAAGTATCTACTCCAGACGTTAATGCTTCCTATTCCAAGCTAAGTAAATGCTTAAGTGAGGCCTTAATGAAATCAACAACTACTAAGGACAAAAAGTATTATAGAACACCAATTTGCCCATGGATGAATCGGCCCATTTTAGAACAAATAAAAAAGAAAGATTTTTGGCATTCAAAGGTAAAAATGCACAAGAACAATGATTATTACTTACAGCAATTCAGAGTTGCCCGTAATAAAGTAACAGCGCTGATTCGAAAAAGAAAAAAAGAATATTACACGAACTTGATAACGAAAAATTCAGGTGATTCACGAACAACATGGCGTATTATAAATTCGGTTCTTAAACCGTCTGCAAGCTATATGACCATGCCAGACATTGAGGTTCTCGGAATATCATTAAGTACCCTAGTTTTGACGTTTAACACTTACTTTTGCACCTTCAGTTCTCGACTGGCGGCTACGGCGATCAGCGAAGAATACATTAAATACCCTCCTCGTAACCCTAACACATTTAAGTTTACTGATATAACGGCTGGTGAAATTGTGGCTGTAGTTTGTGGTATGCCAGTTAAGTTTTCAGTCGGATGCGACAATATACCTTCTTTAGCGCTAAAGGAATGCATTGACATCCTTTGTGTGCCTCTAGAAAAAATCTTTAATTTATCATTTTATACGTCTACGTACCCCGAACTTCTTAAGTTGTCAAAGATTATCCCGATTTACAAGGCCGGTGACAAAAACATACCAGAAAACTACCGTCCCATTTCCATTTTAAGTATCATAAATATTGTGTTTGAAAAATTAATAGTTAAACGAATCATGTCTTTCCTAGAACACGAAAGTATTCTTACAACCTGTCAACATGGGTTTAGAAAGGGCAGGTCAACCGACACAGCTGTTTTGTCACTTTCTGAACTTATCAATTTTCACTTAGATAACAATAGAACAGTGGTAGGTATATTTCTCGATATAAAAAAAGCCTTTGATACTGTCAACCACAACATATTATTAAATAAACTAGAATGCTATGGCTTTCGTGGAATGTGTCTTGAGTTCTTTAAAAGCTATCTGGAAAACCGTAAACAAACAGTACAATTAGCCAATACCCAATCAGAGTTTCTTAATACAACTATAGGAGTACCCCAAGGTTCTGTTCTTGGACCAATATTTTTCTCGCTGTTTATTAACGATTTGCCTAGCGTGGTACAAAACTTTTCCATATTTATGTATGCTGATGATACAGCTCTCATATGCGCTCAAGATTCTTTTAACCATACCATAGCATCCGTGAACTCGGAGCTTGTTGATATCCACCAGTGGTTCTCTTCAAATAGACTAACATTAAATACACAGAAAACCAAGTACATTGTGTTTACTTCACCACGCAAAACCCTTGAGGAACACACATGCACACTCACACTAAACAATTCAGCGCTGCAAAGAGTACATTCGATAAAATACCTAGGCGTTATCCTTGATGAAAATTTTAACTGGAAACCACACATTGCCGAAGTCTGCAAAAAATTGAGTAAAGCTTGTTTTCTTCTATATAAGTGTCGAGACCTTTTTGATTTACCGACTTTACGCATAATTTACTTCAGCGTATTCCATAGTCAATTAAACTACTGTGTTGTTACCTGGGGTCACACTTACCGCACGTACCTAGAACCGGTCATAAAACTTCAAAAAAGAGCAATACGATTTATAACGAATTCAGACTATACGGCACACACGCTACCACTCTTCCGAAACCTAAATATCATGCCGTTCAGCACACTAATAGATTATAAAACAGCTCTCATGGTCCATTCTAGTATAAACACTAACTATCCAGTTTTCTCATCAAATTTTTCATGTTCCAGTTATGCAAGCCGTAACAAAGTAAAAGGAAACTATCTTACTCAGCAAACAAAGAATGTATACGGTAACAGAAAACTTACAGCTAATGGAATCGCCGTGTGGAATACCCTTCCACTAGAAATAAAACAGAATAAGAATTTCTCTCTTGCACTCAAAAAATATTTATTAAATAAAATATAGACGCCCAAATGTTACAATGTTAGAAATAGCTATATTAAATACATTTTCAAAGAAAGTTATGGAACATGCTATTGCATTACTTATGTGCACGCTCATCTGCAATTATATAATATGTATGTATGCATTAGAATCTAGTTCCTATCAGTACTTACTCGGTATTGTTATGCTGTCCAGATATATATGTCATGATTAGTTTTCATAGTATCCCAATGTCATTAACACTTTTTTGATGCGCTCATTTATTGTTGTGAAGTTTGATATGCTCTTCTCAAACAATCCCTTGCATACCTTTCTTTTTTTTTTTTTTCTCTCTCTTTTTTTTTTCTGCCTGCATCCATGATTATTCGCCAAGCACTGTAAATACATTACGTTATGTTCACTTTTCCATGTGTAAAATATTTGTATTTGTAAACTTTCTTTTGTGCATGCCCTTTTCTAAATTACTTTTTTGAATGAATCCCAACTAGCCTTTGGCTAGGGATTCAGATGCATTTTTTACACTGTTGTATACTGTACACTATTTTTATGTCAATAAATTCAATTCAATTCAATTCAATTCAATTCAATTCTTGATAGGAAAGTGGCGCGAGCCGGGTTATAGGGCCGGCGCCCGCACGGAGGTCCTTTGGGAGAGGAGATAGATACGGTTTGGACACTTGGGAGAGGAAGGTTGGACACTTGGGAGAGGATATGGAGGAGAGTGTCGCTACTTTCTATATATCAAGGGACTTTAGGCGAAGGTTCATCGCAGCGCCCCCCCCCCCCCTACTAAGTCAATGTATGGGGCAGATTTTGCGCCCCCCCCCCTTTTATTTGACTAGAAGGGTCAATGTACAGGGCAGATTTTGCGCCCCCCCTCTTGGGGGATTAGGGGGGGGGGCCGCCCCCCCTGCCCCCCCTGTGCGCACGCCTATGTATCCACTACGCCACAAATCATAATTTTTGTGAAGTTGGGAAGCACCCACCACGACATTAATCGTCATTCTGCGGAGAAGCGAGGTACCATCTTGATGCGATGGCTGATGACGATGAAGAATTATGACTGAGCTTTTGTAATGGGTTGGAAGCTTTAAAGGACCCACTAGTTACTTAATTCGCATTGTGTGACACCTGGTCGTTATGTCACTCTCCCACCACGCTCTATAACATACGCTAACATGAGAAAGAGATAGAGAGAGGGAATTAACTTTATTGAAACCCTGAGGAAGTGGATCATGGGAGCCTTATGGGCTTCCTTGGCAACCAATAGAAGTGCACATGCAAGGAACCCACTACGCTATATATCGTCATAATTTTCGTGAAGTAGAGAAGCAGCCACTATGCAATTTTTCGTCATTCTGCGGAAAACCGTGGTACTTGCTAAACACCTGTAAGGCATTTTGTGCACTTTGGTGATGCTGTGGCTGATGACGATGAAGAATTATGGCAGAGCCCTTTGTAATGGGTTGGAAGCATTCAACAACCCACTCGTTGCGCAATTCGCATTGTGTGACGCCTGGTTACAGAATTCGCGTTGTGTGAGGCTTGGTTGTTGTTTTACTCTTCTACCACGCTACATTACATATGTTAATGTGGTTCCTTCCCGACATGAAGCCTGCGTAGGGTTCTTCTGCAAAGCAGTTTCAAGCACCGGCCGTTTGGAACGGTTGTGTTTTTGATGTTCTCCGCTACAAAGGATCAATCGGCTTCAAGCCGAGGTACTGCCCAGGTTTCTACCAGCAGTAATGACTACCGTATCGTCCTGCCCCGTCTTCCTACTGGTAAGCTCGTCGCTGACTCCGTTTTCCTGCATGCAGACCTTGCTGGCCGTCCATACCGAGCGCAGGACTTTCGAGATGCCCTCCGGAATATCATAGATCTTGCTGATATAACCTCGATCGGACAGTTTCAAATGTCACATGTCTGGATGGTGACTTGCAGGACTGCGCTATCTAAAGTGAAGATAGTAACCTGTGGTGAATTATTTGTTCGAGGACGAAGATGCGTCGTTATAGACCCTGAACCCACGGAAGTTAAAATGAAGCTATTATGGCTCCCTGAACGCCTGGAAGATATTTATGTGCACGAAGCCTTTCAGCCTTTCGGAAAGATCAAGTCGATTTCAGCGGAAACTTGGAGGGTGTCAGAAATGGAACAGATGAGGACCCTTAACCGAGACGTTGTACTGGCACTTGGTGACGGAATCCGTGTCTCCGACATCCCGCATCTACTCTCAGTTTGTGGTCTACAAAGCCTAGTGCTAATTCCCGGCAGGCCACCTTTATGCCTTCGTTGCAACAAAGTAGGACATATTCGTCGACACTGCAGGACACCACGCTGCGATGATTGTCGGCGGTTTGGACATACGGCTGAAGAATGTGTGGCGACGTATGCCAATAAATTACGACATCGCATGCGACCACCTGAAGATGCGTTTCCAGAACATATCATGGACGCTACGGAAGTCCTCGATGCAACGGGAGACCTTCCATGTGCTGCCGCCGCTGAGCCCTGTGCTGTTGACAAAGACGCAGCTAGTGACTGTGCTGGAGCGGAGAAATCTAAACAAGCGTCAAACACCGTAGATGTGACAGACAGCGGAGAGAAGGAAGCGGTACCTGCACATGAGTCAGTCTTGACACAAAAGGAAAGCCGCAGCAGTAGTGCTGACGTAGAAACACCACGTGAGAAGCTAACTAGTGCCGATGTGCGAGAATCCGTCGATGTTTCCATAAGTAAGCGCCCTGCATCGTCAAACCCTGAGACGAGTGAGGAAAGTGATTCGGCGGTTGGCCCAAGACAATCACGACGTCGGAGATCATCAAAGCATGCAGGAAAGTGCAGACGTTCAAGATCAAGGAGGCCTGGTGGCGGTAACGGGGAGCATTCACGCGCCCCTTCCCCACCAGACCGGCGTATGCAGCTCTGATAAAAGTGTAGACACCATGGCGCTGCCTCAGAAAGTCACTTTTGCAACGATCAACGTATGTGGACTTCGATCCAAGCAGAAGCAGGTGCAGCTCCGCCGGTTGCTGTTCAGCCATCACCTTGACTTCGTCGCCGTTCAAGAAACGAAGATCGAGAGTGAAGTGGATACGGAGAAGGCCTTGCGGCCATATCTCTCCGTATTTGATGTAATTGTTTCGCACGCTGTAGGCCTGTCGGCGGGCTGCCTTTTGTTTCTTAGGAAGAGTTTACCTTATTCTTCTGTTGCTTATAATGTTGACGCAGAGGGGCGGCTTATACAATGCGACTTTATGCTGTATGGTTTGCCGTGGCGCCTAATCAATGTATATGCCTTCAATGATGCACCGCGGCGCACTAATTTCTTTGAAAGCTTGGCCACTTTGCTAGATCCTGACCGTAACATTCTGCTCATGGGTGATTTCAACTGTGTTTGCAGTCCGTATGATCGTACTGGGTTTAGCCGCAGCGATAAGAGTGCTGAAGTGCTATCTCTGATAGTTCAAAATGCGGGACTTGTTGACATAGGAGCAATGAATAGATTACCCTCATATACACATGCACAGGGTAGTACTCACACTAGAATTGATCGCATTTATGTTTCAGCGCCTCTTATTTCTCGTGACCTGTCATGCAAAACGGAGCCTATTTCGTTCTCAGATCACTGCATTGTTGTGGGGCAGATTGGTCATAACACTCGATCATATTTCAGACCGCAGTGGGCACTCTGGAAACTCAACTCTTCAATTGTGAGTGACCAGGAATTTACTGTGCGCGTGCGCGTAGCCCTGAGGCGTTGCTTGTCGGCTGGCATGCCTTTGTTTGCCTCTTGGGAATTCTTCAAACAAGAAATTCGGACAGTAGCTATCGAAATCGGATCAGTGCGGGGCTTTTACAGAAGGTTAGAACAAAAGATGCTACTAAAGAATCTTGAAAACTTATATGAATTTGAATGTGAGGCGCCTGGTTGTTACACAGACGAAATCGCTAATGCCAAATGCGCACTCCAGAGGTACGACACCTTACGCTACAGAGGTGCTCGTGTTCGATCACGCAATACTCGTACTTTGCATTCAGAGGAACCCACACGTCAAGCCTTACTCGATGAATGCCGCAACGCAAAAAGCAAATTTATACCAGATTTATATTCGCAAGGGTCATTGGTAACTAATACAAGTGAAATCATGACAGAATTTGAAGCTTATTACAAAGCATTGTTCAGCGATTCCTATGAAAAACAGAATGAAGATCTCGTAACGCAGTTTCTGTCATTTGTGACTCCTTTATCTGACGAAGAGTGTGAGTGTATTAGTGGGCCTATCACTTTAAAAGAAATAGAACTCGCCGTTGACCAGTTACCAATGTCGAAAACGCCAGGACCCGACGGAATGTCGGGCGAGTTTTACAAAACCTTTAAATCCTTTCTGTGCCCGGTACTGCTGGACATTTTCACGCAGAGTTTGAATCTGGGGACCCTTCCTCAATCTTTTACAAGAAGCCACACCGTCCTAATTCCGAAATACTCAGATAGAGAAAAGCTTCGTCATGTTGACGGCTACAGACCGATTACACTATGTAACGTTGACTATAAAATTTTTGCAAAAATACTATCAAACAGACTACAATTTGCAATGTCAATTCTTATTGGCGCCCACCAGACCTGCGGCCTGAAAGGTCGTTCAATACAAACCAACATACACATTGCCCGCACAGTATTGGAACATTCTTCCCACTCGTATGACCAACTGGCAATGTTACAAGTAGATTTAGCGAAGGCGTTTGATCGGGTTCGTCATTCCTTTCTATTTTCTCTTTTAGACCATGCTAACATTGGTTCCACTATATTCAAAGGTATAAAACTATGCTACAGTGATTGTTCAACTCGTTTGATTGTTAATGGCCACCTGTCAAAACCTGTGTCGATTCACTCTTCTGTGAAGCAAGGCTTTGTCGCCACTGCTTTTTGCCCTCTATTTGGAACCACTGTGCTTAAGCGTGATTCGATCTTGCAATGTTCATGGTTTCAGTGTTTATGGAAATGAGGTGAAAGTATTAGCGTATGCAGATGACCTGGCGTTTTTTTGTACAGACATTTCCAGCATAACAACAGTGGTGTCCACTATTCGGGAATTCGGAACCATTTCTGGTGCACGAATGAACTTTGCTAAAAGTTTAGGACTGTGGTTTGGCCCGTGGGCTTATAAGCCAACGAATTTCGAGGGTATTGCATGGTCTTGTGTGCCACCGAAATACCTTGGCGTTCCATTGGATGCATATAAGTCAAGCGCACATTATTGGAAAGAACGTGTACCCAGCCTAAAGCGTTACGCCCAGACGTTTATTCCCCATAACCTCTCAATTTTTGGCAGAGCTAAAGCATGCAATCTATTCCTGGCAACAAAATTATTCTACGTACTGCAAATACTACATTGTTCCAGGGTTTACATTCAGAAGTTTCACCGAATCTTTGCTACCTTTATTTGGTCATCAAGTTACGAGCCGATGAGGCGTGACAATGTTTTTAGACCAGTTTGTGCAGGTGGTCTTGGCTTGGTGCATCTCTTTATTAGACAATTGGTGTCCCGTTTTTTCTATTTTCGGGACTGCGATCATCCGTTGCTTCGAACATTTTTACAAGTGAATCTCGTCGATGTTTTACCAAGTTTAGTGGTATCTGCTAATTGTGCCTCGCCTCCCTATTTGCAAGGATTCATGCGTGAAGTGTATGAATCAGTGCGGTTTTTGACAGTAAGATTCTCTAATGACTATTTATTCTCTAGTTCACGAAAAGATCTATATAATGCCATATTAGATATGTTGTTTCCTGCACCTTTGTACCGCTCACTATATGCTGGATTGCCTGGACACGACGTGCTTGTGCGTGTGAAGAAAATGCCTATTTCACCAACATCCAAGACATTCTTCTACAAAGTGCATACACAGACGCTGCCTGTGAAGACCTGGTTAAGCAGCAAAGGCATCTTTGTATCTTCAGTTAACTGTCGCCTCTGTGAAGTTCCGGAAACTATAGAACATTGCTTCATCAGCTGTAAAGACGCCATACTCTTCTGGGACGTTCTACAAAGGGCTTTTAAAAAACAACTCGATTTAAGTTCGTATAGCATACGTTATCTCATGCCACCCAAAAGCCATTCTATTCCTGTTGACATGCTATTATTAATGGGTATGCACAGTTTATGGAAAACTCGCATGTTAGACAGACATGCGGAACCCATGGTATCATCGCGGTTGCATCTCATTCAAATGGCTCTTCAGCTAAAAGACTTTTACAAACAATTAGAGTTTCAACCGGATTGGTGTCCACTCTTCATGAAATATATAGCTTTAATACCCTTTTAGGACTTCTGTGTAACGCTTGTACGCTTGTAGAGACCGCCTTGAATATTTTGTTCGCTATGTATGCTAGTTACACACATTTGTAATAAATACCATGAAAGAAAAAAAAAAAACCGGCATGGCTCTGAGGTAGGACACTGGGCTCCCACGCAGAGGGCCCAGGTTCGAACCTCGTTCTATCCTAGAAAGTTTTTCTTATTTCGTTTTTTTTTCTTAATCCGAGCGATAGTGGTTACGGACACCGGCGGCGGCGGCGGACGACTACGGCGCCAAAAACGGCCCTTGTTGTGATCTCATAACAGCTTTCGCTGTAAAACGCGGCTACGAACAGATCAGTCAAATTTTGTTGTCAAGTGCGGCACGTATAGAGTTCGTAAGCGGAATACAGACTTACCGCTTCCTGAAGCGCCTTCTCTTCATACAGAGGCTCATCCTCACTCTCTTCGAAGCTGCCGGCGGCTGCCAGATTGCGTCATTTAGCGGATTGCTGCCATTGGCCGAGAGTTGACATAAACCAAGAGCGTCGTTTGGATCAGACGCTCTTTTTGTGCTACTATCACTGTGTAGAATAGTTGTTGTAGTTAAATAAACAGGCTGAAACAAGCAAAAGCTTTGTTTTGAGTTATGATATGAATGACGTACTTCCGGGAGAATACAACTGTCGTCCGCCGAACGTGCGCGAGCGTGCTAAACGCAGACCACCCGCGCACGTTAGAGCGAAAATTTAGCCGCACTGCCTTTTCAGCATCGCGGCCTCTGTGCCTTGCTTGTTTCCATTAATTCTGACTTTCATAAGTGGCCTCAAAACTTACGAAGCTCGTGTGCATGTGCAGCGCCGACTTCCAACGCCGCGGACCTCGTGCTGATGCGTGACCACGCCCAGCAGCAAGCCGGTTCTTTAGCAACAAGGCCAGCGAACTGCACCTTGTGAACCATGAGGATTGAAACATAATTTTTTGACAGAGAATGTACAAGATCGGTAACACATTCTACAATTCGAATAATGCACGTCATATCTAAGGTCCCGATATGCGCCTATAAATTCAATTTCTACCGTAAGGTCGGAACAACCTGAAACCGTCTGTTATCTAATTTAAGAACACTTTTGTTTCGAGTCGTCCACTATGAACAAGACGTTCGCCTATCACGAGCACGCGGCGCGCATGCCCGCAAGCGTTATTTTCTGTGTCGACAGAAAATGTCTTTGACGCTACGGCTTTCCAACCGTTGCCATTCTCACGCAAGATGGCGCCTTGCGCTGTCATCGGGTGCAAAGACAGCCGACGTCATGTCCCCAAAGACGCCATATCTTTCCTCCAAATGACTCCTTCCGTTCTGCTTAGCTACAGCGCATCGGCCTTCCATTCATGGAGACGCGTAAAAACGTAACCGTTGCATGCGGACGTGAGTTCACACTCGAAGGCAGCTGTCCTGCAGACGGCTGGTTTCCGAGTTGTACACCTTCGTGGTGAGTCACTGTGAGGGCCGAAACTCATCTCTTGAGCCGTGCGCTCAACCCGTGGTCGGAGCGCGGGATTCAATGGCGTGTTGTCATGTGTGCTACGGACGTACGCTTTCCATCGAGAACAAGCCGCGCACAGAGGACGTACCCAGCCACACGGAGCACGGTCTATAGAAGCGTCTATAGAAGGTCTATAGAAGCACGGTCTATAGAAGCGGTAGAAGCGTCTATAGCTATAGGCGTAAGGGTGCGCCCGTCCGACCAGTATGCGTGCGATGAACGGAGGAAAGAAACAATGCAGGGAGATCGCACAGCGAGAAGCAGGCGTCCGGAAGTGTGGGTTGACGTCGAGTAGTTGCGCCATTCAGCCTAGACTGATGCTTTACCAACACGCCCAGTCTTCAACCTTGACAACAGCGCCCGTCAGTACCGTCAAGTTGCGCGGAAAGAAAAGAACACAACATTGAAGCCAGGTGACGTCTAACGCCGAGGGCGGGGCACCTCCATAGGCGCCGCCGCCTCAACAGAGCCTCGCTCCGTCGTAACGGAGGGTGCTAAGAGCGAGTGCGAAATGAAAATATAGCGGTCACAGTATGTTCGTTCTTACTGCATCTACATATACATCTTTTTGGAAAATTATTTCGAATGTATATCTCTCGGAGGCGTCAAAAGCATTCCAAGGAGTTATTTAATATCAATGCCCAGGGGTGGTTCCTGGCCCCTTTAAGTACGGTACTTTTTCTCAGAGCGTCCAACAGACAACTTGCAAAATAGTGAGCGCTCTCTTCCATGCCGAGGTCGAACTACAAAACTTCGTTGGAAAATAACACACAGCCCGCTGTAGGTGATATCTGACCGCAGTCAGCACCGAGCTGAGTTGTGCACATAGTCACTTATGCTACACGAGATACCGACAACGCTTCTCTTCCCCACTACCGGCCGCGGTTGTCTAGTGGTTATGGTGCCTGACTGCAGACCCGAAGGTCGCGAGATCGAATCTCATCCGCGGCGGTCGCATTTCGATGGAGGCGAAATGCTAGAAACCCGTGTACTTGAGAGGTAGGTGAACGTTGAACAACCCCAGGTGGTCGAAATTTCCGGAGCCCTCCACTACAGCATCCCTCAGAATCACATCGTATTTTTGGGACGTAAAACCCAAATAGTTATTATTATATATCTTCCCCAATGAACAGTAGATCGTGCTGTGTAGAAATGAGAGAAGTAAAGAAAATGTGCTTGGGCGCCAATATATGGCGACTAATTTGGCTTCTTAGAAAATGGCGCAACGTCCGGATAAGTACATTCGCTTGGCAAACAACATTCCAGCGCATGCGCATAACTTTTTTACAAATTGTCTATGATTTGCGTCGATATGTGGAAGAAAGCGCTGGAATTTTGATACACTCTTTGTGCTACAACCGTTATGCATACGCAGTGACAAATGCTACAGCTGAGACGAGCGATTACATATATTTCTTAATGCGTAGCATTATTTGGCAAGTCGGTCCGAAATTATCGCCCGTCCGTCTGCGGAAAAAAAATTGACTGACACCCATCGCCACTGACAGGATTGCTCAGCGTAACTGTTGAAGAGAATGACAAGTGGTATCGCACAACGAATTGAGCGTCTTCACGGCGTGGCCACACGCGCTCAGCTTCTTGGGAGAGGACTGCTGGGTTTTGCCTATAGGCTTGCCGCAAGCACTGGACATCCTCGTTGGGCAGGAATCGTCCAAGATATGCGTAGCATCGGGCCCACGAAATATCATTTGCCAGCCTATCAATTACTAATGGCTTCGTGGGGCCAGAAAGCCGAGTAAGCTCTGCTTCACTATCAAGAGAAACTGTTGTCACTGAACGCCTAAGCTATATAGTGCCTCCTGCGTCGCGAGCGGTCTTTGATAGCGGCGGGGTTGCAGCCCGTAAAGCGCTATCTTTAGCTCCCCAGCCCTCTTGGATCTTATTGAAGTTCAGGAATATGCACAACACCGGTCACAGAAAAGAAATCAATAGCTCGCGCCCATCTAATTTGTTTTTCAGAAGTGTGCATGCACTTTTCTGGCTTTCAAAAGCATACACATTAAAATGTATTTTTCTCTCTACTTTTTTCGTCTTTTCTTTCAGTAAAAATGCGACGGAGCGCAAATGCTGCCGAACCGACAATTCATGAAGTAAGAACTTCCATACTCCCGAATCCCGCATGGTGTATTAACACACGTCTTACACACTTGCCAGCCGCCAACGCAACTTAGTAACGCCAAAGTTGGAGCTTGTTGGCATTGTCCAACAGTACCTGCGTTCCCTTTTCGAAAAGTCGTGCTGTTTATACTTCGAATAAAGCAAGGCAATACGGCCACTGGTTTTCTTGGGAGCACAGACGGCAGGGTGCTGTGCGATTTTGTACATTTCTCCCAGCTGTTTAAGGTCTTAAAAAAAAGCCAGGCCTGTTCGGAAAGCACAACACAGTCACAGCGAGAGCTGCGAAAGCTGGAAGAGTGGTATTTCTAGATCCCGTTGTAAACTCTCTTGGGGCTACGAATAGAGGTACACTTGCAAGATGCCCACTACGCCATAAACCATAATTTTTGTGAATTTGGGAAGCACCCACAACGTCATTATTCTTCATTCTGCGGAGAAGCGAGGTACCTGCTGATGATTTGTAAGGCATTATGTCCACTTTGCTGATGCGGCGGCTGATGACAATAAAGAATTATGGGTGAGACCTTTGTAACGGGCTGAAAGCTTTAAACGACCGACTAGTTACGAAACTCGCATTGTGTGACACCCGGTCGTTATTTCATTCTCCTGACATGTGTTAACGTGAGAAAGAGAGAGAGAGAGGGAAAGAACATTAGTGAAGCCCTGGGGAAATTAATGATGGGGGCCTTATGGGCTTCCTTGTCAACTTATGCAAGTGCAATTGCGAGGTACCCACTGCCCTACAAATCATCATAACTTTCGTGAAGTACAGGGGTGTACCCACTATGTCATTTTTCGTCATTCTGCGAAGAACCGTGGTACCCGCTACACACCTGTAAGCATTATGTGGACTTTGTTGATGCTGCAGTGTGCCTGATGACGACGAAGAATTATGGTAGAGCCATTTGTAATGGGTTAGATGCACTCAACGACCCACTCGTTGCGCAGTTCGCATTGTGTGACGCATGGTTACAGAATTCGCGTTTTGTGACGCATGATAGGGTCTTTTTGTAAATGCGTTTCAAGCACCGGCATTGCTCTGAGGTAGAATATTGGGCTGGGTCGCAGAGGGATTTTTCTTATTTCGTTTATTTTTTTTTTTTCTTATTTCGCGCGATAGCGGTTATAGACACCGGCGGCGGCGGCGAACAACTACGGCGCCAAATACGGCGGTTGTTGTGATCTCATAACAGCTTTCTCTGTAAAAGATTGTAAGATGAAGCGCTACACCAGTGAAGACTGATAAATTATTCTTTGGCAAATATACCGCAATTCATTTCGTCATCAGAGGTCCATGATTAGAAGAGAAAAATGAAGGTGATAGTTTCATCACGAATTTCGCGCCTAAACCCCGAATGTCACTGTGACATCGCGGATTTCGAAGCCCTTCTTTTTCATATTTCGGCCGTTTTGCATCAAGTGAATTTCCTACAATTTTTTACGTCAACTCCTTGGCTCCATTGGAAGACAATGCAATTCGTTTCAAAGTATCACACAAGCTCTGGCTGACGCCGTCAAAATCTACGACATCACGGCGAGTTTGTGCGGGAACCTCAAGGCAGCGTCACCATCTGTACTTCCTTCGTTTTCAAGCGGCAGTAGTATAGTTCTTTAGGTATCGTGAAATCGTTTCGCTCTTCATAGAGTCCCTTTAAAGCTCACCCGTTGGCAGTGACATCTTCCTTTCTTCACAGCAGGAACACCGACAGCTGTCATATAAATGAAGCGCAGTGCAGCTTCTGGATGTCTCTGATTCAGGATGAAGTATATGCATTTACGCCAGAAATTATGTAGGAGGACACGGTTGCACTCAAGAGTTTTTTCTACTGAATTTTCATATCATATATTCCTTTCACGCAAGAGATTCGCTGCCGCCAAGGGTGAAGCCTTACCATTCAGCAGCCGTGCCGATTTCTGATACAGCTGGCACGTGCTGGCTGTACAGCGACTCCGCTTGCTCGTTCATTATGAACGACTCGCGGCCCCGGCTTCGCTCTAGCACTTTCCGCGACTTGCCGCCCGTTGGTGCCCAGGAAAGGCTCCGTTCGCGCTGTCTCTCTCTCTCTCTCTCTCTGCCTAGATGCCATTTCGGGGGATCTGCCCCCTCGCACGGACATCGCCAATAAATAACAACACGGGGGACGCGGTGCGGTATATCAACGCATGCACTGTGGCTGCTTCCAAAGGGGCTAAGAGGTATGCACAAACCTAGTCGCGTAACTCTCGCTAAGCAATACAAATGCCGCCGTTACGGCCGCATTTCTCTTGATCTCGCATAAAGACCAGTTCCGGCGCACGGTATTCCATGTACCGGTGCGTACGCAATCGCAAGAGGGAACGCCAACAGTACAGTGTAGCAAGAGGCAAAGAACCCACTGCGCCCCGGGCGGGAGCTCGCGAACCCCGAACGGTCGCTCATTAATGCGGCCCAAGAAACTCTTCACGGCCTTTGCTTGCCCGCTGCAACCTCGCGCAGATTTTATGCGAGGAACACCAGAGTTGTCTGGCAGGTCGTGAGTGTCTACAGCCAAAAAGTTCACTGCGTGGTACAGCGTTAGCTGGCTGTATACTCGTAGCTGGCTGTAGACAAGCAATGCACGCCAGGCGGCGCCGACTGATCATACAGTACGCGTGTCGCACGGGGGTGGTGAGGGGAGCACAGCTCCAGGTCATTAAGGACGATAGCACAAGTCGCAAGACGTAATATTTAGGTACTATCTAGATCGTCATCATTTCTGTAAAGTTAACAAAAATAAAAGTAATGGAAGAGATAAACAAAAAGAGCTACATTGCATCCCATTCAAGCGCGACCAGGAGATTCAATTACCCCTGCTTTGTCTTTCTCGTCTCTATTAACGTCATAACCCCTCTGTGTAGCTCGTGTTTTTTCTTTATCTCTCTTTCCACTCTTCCTTCAGTAAGAATCACAACCCTTTTCTCTTCTCTCTCGAACAACTTGTTCGTTTCTACACAGTTTCAGCCCCGGAGACACGTCCTCTTTCCTTCCCTGCGATATCTGGATGCCGCTAGTAAATGAGCCTTTCTTCTATTAATCTTTCGATCACTTTTCCGGCCACCACACTGAAGTGAGAGGCATACTCGAAAACAAGCAGCATTTATCTCATTTGTAACCGCGCACATATGTCCCCATTGAGGGAGAAAAATAACAACGCGCGACTATAGACCGCCGATGGAGATTCACTGAAGCAACGATCCCGCTCAGCTCGACTCAGAGCGGAAATTGGAAAGTGCCCGCGCTCGGCGGAAAAATTCCAAATAAAGAAAAAGAAGGAAAGAAGATATGCTTCATTCCCTACCCGTTTATTTATTTATTTCTTCATCTTTTTTGTCACTGCAGCGAAAGGCCCCGTGAAAAACACGATAGATAGCAGGTCATCGCCGGTGAAGTAATCGTTCAATTGCGCAGGGCGAAAGTGGGACATCCTCGACGCCATAAAGTAGCGATCATGCGTGTAGCAGCTGACCACTTAAAGAGACACGCTGAACGGACGGCCTCTTTAGAGCGAATACGTGATCTTCCGAACTTAAAAGTCAGACCTCTCCAGCTTTCGAGACCAATGCATCCAATTTCGCCGAAGCGTGGTTTCCTATGGGATGGGCGCGTGCGCCGCACTGGGGCAGTGACATATCAATGTCCGGACGCTTGGGCCAGACAGTGTGAAAGATGCCCTCGGTTGTAATAATGGCGGAAACGTGGGATGGAAGGGCCATTCCAACTTAGTTTTCATTTTCGGGGGCTCTGGATGTTCGGGGGTCTAGACGTTCTAGACGATCTAGACCACGTCGATTTTTTTCTTTATTCTCAGCTCTCCTGTCAAAATGCGACAGTCACGTCCCAAAATGTAAAGCTTATTGCACAGTGTAATGTGGCGTTCACTGTTAATGTCGACGGAACTAACGAATTCCCGTCCGCCCAGGATACAACGAAAAAAAAAAATCCCATTTAAGATAATAAAACAGGGGCGAACAACCACTCGTAAGACCCTAGCGGCAGTTCTGGGGGGGGGGGGGGGGGGGGGCAAATTCTCTTTGAAAGGCATGCTGTTTATATTAAAGGGGCCCTGCACACCTTTTCAGGTAATTATCTAATGACCACGCTGTAGGAGTTCGTTAGCTACGAATTTCGTGTTGCCAAATTCTTCGAATCCGTCAAGTATAAGCGAAGTTACAGGGATTATCTTTCTTTCTAGCGTCTTTTCTTGTTCCTCAGTTGCCGGCGCCTACTCACTACAGTTGATTGGGTAAGAAGGCGGCGGTTAATGTAAAGCCGAAAATTTTAAAAAGGGAAAGGCAGGGCAAGAGAATAAAAGGCTCCGAGCGCTTTTATTCTGCTTTTGTCTCAAGACAGCACGCTGGAAGCTACAGGGTGAACAAAGTGAGGAATGACAAGGCAGCAAGAAAGAAATTAAGTCTGCGCGCTTCATGCCCTTGAGCGCTTCAGACCCCAAGTGGCGGCACCCCGTGGCGGCCGCGGCATCTCCGCAGCACAAGAAGCGCGACTGTCGTGCGCCGAAACATTTTTCCTGAGTAATCATCGAATGACCACAGTATCGGAGTTTATTGCCTCACGAATCGATTGCAGTGAAAATTTTTCGAATCGGTCAAGAACTGAAAACACCGAAGAAGATTTTATTGATGAGGTAGTCGCACGGTATTTATCTCGGGATAAGCCAGCAATACACCCACATTACACAGGCACCAAAAACGCAGAACTAGACGCAGAGATCAGTGAAGCGGAGCTGAGAGCAGCTTTACAAAAGGTTAATACCAATTCGGCTCCAGGTCTTGACAGTATAACAAACAAGATGATCCGAAATCTCGATTATGCTTCTCTAGAACAACTTACCAAGTACATTAACGACTGCTGGGAATCAGGCACAATACCACAACAATGGAAAACGGCTCAGATTATTCGAACGCCTAAACCAGGCAAGCGGCTACAGTTGGAGAACTTGAGGCCCATCTCGCTCACTTCCTGCCTGGGAAAACTTATGGAACACGTTGTCCTAACAAGACTAACAAACTATCTCGAGGACAACGACGTTCTTCTGCCAACCATGTTGGGCTTCCGGAGAAAGTTGTCGACACAGGATGCAATGCTCCAACTTAAACATGAAATCATAGATAACGCAAGTCGAAACACCAAAGCTGTTCTAGGATTAGACCTAAAGAAAGCTTTTGATAGTATTACGCACGAAACAATATTAAACAGAATAACAGAGCTAGGCCTAGGCCAGCGAGTATACACCTATATTCGAGACTTCCTAACTAACCGAAAATCACGTATTAAAGGGACCCTGAAACGGTTTTGACGATTTTGTACGAACACATTGAGCCGGTTGAGCAAGTCCTAAGGATCGTTTACAGACCGATTTAAGCTCT
This sequence comes from Rhipicephalus sanguineus, assembly GCF_013339695.2. Taxonomy (NCBI): domain Eukaryota; kingdom Metazoa; phylum Arthropoda; class Arachnida; order Ixodida; family Ixodidae; genus Rhipicephalus; species Rhipicephalus sanguineus. Next base: position 142,199,012 of record NC_051176.1, read on the forward strand.
GTGCGAAAACTGTGTAATTTATTACAAGGTTTTAAAGCTGCGAATCGTCACCGATCACAGCGGCTCAGCCAAACGCGTTTTCCAACCGCCCATTTCCAGTGCGCGTCGTCGTGGAAGCGTGACGTCACGCAGGCGGCTGATCTGATTGGATATGTTCAGTCACGTCACTGAACCTCCTGTGGTCAGCGAGCGTCGTCTGCCTGTGTTACAACGTGCTCCGTGTTGACGTGAGCTGAGCGAGTGTTTATCTCGAGGGGTCTTTATCTGGGCACAATGAATTGACCTAGCCGTGTTGTGTACCATATCTAGCAATTTCTAGCAATTGGTGACTTGTAAAGCTGCGACATCGTGCATCGTGCACCTGGCGAGCGGAATCCCTTCAGCTCGTCGCTGCAATGAGCGTCGCGCTCTCGCTATCCGTTCAACGCCACGATCCACGTTTTTGTGGCTGTAACTTCACCCCTGAAGACACAACCACATTGCCCGAGTTTACGCTTATCGGTGATCGTTCTCGAATTATTTTTGTTTGTCCGCATGCTTTTGCAGATTGTCGCCGTACAGGAGAATAAAATAAGATCTGCTAGTAGTGTGGCGGCACCTGTCGGAGCAGATATCAACCACTCCGCGAGCTTCGTCTTTGTTGGGCCTCCGAAATTGCGCGCAATATCTGAGGCCATGACTGAGCGAAGCTCAAACCGTCGAGTGCGCTCATGAGAGCACTGCGATCGCCGGCGATGCCAGGGTGTCTGTGAGTTGAGGGTGCAAGGCAGTGGTGAGGAGAAGGGTACAGATATAAATTCCTTAGCGACCTTGGTACACGGTGCATCGCTTAATTTCTGGTGCGAATGATTTGGGGATGCTCCTGCCTAAACGCTGACAAAACTTCAAAAAACCGTTTCAGGGTCCCTTTAAGATAGGAGACATTGTGTCCGAGGAACTACAGCTCGGAAGCGCAGGTACGCCCCAAGGGTCAGTAATCTCTCCGATGCTGTTTAATCTTGCTCTGATTGGCTTACCAGCAAAGCTACAGGAAATCGACGGCCTCCATCATACCATCTATGCTGACGATATTACCTTATGGGTGAGCGATGGCAGTGATGGACAAGTTGAAAATACATTACAACGTGCGATAGAAACAGTCGAACAATACTTATCAGGAACCGGGCTGGCGTGTTCGGCAGAGAAATCTGAGCTCCTCATTTATAAACCATCACGACGTGGCCGAAAACCACGCAATTACGAGGAAAAGAACAACCTGGAAATTCACCTCACTACGGCGGATGGTAAACCTATACACCAGAGCACGCCTGTCTCGCACCCAGGCTGCTGGCGAGCCGAGCGGATACTCTCGCACCCAGACGCCGGGCTGACCGGGCTGCCGAGGCGCGCGCGGGCTGCACCAAGTAAACAGGGCAAGCTGCAGTTCTGAGGCTTTAAAGTGTGAAAAAGTACCCGTTCACGCCGCTTCAGCGTGTAAGAGCTCGTCTGGGCACTACTGTGTTGTCTTTGGATGCCAAAACAAGCAGTGCAACAAGAGGATATTAGCGTTGTCTGCGACGATTACGACGCGCCACGGAAATAGTGCCGGTGTGGTGTTTTCAGTTTCGCCGCGAGTGGATAACTGTGATTCAAGCAAAAACGAGTGAAAATGCGCGAGTAAGTACACTAATTGCGTATATTCTGCAGTGTGATGCCCACCTATTTCATTTTGCGAGCCTAATTTGCGTGACACGCAGCTGCGTTGAAGGCAGGCGCGAGCTTTGTGTGGAGGTGCACTTCATACCTTTGAGCGTTTCCTTTGACGAAAGTCTCGTGCAAGGTAGTGCTTTCAAGCCCAAGCAATCAGCATGCTTTGCCACTTTCAACGTAGTATTAAGCTTTAGTGATTTGATGGCATCCACGCCTTAGAGATTTCGTCTTCAAAAGGTAATAAATGGCACGGTGCTCCTCAACAGCTGGTCAGAATTTCGTGCTTTCATTGCAGTGTTTGATGTCCCCAAATTTATTTGGACACGAGGCATCCAGCTGCACATAATACATATATAGACACGTAAGTAAACAGTACTCGCGCCAGTGCCCTTTACGTCGCAGGCGTAGCTAACCGGCTTAACTAAGAGTAGCACAGTTTCGCTTGTAAAGCATCATCGTTACAAGAATAAAATCGCGCAGGTAGCTTCCAAATGGGATTGCTGAACGATACTGGAGGCGATACTCTCTGATAGCACGCTTTTGTGAGCAAGACGCATTATTGTAAGAGCGCTCGTGAAACAAAAATTACGTTCCGCGAAACTACCCGTAAAGCGTACTCTAATTATTACGCGATGCATGCTGAAATGATCACATTCCACAAAACTTTGTGCACAACTTGTAATATGGCGCAACAAAACATCGTTTCACTCTTTCGCGAGCTGCACTGCAATTACGATTCACGCGTACCACAGTGAGAACGTTTTTTTACAAATGTAACAGCGTACGTATCTGACGAGGTTGCTTCCGCAGCCCACTCAGCACATACTATATACATTGTGGACTTGCATGAGCAAGATGTTTTTGATGTTCCAATAAAATCAGCGAAAATGTCCAGGCTAGAAAAGACGCGAAACACGCTTTCCGACGGGCTGAGTTTCGGGAGTTTCACGTTTGCTCTGTGTAGCGTCTGCTGGCGTGGCAGCCCGCGCATGTTTTTCGTCGCGTGTGCGATAGATGGCGCGACGCGCGATGCAAATATGGCGATGCGCATGGAATTCTCTGTGTTCTGGTCTATACCCAAGGTGGACAGGATCAGAGTGTTGGGACTCATTATTGAAAGTAACGGCCATAATGGAGAGACCATACGCAAATTAGACGATGTAACGTCTCAAATCATGCGGCTACTTAAATGCATCGCCAACAAATATAGCGGGATGAAAGAAGGCAATCTGCTTAGACTAGTCCAAGCGTTTGTAATAAGCAGAATAGTTTACGTAGCATCATACTTACGATGGCACTCATCAGAAAGATACAAATTAGATTGTTTAATCAGGGAAATATACAAGCAAGCAATTGGACTCTCCATCACCACTAGCAACGATAGTCCACTGCAGCTAGGTCTTCACAATACACTGGATGAGCTAATCGAGGCACAGCGCATCGCTCAATACGAACGCCTATCCAAAACTAAAACAGGCAGGCAAATATTGGATCGGCTAGGTATTACTTATCACACCCAACATGGCGTCAAAGTAGATATGCCCAGACATATTAGAGGCGTGATAACCGTGCTTCCTATACCCAAGAATATGCATCCCGCCCACCATCAGGGCAGACGGGAAAGCAGAGCACGCGATATACAAAAGAAATTTGGTCACAGCATGGACACCGTATTCGTAGATGCAGCTAGATACAGACACAAGCGCGCCTACACAGCCGTGGTGATAAATTACGAGGGAAAATGTTTGACGAGTGCTACCGTCAGTACGCCACACGTACCGCAGAGGAAATAGGTATCGCATTAGCCACAGCACAAACATAAGCGGACGTGATTGTCAGTGATTCGCAGACGGCGATACGAAACTTTGCAAACGGCCGAATCTCCCCAGAGGCACTTCAAATTCTAAAACTCGGTAATAATCAAGAAAAAAGTGTCCATCTGATATGGACACCCGCTCACACACTATCAGAAGGTAGCAATGAGGCGGCGCACCGCATGGCTGGAGGGCTTACAGACCGAGCATCGATTAGTGCCGTCTCAGGGAATACCGATGAGTGGGAGTGGGAAGATAGAATGACCACATTTCACGAAATTACAGTACACCATAGATTGCAGAGGCGTACATTCCCACCGCCTCACCCGAAATTAATGAAGAAACAGTCTGTCGAATGGCGGCAGTTACAAACCCGATCCTACCCGAGTCCAGCTATCATGCATGTAATACACCCAGACTTATACACGACAGACAAGTGTAGACATTGTGACTCTAGAGCCACCTTAGAGCACATACTATGGGGATGTCCAGATATAATAAACAATAGCTGTGATGCAGCCTTAAATAGCGACAGCCTCCGCGCGCGCTGGGAGTCTGCGTTGCTCAGCTCGGACCTGGAGCAACAACTCTGGGCCGTCCAGCGAACCGAGGAAGCCGCCAAGGGCCAGCAACCCTTGGCCGAAGCCTAGGCGGGATCCAGGCCCATCCCACCAATTCGCAGGGCAATCAATAAAGTTAAGTGATCTGATCGGTCAAGAAGGAGCAGAGTTCCGGGGATTTGTCGCGCGCTTTGAGCGCTTTCTCTCTTCTCTCGTCCCGACGAGCGCGGGATGACCAAGGAGCAAGAAGGTACGTCAGCGCGCGTCGTGACCTTGAGCGCCCGTCACGAAACGTGTTCGCTCACTCCCGGTGTGATCAAGATAGTGTCCCTACTGTGTTATTCATGGTGTTATCATAGCACACTACTGAGGAGGAGGAATAAACTTCGTTGATAATAATACTCGGCACGGCACGGCGCCGGCACGTAGAGGCACGCCGCGGCGGCCGCGGTAACTACACTGCAGACGCAAATTAGCCGAATTGGGCGTTTTAAGGGCTACGATCGTCCACAGTACTACTTGCATCTAGGGCAATATTCCCTTTCGTGAATCTGCCTTAGGTGTAATAAGGTTATGCGTTGTCATTTTACTTCCTCACGAAATTATGTGCATGAAAGGTTGAAGAAAGGAGGTAAATCATAAGACATAGTCACGATTTGACATCGTTCATCGAATGGAGTTCCAGAACGAAATTAATAAAAACTCCAATTCAAGAGAAGGATGTTTAATTTCCCCTCCTCTGTCAAGTCTTGTCTCTATTTTTTCCCAAGCTTTCTATAACGCTTTCATTGCTGGCGGGCATGCACGCAGCTGTGCGGGGGAAAGAGGCGTGCTGTCGTAAGAAAGCACACATTTCTCAGAGTGCTTAACAAATTCACGAACGCACTAACCAATGATTTCTTCGTCTCGTCGACCTATATACATTGTCGTACAGAATGCTGCAGAGGGCTCACTTTGGACCGTTTGGCTCGGGTCCATGCAGGACTTCGACCGCAGAATGGCTTGGCTTATGTTCGTTTACCATCAGATCAAAACTAAACTAAAAGAGAAAGCCTGCGAACCCTCGATGAGAGTGTACTTGCGAGGGTTCGCTGAGAGTGTACTTGCGAACCCTCGCAAGTACACTCTCAGTACGCTATTGAATAACGAACTGCCTAGAGGCGGCGTGCCTCAGCGCACTGAATAAAAATGCCGAACGGAAAAAAAAATATACGCGAATCTCTTTAAGCGGCCGCTCTAAATGGCAGTGCTAAGTGCGTTCGAGAGGGAGCGAGAAAGGGGCCTGCGGCCTTATAAGCGGCCGCGGCCCGCTTGCTCGCCGAGCATGAGCGAGGAAGTCAGACGCGGCGAAACACAGGCGAAACGTGAGAAAGCTTCGCTGCGCATGCACGCGCGAAGAAAAAAAAATCAGTTTCGCTTAATGAAGAAGCAATGAATGCGAAGGCAACAAATTTTAACGTTATACGGAGGAAGGCTAGAAGCTAACTCTTTTGGATCCGATCTCGCGTAACTCAAGAAAACGCTGGTTTAAGGGAATACGACCGCACCAGGGACCGAAGCGGTGTTCGTCCTACCAGTTCTCTAAACGTGAAGTAAGCGTTGCCGTTGAGAGCACAGCAAGTTTACTAGTCATCTCCTGATGCCTGTCGAGATAGCGCGCGCGCCAGCGATCGCGCCCTTCGAGCGACGCAGCCCCCCTCCTCCCCCCTGGCGTCATTTCATGTTCCTCACGAACGGCGTGGCGTTTCCTCTCTGTTCGATGAGCAATCGACGGCAGGCCTCGCGCGCGGGGTGGTGTTATCGCATGCGCCTTCCGTGCGACAAAGACGGCCGGCTCGTTTCATCTGCGCTTCAGCCGCGTTCGTGGCCAGCTCTCGCGAGCTTCTACTCGCGAGTAGAACCAGCGCCTCCTCCATTTACTATGCCTGGGCGAAGGAGCGGAGCTACGCGGAGCGCAATGGGAACTACAGTAATGGGAACCGACCGTCGGCGCTAGTACGTCTTTTAGCCGCCGGGCGCCGCCACCGTAGTAGACCTGCCGACGCGTCGTCGCTCGAGGAAACGAATGCCGTGGCTGCATGCATTCGAAGCTGCTATATGGTTCAGTTTTCGGCTGTATTCGCGTTGTTTAAAGCATAATGAAAATTTATAAAGTGGAACCATGAAGCACTTGTCATTCTGGGCAACCAGCCCATTTCTAAGGCGTGTCTTTCGCGGCTATTTGATCGAGACGCTCGCGCGTCGTCTGCTAGCCCGATACCAGAGAACGCATGCCAGTGATGCGCGGAAAATTGTTTTGTCACGGTTACTTTCGCTTGACTGAGTGTCGGTTTTTGTTGACTGTCTCAAAGTGGATATTTGAAAGCAACATTTGCCAGGAGCTAATACTGAAAGCTTGGGCGCTTAAAGTTCCCCGATGTGTGCCACCGTCTAATGGTGTAGCACACTACACGCAAGCCTGGAGTCCATGCGTTAAATAGCATGAAATGTCACTACACTGCTTTAGGAATATACGTGATCGCCCGTTCCCTTCGTAAAGCTTTTGAGAATTACATTTGTTGCCGCCGGGAGAGAGCAACAGCTGGTGCCAGAAAAAGAGGAACTATGCCAAGTGATTCCACCATTTCACAGCTTAAACCAGTTAAATCGTGGTAGTACGAAAAAACAACAAAAATAGCTACATATGACGCTTCCTTGCTGCAACACTGATTGATATGTGTGAACAGACGCTGTCGTTCAAGTATAAAGTCGTAGTGCCGACTCTCAACTTGAGCCAATGTGAAAGGCGTGCAAAATGGCGCGGCCTGTTGTCAGTTGCTTGAGCTCGTCTTTGTATTTGTCGACGCATTGTTGTGGCCTCAGTATCTGGCTCCTCAGATATCTTTCTTTTCTCTTCCATTTGCCCTTTTCGGTAGTGAGCAAAGTATAGAAGCCGAATGGCTGTCGACCTGGACGATTTTGTCGCATGGGGCAGCCTACTCAGCCTTGTGCACTCATTTATTGTGACACTCAACATAATGATTGTCGGTTGTTTCGCCGGTAGCGCATGTGGTGTCCATGGGCTCCGATTCTTCAGCTTTGGGACCTAATGTCAGCGCTGCATGCACATGGCGGCGATAACGAGGCAGCGTTGCTACTGGTACTACATCCATTGGTTGACTGTTCGGATGCAACACGGTCACGTTTAGGGATACTTGCCATGCTTCGTTCAGTTGTTACCTTGAGCTGCAAACGTGAAGGCTAGTCTGCAAAGAGTGACGCTACTGCATCTTTCTTTAAGCCGCCGCTTCTTATATTCTGTGAAATCTTCGCGTCGCAAATGACGGCTGCATATTCTAGTGTAGTTTGAAGATGTATTAGGAGACCAAAATTCCCGCCTAATTACTGCAAGCCACCTCTACCGAACACCAGCGGCAGCTGGAATTTCATGGAACGACAGCCGAGCAGTGTATTAAGGCGAAAGCCTTGATGCCGCATCAAACGCAAAAATTGACCGTCGAAAAAAGGGAAATAAAAAAAGACAATCGTGATTTCTTTCAGTTCTATTTGTAGAGTGAGTGGAACACGACAGTATGACATACTAAGGCATTGGGGCGGTTGCAATAGCCTGAAATAAAAAATAAAACGCGAATACTATCAAACTCGAGTGCAAGTATCGAACCGGCAGCACGGACTGACAGACTGCCTGCGGAATACGAACAACGGGGATGGAAAGACACGCGAACATGTGGCATCTGCATTCTTTGCTGTTTCGCATTTATTTTCAAGTGGTTATAGCCTGGATGATTGGTGAAAAGACGACGTCATCCATGACACAATAAAAGACCATCTAGCATCTTTTTATTGCCACCACGGTTAGAGCTTGATGAAAACAGCGCGCCGCTATATTCCCGTTTCTTTCCATCCCCCAGTACCTGCGAAAGCTTGCAAGAAGCACGAATGCAATTAAACTCGGATGCAAACACGAATTCGTGAGCTTCGTGATACGCGCGGCCGTTCAGCGCCAGCTTTCCGTGGATGCTATGAGCGTCCCCATTATAACGGGGCGGTGACATGTCTGCCACCAGGCTCGAAGGAGAAAAAAAAAGAAAGAAAATAAAAACTTCCTTGTTTCATGTTGTCCTAATGCCTTATCTACATTGATTAAATCTATGTTATTATACCAAAAATATAAACTCACGGTCCATCTCTCTGCCTCTTAAGGCAGAATTACCTTTTTTCCCCCAATTATTTATTTTTGTACTTTATCTCTACTTTTCTGCAACCAATACTCTAACCGTCTCTTACTTATTTCTATCGCGGACGTGTTCAGCTTTCCATTGTTGTCCCTAAAACACAAGGCTTCATGTAGACTCGTGCCCACACGTATACCTGGGTGAATATCGCCACATTCAATCAGTACATGTTCCATCGTTTCCTTAGTTCCCCCGCAGCATGTACATTGTTCTTCTTCGTTACTGAATCTCGCTTTATAACTACGCGTTGCTTCAAACAGTAAAGTGCTTCCCTTTGAATTATCATAAAACCTTTCCTTCCTTATTTCGTTTTTTCCTTTTAGTCTACTTGCACAGCGCCAGCACGCGGCAGCGGCGAGCGCGCGCTCGACGGCCGGAGGAGAGCGCTCGCCCAGGCACTGAAAAATAGAGGAGGCGCTGGTAGAACATACGATGCGCGAGGTGATGTTATCAATTTGGACTTTATACGGAAAATGACGGCAACGGCGACGGCGAAAAAGAATGTCCATATAATTGCTATCGTAATAAAAATCAAAGAAAGAAACGCGAGAAGAGAGAGCGGAGACTACACTCTTAACCGCGTAACCTTTAGTAGAGGCATACATTTTTAAGATTCGTATCTGTCTAATTTAAAGGTTATGCATTACCTTTTAATATGGTAACTTCTACCATATAGGTCACGGTAGTTTTGTAAGTCACAGAGAAACCTTTAAAGCAAAAGGTAACTAGCAACCTCTTAACTTTTATTAGGGTTATACCGTGTTTGTGTCCGTATACGCATTTGAAAAACTTCTAAACTGAAAGGTTATACAGTAAACCTTCAAATGTAACTTTTATGACAAATACAGCACACCACTGCATGGAATTAACCTTATACAACCTCTGCATGCCTCGTGCAAAACTCTTCCATTAGAGGAAGAACATCACACGGGACATGCAGAAGTTGTAGGCTCATATTCCTTCCATTCAGCACACTGCATTTTCCTTTCATTCACCTGGAAAATAAAAGTGCCCTGAAAGAAAGACAGTCGTATCGGCTTACCATGCTTTTTAGCTTAGTGGTACACAAACTTTCTAATCAATAAATATTTATAAAGCCTGCGTGTGCATGGTAATTTCTGTGAGAAATATGTGAAATTGTTTGGCATACACAAAGCCGAACAGTCCATGCAGGAGCATAGGCTCTCAGAGATTCGTCCGGATGCAAAGCAAATTAAACGAATTAGTCAGAGAAATAAAAACCATGAAGCACTTTATTTAAAATGCAAAAAATATACAGTAATTCAGCTATACCTAACTGAAAAGTTTTTCTTGGAAAAATATTTATATGAGAACTTCCAAACATCGGCCCAAATAATCTTTGGCAATAAAGTTTGACCAACCAATTGCATATATAGTGATCAGACTTTTTTTTTCTTCAAAAGCGCCAAGAAACACTTCAATCAGTTGGAAATAAACCCACGTGGGATAGGTTCTTGAGGGCTTAAAAGTTTTTGAACCATATTCAGGGTCTGCGAAAAAGCAGACGGGTACATGAGGTTTTTCAGATGGTATATGAGAAAGCATATGACGACGGCACGCTCAATGTTCAGTTCCTTCAGTGAATTATTTCTTCCTTGCTGCCTCCATATACCCAAGCTTGGTCCTTGTACACGTATACATGTGGTGCACCAATTTTTTTTTCTGTCGGTAGAGCAGCCTGTAATTAGAATCATCAAAGACTCAAAAAAGAGTGTTATATACTGGATGCAGCCATTTGCTAGACATTCAGCATTAGTCCAAATCTATTTTTCGCACGTCATTTGACACATGAGCACTTATCAGTGCGTCTTTCACGCTTTTCGAATACAGTTAGGCAGAGAAAAAAGAAAACAACTTACCTCAATGATCAGTGAGTGCTCTGACGAACCTTGCAAGTGCTTCGAGAGCTCTAAAAATGAAGTTTCCCTTCCTTCCTTCTCTGAGAAAACTTGTGCCGCCTTTTTTAGCCGTTGTTCCGCTTCATCCACAGTGAACCCAAAGTGCAGTTGAAGCTCAGCACAAAGCTATGGCAGAAGCAACAAAACAAGAAAAACACTTATTTTCCCTTCACGTGCCTTAAAAAAGTGAATTTGAAACAAGTCATTCGGCTTGACCTATGTTATATTAAAACCTTGAGAGTAAAGAAAAATCAATCGGGCCTTGAATACAACGCCACAAGATTAATTTTCTGTGTGAGTTTACAACTCTACTGTGTGCCACTGCTCAGAAACAGATGCTTTACGATGTTTTAAATCGACGCTGATATAAAGTATAAACTTACAGTTTCTTCTACCAAAAAATAATTTGGCAAGGGGTCTACATGGTGTTGGCAGCGGTCTTGGTATGTGGCTCTCAAGAGGCACAAAAACTTTTCGTAGTTGACTGTGGCCCCTTTTAAGCTGTTCGAAGCCAATAACTGGAATACACGAAAATACAAATATGAAAAAAAAAACAATTAAGGCCCCCATTGACATGGAAGGATAAAGAACATAAACGTCCTTTGGGAGCATTTTGTCTCGTATGAAAATTGAATAAAAATTGCAGCCTACCTGCAACTCTGCCAATGCCACCTCTTTTGTTAGTTCTGGCCTGGATTCCTCCAAGAGAGCAGTATTACTTCTTTTCTGTCGGTGCCGCTGCATTTTTCTTTACAGAGAAAGCCTCTGTATGAAGACACTCTGTGGAAAAACAGTAGAATTTTTTGCATAACGATGAGCTACTTGATCATCTAGAGTACATTTCGAAAGTTGTATGCCACTTCAAAGAGTCCTGACACATAACTTTGAAGGCTAGATAAATTCTGGGATAGATATTTTTGGACACATGCATCATCTACAAAATATCGACGGTAAATATAGGCTAGAACATGAATAAACTGAATTGTGATGTGCATGTCGCGCAACTGCACGAGAAACGCCCGACTTCACAACATCAACGCCACCTTGGTCTAACGGTAAACAACCAACGGCCTGATTCACGAGTTCATGTTAGCTGTCATAATCCTTAGCGAGCGCTCTTTTCTAGCACACCTCTGCAACGGAAAGAGGGGGCACCTCCCTAATGGACTTGCATGCACTGGTGTACAAATGCTGACGTCCTTGCCCCGGCAATGCAAATGTAAGGGAGCGGGGTGACGCATATATATTTACAACATACCAGAGGGGATTACAGCAGGACCCTGAGAGCCTTGGTTGAAAAGTTTTCAATTCGGTGCTCATGTGAACGCGGTTTTGAGAGCTGACGTAACCAGCTATGTTTACACGAATAGCACTTCGGGTCCCACCTCGCTCAATGCTCTTTTAAACCGAAACTTCACTGGGCACCAGAACAGTCTTCCAATTATTAACCATCACACGCTCAAGTAAACGAGCTTTCCGGCCGTGATAAATGGGCCGTTAGCAACAGAAAACACAAGGTGCAAAATTCTTTTTTTTTTCAGTGCCTTTTTAATAATAAATACGCAGGGATTCACTGCTCGCACCAACCAGTATATGAGCCTGGAGGACGGTACAAACGGAGCACACGGTCAATCAAATCACACCGAGGTTGAACATGGCTCCGCAAATGCGGACGAGCCCGTTTTAATTCGTGAAAAGGACACGAAGCACCTCATCGATATCACTCTTCTCGCACCACTCAGCATTGATTCATATGCAGATTAGATGCAATGACACTCCGCAGGTGCGTAGCCACGCGTAGCCGTGTTCCCGAGGCGAGGTACGCACAAAAACCACAGCGCAGATTAAGAGCCCACGACTGGCCTCATGCCCATATGCCGTCTGGCATACGTGTGCTCATATACCTAACACCGGCAACAAGGAGCTCACACGTGCATGCATATTCTCCGACCATATATATGCTTCGGTGCACCGCATTGGAAGCGATTATTTCGCTTTGCAGCCGTAGACTCGGTTGTCAGATGAAGGAACGCACTGGTAAATGCTTATCCACTCATTTCAGCATCGTTCTCCGACTGCGCTCGCGGTAGCATGAGAAGAACAAGGTGGTCGTGGAGAGCGCGAGGGGCCACACAAGTGCGCCACCGAGAGAACACAGAGCCGCCTTTTCATTCGCGTGCGCCTGAGTGAAGTTTGAATAAGTCCTGGGGCGGACAACGCTTTTAGCACAAACACTACACCGCAACACGCCACATCAGCCAGAACATGGTACGTAACACTCCTTAACTAACAACGTTGCGAAAAGATGCCCAGCTCACACGTGCAGACAAAGCAAGTATTACGTGCTCGCGTGATAAGTCCGTCAATTGCAAGTGAGCACTAATTTTAACAAAATAATGTCACAAAATTTATATCTTAATACTAGATTACTTAATTCTTGTATACGAGAGGCAACAACATTTGTCAGGGCATACAAAAGGGAAAACGAACAACGGCTGCAAAACAAAACTTTGCTTACCGAGATCAGCAATCCTGTTGTGGGCGCTGGGACTGTGGTCACAATAGTCGCATCGAATGCGAACCTCGGCATCGTCGACTGCGCACACCACTATATATTGCTTGCAATCGCATTGGAGCTCATTGCACCGGCCACGTAACACGCCACAAATGTCTGTGTGCTTGACGGGCATTTTAAAATCATACCGAGCACGCCGCCACACGCCACACGTCTACAACGAGCGCGTCACGTTCAGGTAGTGGGATGAGACTATGTTGTAACATAGTTGCTGTATATGGGCTCCCTGAGAGACTCATGGTGGCGCGAGAGGGCGCTGAGCGCAAGAGAGGTGCTGTAATCGCGGAGCAGATAGCTTCGTGAAGAGCCTCTGTAGCAGTTATTTTCGTGAGACTTCATATCGCGCAATTTCGTTGTGATTGTAGAAGGCAAAATTTGTAAATTGCTTGTTTCAGCCACCATAAGCTGAATTTAAAGCATAAGAGCGTTCCTGTTAGCGCTTCATGGGCGTAGTTTCCTGCAGCTCTGGCTGTGGGTCGCTAACGTGTGGTACTGTTCTGTGTGCGTATATATATATATATATATATATATATATATATATATATATATATATATATATATATATATATATAGAGAGAGAGAGAGAGAGAGAGAGAGAGAGAGAGAGCGAGGCTTGTCGATGGTCTGCCACCGGATTTGCGAACAAGGATACAGCTATCCGCACAAGGAACCATCGTTATTGACGCTCGTTAGAAATAACGCCTCGTCTCCCTGGACTCGTCATGTTTTCGCAGTTCTCTTCGGCAAAAATTGCTCCAAATCACGACCGCCGAGTAGCGGGATTAGGCAAAAAACGACGCAGGAGACGAGGTACAGAAGCAGGTACCATACTTTTTTTCTCCTTACCGCGAACGTTGCGGTACAACACTTCACAATGCCACGGCCCTCTAGGTATTTCATCGCTCTAACAACCACCTCGCCCACATTGCCGCGCGCCGTGGATGGCGCACTTGCCAGTATTCTAGCACACGCAAGCACCAAACCATTTCAGGGCTGGTTGCGCGCGATTGGAGCAATAGAATTTCCTTTCCCGATCGCCCTCGCCGAATCTGTAACCCTTGCCCCTTGAATGTAAACGCCTAAACGTATACGGCGAAGACTCTGTCAGCTCTAAAGGTCACCGTTAAAGGTATACACGAGCCATATACCTTTAAATTTAGATTGTAACCTCTGTGAATCAGCATGTAAACCTTTAAAACTTGGGAAGACAAAAAACACAAAAACGTCGACCCAATGTAACCTATAGGATAAAGGATAAATTTTGGTAAAGGTATACATAGAGGATACGCGGTTAAGAGTGTACCGTGGGCCGGCCCTAGCGGCGTGCGTGATGCCTTAGCGAAGCCGTCGTGGAATGCGCCATTTCGCACCTTGGCCTTATGAACGCCGCTTCTGAACTGCCCAGCGGTGTCGGCCGTGTGTGCGCGTTCTCTGGCCTTACGTTCTTTGGCCTTACTGTGTTTTCGCCGCTGGACGTGAAAGGCGTGTTTTTACGGCAGTGCAACATGCCGCGCTGGGCGTGCGATGGTTTCGCAATGGCCCGGCCCGGCGACTCAAGCGAGCATGCCGCTGTGCATTAGCAATGCTCGGCATAGTCAGGAACACGAATAGTAGGTAACACTTACGTTCTCTCTGTTTGCTCGACCTTACCGTCGCTAAGGCACCTGTAGGTCTAGTTCTGCACATCGCGTAGCGTGCGAAGTACAATGAAAAAAAAAAAAAGCGGTCATTAAGCGCACATAGCGACGGCGTGTGATGCGTGTTTTGAAACTCCTGTGCAGGAGTTCTGAAACTCCTGCACATGCTTTCGAATCCAAGCATTCTGCGTCGCAATCAGGTATTCTACCACAAAGCCACGCCAGGTCTATAAATTGGTTTGGAAAAACAGCCTATGCAGGCGTAATGTAGGTGCAACGTTAATTGTGGTTGTGGTGCTGGCTAATTTTACAAGAAAGCAGTAAACACTACATATGTACTCCTACGATACAGGTGTCATATCAGATTAACGTCTGTGGTTCCAGTGTCGGCGCCGCTTTTATAACAGTCTAATAAACATTACATTTGTATTCCTATAATTCAGCAAGCTATATTGAAGCATTACTCGACCCCGGAGGAATACATTAACGAAAGTTATGTATGATATTAACATGACTGCACCACAAAGTGCACTTAGTTTCGATAATACTGACGTATATCTACTCTAACGTGGGGGCTGACGTTACGTCGCACCATAAGTTACCTTTTAAACGTCAGTGTTGTCGACGTGCCTGGTAAGCCCACGATGTGCACACAGCTACTACACTAACAAAAACACGTCGATCCACCTCGTAACGTTTGGCTCAAAGCCATAAAATATAGCATAGAAGTACACGCTTACTGCTTCGCATGAAACCGATTCCCACAACGCGTGGGATCTGCCGAATTTTTTAACGCTTTCATTATCATGCTACCTGGAAAACAATTCAATTTCTAAGACACACAATCAAATGTTGCGTATATGCTACAATAGGGAGCAGGGAGTGAGCTTGAAACTGTGAATCTGTGTCTTTTTTCTTTCTTTCTTTCTTTCTTTCTTTCTTTCTTTCTTTCTTTCTTTCTTTCTTTCTTTCTTTCTTTCTTTCTTTCTTTCTTTATTTCTTTTTTGTAGACTTACAGACACAGGCTGTGCAACTTTGACCAGTTGTATACTCCGTTTCATACATCAGGTGCAACGCTTTGGAAGCTAGCGAGACTTCTTGCAGTATATGCGTTCGCGCGAAGAAACAGTTCAATGAATTTACCACCCGTAATGTGATTTTGTTTTCGTCCTTAGGCTGTATAATAAAAGAAGGTGATTTGTGCCCAAGAAATAAACGTACCCCGTTATTTACAGTGCTGTCGATAGTTTGTTCTGGATCGCTTAGCGTCTCTTCCTCTAGATGCTAGGACAGGGAGGTTAGCCAATTAGACTGGTGGGCTACCCTGTGAAAGGGAAAGAGGGAAAGGGTAATAAAAGAGATTAGAAAAGAGAGCTAACAAAAAAAAGGAAACAAAGGACAGGAGAATATGACAGAGCTTTAAATTTCACACCAATTTTTTGAGGGAAGCGAAACAATGTCAACATTCAGATAACATCTAAGGCGCCAGACATAGAGCAGAAGTAGCAATGACAAAAATCTAACAGCTGTGAAAGTTGCTTCCCTGTAGGAAAACAAAAGCTTGCTCTACACTGCCTGTTTTTGTACTATGTACTAAAATATCAGGAAAAAGTTACTCCTTGGTGTGTTGAAGAGGCCTATGGTGATAAATGTGAGTGTAAGAAAAGTGTTTTACACAAGGATGACAGGCCAAATTTTCGCCAGTTATCTGAAGTGGGTTCTAGTGTGCTTACAGCTGACCAAAGCAGCATGAAGCATCGAGTCACTACACAAAGACGCATGCATTTGTTACTTTGCAGGCGGTGCTCAAGATGGCATGTGCATCCCTATGAAACCACGGGCACTAGCAGCTTTTTAAAAACTGATACAGCTCATCTAGATGCTTCGCAGAATCTCGGTTGGTATCAACAGTCTAGTTAGGATAGTATAGTAATCTGGTATGCATTGTTAAAGTTTGCAATGCAAGAAATTGTTGTAATGCGTGATGCCCTTGTACAAAGAAAACCTAGAGAGTACCGCTGATTTGAGTCCATTTTCGCGGTAACTCTCATCTCAGTTGCATTGATACAATATGCATTATCTGCACGTGCACTCTATTACATATATGGGAATATAGTGAATTTGCTGTCAAGTGCCTCTGTAACAAACAACTCTAGCATGAAATTAGCTATATTATGAAGGATTTATTGAGTTCCTGGCTAAACAGCGAGTGAACCGCCACGGTGGCTTAGTGGTTGTGGTGCTCGACTGCTGACCCGAAGGTCGCGGGATCAAATCCCGGTCGCGGCGGCCGCATTTTCAATGGAGGCGAAAAATGCTTGAGGCCCGTGTAGTTAGATTTAGGGGCACAACAAAGAACCAACAGGTGGCCGAAATTTCCGGAGCTCTCCACTACGGCGCCCCTCCTAATCATATAGTGGTTTTGGGACGTTAATTAAACCCCAACAATAATTATTATTAAACAGCGTGTGCGTTCGTGCATGAACCTTTGCAATGAAGGGACATGTATACAACAAAGTACTTTAAGTCTCCTGGGCGCATGCATTTCAAGACTGGCAGAAGCAGCGAGGGACAGAGCTTACAGGCAGATACTAAGTATACCCCTTTTGGTTTAGCAAGATTGAAATGAAGTACTAACAAGAGCTAGGTGCTGCTCTGGCATTAGTAGTGCTGTAGATTTGAAGATATATAGTTGCCTTCATGTGTAGGCTTACATGAAGTTCCTTGTGCATTTCATTTCTTTGGATTGCACTTACATATTGGCATTTTGAAGTGTACAGTACTCACGGATTGAAACGGGACAATTTAGGGTAAGTAACACGCATACTTTTCTTTCCACTGTCTTCAGTTCGGGGCATATCGGCGTAATTTCGGCTCGAACGCGTAGATCACAGCCAACAGTATACTTAGAGACAGATTCATCAAGGCATGACGTGGTTATCTCGAGTAATTGCGCATATCAGTTGTTGAACTAAAATACTTTATGTTGCGTTTGAATCCGTGAGTACTGTACATGTCAGTGTGCCTTACGATGAGATTTTACATACTACTTTCACGTTGTTTTACTGATTTGAATTATATTGCCACGCTCGCTTCTTTTGCTATATTTTATATAACCATATACACGTGCAACCACTGCCTTGCGCGAACCGCACCTGAATGACTGGGAACCTTCCCAATTATTTTAGAATATTCTGATAGGCTAGATAACGCAAACGCCAACAGTTGAGTTTATTCTGGAACTAACGCGGCCACCAGCGATAAGGCTCGAATGTTCGATGCCGCATCTATAAATGACGACGCGCCTTAACGCAGACCAGATTGTCCGACGACCGACGACAGTGCTTGGCTACCAGTGTACAGCGTGTAATGTAGTACTTCGCCTCTTGGGCGTGTGGCCCACGCTCACAAGGCGAAGTAAACATAGTAACAAGCATGGCGCACGTATAGGTTAAAGAATACAGAACACCACTGCAATCGTTGTCGGAAACTGTGATGTCGTTCAGATCGTCTGGTATACAGGGTATGGAAGTTGCGCTGTTGGGCCCCTCGGTTTCGGTTTCGCCGCTCAATTTAGTTAATCTCATCACTCCGCAAAAATTACCAGCAGGCGATTTTACAGCCAAGCTGTACATGTCTAGCCGAAACCGAAATTCGTCCGTCTTACGTGCGCAAAAACACCTATACGTAGGTGTCACAGAAATCGGGCAAGCTCCACTACTCACTGCTGGCGCGCTAAAATTGAAGAACGTACAGACATAACCAGAAAAATTGGGGGACCCTTAAGCTTCGCCTTTAAGAGTTGAACGCGATAGCGAAATCCGGTCCCTAGTGCGCACTTCGACCACTAAGTGGATACTTATTAATGTGCATTGTTACACGCACACAGACACACACGCACGCACGCGCGCGAATTGTAGAGGTTTTCGATCTAAAGCAAGTGTCGCATGGCCTCCAAGATACACGCCGCGCGTCCACCCTCTCGGATGCCATGAAAAGTCGAGACACATTTCTCACAATGCCTCACAGATGACAGCACATTATCTAGCATTTGCTGTTTGCTGCGTTGGCTTGATATGTTTTCCGCTAGATGGACATAGTTGTCCATTTTTAGAGCTGTTTGAAAGTTCGTGTGTATTTAGCGGCGATGGCTGCACTTTCCCGGCTTTTTTCAACGTAGTTTGATGGCCTCGCGAATGCGCCTACAAATCGCCGTATGGACTCGTTTTCGTCGTGACACCTGCCGAACAAAATGCGTTAAGGAAGGAGGCGCTGGTTAAGGAGACTCCTTTCCCTACATGACATTTATGTAGTGTTTTTTTTTTTTTTTTTTCCGAGGAAGCTGCAAGTAACAGCGTGGCTTTGTGGTAAGACGCCTGCTTGCCACGCGAACGGCCCGGGTTCGATCCTCCATGGGACCGAAGATTTTATTGTTTATTTTATTTGCTTCTTTCTCGATTTTTCGGTCACGGACGATTTTTCGCTCACAACCAACGGTGCCGACGCCGACACCGGAATTTCTGCGACACGAGCTCTCTAACGCTGTCGCGTTAATAGATATAACCGTGAAGCCGTGTATGGCTAGGGCATATATCCGTCGCCCAGCGGCAAAAACGTATTTGCCACAGAAATTGGGCAAACCCCACTACTCGCCACTGGTCCACTAAAAATGAAGAAGGGAACACATGGGCGGCAAACACCAATTAAGAACGTGCACGAAACGCCAAGTGCATGCGGCAAAAAGACGCATGCTGCTCAAATGAAAAACTGTAAAGGGGAATATGCTAAATTCAAAACAGACTTTCTGGACAAACGTTTAGAACGTTGATGGGTGTATGATTGGCGATGATTCCAAATTCTGTGTCACCACGGTGTCTTGTGCACAACAGCTTTGCTGGTCATCCGCCTAGTGGAATAGCTCTTCAATTTCTGTTTTTAGGAGCTTGCTCCTTATGCTCGGGGCTTGTCCATCGCCGTAGTAGCCGGGCGTAACTCAGGTAAAGTATAACCATCTCAGCGCAAGCTCGCGCGAAAGAGAAGTCTTCTTTCTCTTGTTCTTCGAGCGCCTTGATGATGATATTAACGCAGGCAAAACCACATATAGCATAGCCAACTGTAGCATGCGGCGCTGGCTCCACTCCGGCGCGTGCTCTAGTTTGATAGGAGACAGCTAGAGGGCCACAACTGCGCGCTTCCTCTCTTTTTCGACAGTCGTCAGTCAGTGCGCTTCAATACTAATAACATGAACGAAGAAGACAATGCGGCGGAGGGCTCGCAAGGCAGCAGCAACGCGGGTTCGCCGCCAAGACCCTGCGGTGAGAGATCGCGAGTCCGAAGAGCGACGTCAGCGTTGTGCGGACCTCGAGATACAAGCCCGCGAAGCCGAAGCAGCGCGGAAGCGGCGGCAAGAGAACCTCAAAGAGGTACGGGCGCGGGACGCAGCGGCCAAGCGCCGAAAGCGGTCGCTACCTGAAATTGGTGGCGCCGACGCGCGCTTCAAGTGCGATTTCCTCGACCACACGTTCGGCCACAGCTGCAAGGTCTGCGACCGCTTGTGGTTCGACAACAACCTGACCACAATCGCTACTATATAACAACGTGTCACGTCTTTTCCCCGCCACGGTGTTCTAGTGGTTACGGCGCTCGACTGCTGACCCGAAGATCGCGGGATCAAATACCGGCTGCGGCGGCTGCATTTTCGATGGAGGCGAAAATGTTTGAGGCCTGTGTACTTGGATTTATGTGCACGTTAAAGAACCCCGGGGTGGTCAAAATTTCCGGAGCCCTCCACTACGTCGTCTCTCATAATCATATCGCGGTTTTCGGACGTTAAACCCCAGATATTATTATTATTATTATTATTATTATTATTATTATTATTATTATTATTATTATTATTATTATTATTACTAACGTGTCACGTCTTTATATGACAGTAAAGGAATTGTACGGAGCATTCACGGTTTACCCGATTATCTCCGAGCAAGCTCCTCTAACATCATTCCCTTCGTGGATATGGTACATTTTTTTTTGTTTTTTTACTGTTTCATATTGTGTTTCTTATCATTAAGCAAATATTCAGGTATATATATATATATCGAATAAAAATTGCTATTTCAACAGAATAATATTCAGCACTGAAAAGCTCGTATCACGGCACTTTATTCGGCATGTCACTTCTGTTAGGCAGTCACTGCTTCTCAGCACAGCAGGCAGGAAACAAATGTCTGCAGCATTCATCTTCTTCCGTGCACATCACATTCAACTACAGTTCTGCCCATAGTGAAGGCTGATGACCGTTGACCAAGTCCGCAACTGCTCGAAATCCTAACACCGAACGTCAAATTTCCGGTCGCACAAACTTCCCTAAAACTGCTTCCCATCTCTCATATGTTTCCTGCCCAGCAGTATATAAACAAAACAACTTCCTTTTAAGCCACAGTCTTCACTGTTTTTTTTTTCTTTCTCGTACTCCTCTTATTGTTTCGCAACCAGAATGAGCGCGCTCACTCATCCTCGCAAGCTGTTGACACTGAATCCACGCCATTCGTCACTTCTGCTTTTATCGGCTTTGGTAGAGTCAAGGCGTGTTTCTTCACCTTGTTCTTGTTCTCGACTCTCTAAATTCGCTTCTTGTCACCCTCACCACTGTCACACAGCCGAAGGTTCTTCATGCGGTTCAGAATATACAGGTATTTAGAGAGGTGGCGCTTGATGGACGCGCGGCGCTTGACGAACACGCGGTGTTTACCCAGCTGCCCGTTATACTTCACCCGACTGGAAAAGGCGCCGGTTTGCGAGCGGGTACAGTGCGGCGAGTCGACACCCCGCAGACTGACCGGCTTCGGATAGCTAGCGGCGGTTTCACCCGCGGCGCTATTTCTATTGGACGCGGCAGTCGGTTTCTTTAAAGGGATCTTCGGCGGTTTCTTAGAACAGTTGGCGATCTTTGTGGCTCGTCCTCCAAACGTCGGATTTGCATATCCGTCTTTCTTCTCGTGCGTGCCAAAAACCATTCTTCGTTTGTGGCGTTTCGCCCCAACGTCCTTCGAGCTTTTCAGCATGGAACGGTCAATGCAGCGCTGTTGTTGGGCAGACACGCTGTGTTTATCCTGTTGCTCCTGGCACGTCACCTGAGTGGCGAAGCATTCGGTTTGCGAACGGGTACACGGTGCAGAGCAGACGCCCTGTAGACTCGCCCGCTGCGGATATCTAGCGGCAGTCTTACCCGCGGCGCCCCTTCTAGTTGACGAGCTGCTCGGTTTCCTTGAAGCCTTCGATGGGTGCTTGGACTGGACGTTGATATTCCTGGCTCGTCCACGCAACTTAGGATTTAAACGCCCGACTTCGGCTTTACCCCGGAACGCGCTGAAAATCATCGTCCGCTTCTGGCCTCCGGCACCCTCGTCCAAGTCGCTCAGCATGGAACGGGCTTGACAGCGCTGGCGTTGGATAGGCGCGTGGCGTTTAGCCAGCTGCTCCTGGTACCTTAGCCGACTGGAGAAGCGTTCCGCTTGTGAGCGGGTACACGGCCGAGAGTAGACTTCTTGTAGATTCACCAGCTTCGGTTGTCCACCGGCAGCCTTAGCCGCGGCGCCCTTTCTTGTTGACCAGACAGTCGGTTTCCTTGACGATGCCTTCGAAGGGTGCTTAGAACTGCCGGTAAACTTGGCTCGTCCTCGCAACGTCTGATCTAAACTTGCGGCTGCGACTTTCTTCTGGAATGCACCTGAAACCATCGTCCGCTTCTGGCCTGCTGCACCGACGTTCTTCAGGTCTCTCAGCATGGAACGGGCTTGACAGCGTTGGCGTTTAGCCAGCTGCTCCTGATACCTCACCAGACTGGAGAAGCGTTCCGCTTGCGAGCGGGTACACGGCCGAGAGTAGACTTCTTGTACATTCACCCGTTTCGGTTGTCCAGCGACAGCCTTACCCACGGCGCCCTTTCTAGATGACAAGACGGTCGGCTTCTTTGACGATGCCTTCGAAGGGTGCTTAGAACTGCCGGTACTCTTGTCTTGTCCTCGCAACCTCTGATGTAAACTTGCGGCTGCGACTTTCTTCTGGAATGCACCTGAAACCATCTTCCGCTTCTGGCCTGCTGCACCAACGTTCTTCAAGGCTTTCAGCATGGAACGGGCTTCACAGCGTGGGCGTTGGGCAGACATGCTGCGTTTACCTAGCTGCTCTTGGTATCTCACCTGACTGGAGAAGCGTTCCGCTTGCGAGCGAGTACACGGCCGCGAGTAGACCTCTGGTAGATTCAAAAGTTTCGGTTGTCCAGCGGCAGCCCTACCCGCGGGGCCCTTTCTAGCTGTCAAGACGGTTGGTTTCTTTGATGATGCTCTTGAAGTGCGCGTAGAATCGTCGGTGATCTTCATTGCGCTTACCAATATTGCTTGTAAAAGCCAACTCCAACGGTCCGCGGGGAGAAAATATACGTGCAAGATGACGCCTCTACGCTCCGAGCAATAGAGTCGAACACTTCTTCTTTTTCCATGCGCCACCCAATGTCCCTGGCGCTGTCCGCTCTACCGCCACCTACTGGTTGTAGCTAATTTCCGACCCATTAAATTACTATGATGCAAACATCGATACCTATTTTTGCTTTTTCTCGATATTCTTGAAATATCACCTAAAATTACAAGTGTACTTTAGAATAATTAATGCTCTGAAGCGCGTATTATATATACGTCAATGCGGGGATTGTCAGTATCACAGTTTCTTACTACAAAAACTAGAGGTATAGTGTACTAGAATACACTATAACTAGAGGGGCATCTGGCGCTGCGATCGTTCAAACACCATGATGGGGAGTACAGGCTTCGGATTGGATTTCGTGAGCTAGCGAACTGTCTGTATAGGTCTTTTTCTACAGTTTCAGTTTCATACCTCGTGCAGCAGCTCTATCCTGCCGCAGTAATGCCTGCGGTGTTCTCTGGTGTGGGTAGTGGGGTGCGGCTCAATGCACTCAAGTGGTGCTTTTGTTGATAGACGTGGCTGAGGCGCGGCTAGGTCTCTTGGTTTCCGGGGACGTTGCGGCTTTACAGCTTGTATTTGACAGTATTAGCAAAGCGTAGTTCACGCACCGCTCCACGGGGATGCAACGTCCCATGACAGTGCAGGAAACTGAAGTGCGGAGCACTTTAGGGGCCTGGGCTGTTGTATGCTGTCATCCGTGCATCTCATGTCATCGCTTGTCGCCACACAAGCAAAACCATGTATAGCGTAGCCATGTATAGTATATCGATGTATAGCATAGCCATGTATAGCATGGCCATCTGTAGTATTCGCAATGCCCATAGACTGTCGCGCCACCAAGCGGAATTCAGGAGCGTCCTCTCGAGGAGGGTTAGTAGCTGACAAAATGGCAGCACTGCGTAGTCGCTCCCTTGTTCGGCTGTGCTAGCCTCAGTGTTTACGCGTTGGCGAGAAAGGAACCCTACGACTTTGCATGTTCCCTGCATCAGTGAACAAACCGGGCCCTCCGTGACACGAGAAATCTGATTCGTTCTTGCGAGACGCGAAGTTATCGTGAAAATACGTGGCAACTCGCGCTTTCAATGATAGCCCACAGTGTACACATTTCAGCTTCGCGAGGTTTTCTGTAGCCACGCAGGTTGGTTCAATGTTATCGTCTGTCATTTTCAGTTGAAACTCACGCTGTTTTACTTGCATATAGCATTCGTCAGTGTTTTTTGCAGTGCATCAATCCCATAGCATTGTACGCGGGAGGTCGCGCGGGCTCGCCATGTGCTCTTCTATAAGTGAGCAATCTCAAGTTGGCGATATACATTATAGGGCGTCTATCTTTTGTCAGGAAAGCGCTGTTACGAATCGTGCGACCTACGTTTTAGTCATTCGTGGACGCGTCCGCTCCACGCCTTTCGTGGAGCGAACGCCCTCAATACCATCCTTCACCAGTGTTGATTTCACGGCCAGCGCTGCGCCGCTTGTTTTTGTACGTTTGTTGATAGGTGGCAGCACACTGCAAGCGATTTGCTTGTTGACCGGTTTGAGAGCGAAATCAGCGAAATGTTCTCCGCGCCCAGACGTCTGTCTAATTGCTAATCGTAAACATGGTGACGCGGAGTGGTGGAAGTCGTTCGGCGGAGGAAATTCTCCAGATTGCTTTCAGCAGCGATGTTGAAAGGAACCATCTTGACGATGAGGATTTTTCACTGGACGTAGAAGGCTGTTAAAGCACCGAGAGTGACAGCGACGATGAACGATCAGCTGCTAACTGACGAGGAGCGACTTGCACTTCACGTCCCCTCGTGCGGTAATGTTCTTTCACGTTCGTAAGTCACTTTGATTGTATTTAACGTGTAATATCCTTGAGCGAGATCAAAATAAAAGCATAGTCTTTCTTGTGCATTGCATGTAGCGCAATTATTGTGGATATTATAGAGCGCCGCATGCAGCCAACACGCTCGAGCTTGATCAGCGAAACGAAATGGTTAGAGAGATGAAACGTGTAGTCACGGCCACAATCCACGCATCTAGGCTAACTTCTGTACTTCACCGGTACCTTCCGAACGGCATTGTTGTTCGACGAATGTTTCGCTACGTCGAAGTATTCGACGTTGCGAAAAGCATACGTGTGCATTCTTTTCGATATTCGTGTTTCGATCGTGCTGATCGAACCTGCAACATGCGAGTGAAATGAATGCACACGGCTAGAGTCTGAGCATGTCTGTGATACAAGCGCTACTGAAAGGGTTGTTGAATGCTTGTGTTCCGTTGAAGAAGTAACTCCGCGTTCCTGACTCCGCAAGTAATGACGACGGCGTAATATGTTTGCAAACCATCTCCACGTTAAACATGCGGTCCCGTTCAGCAGCGATGACGCTACTCGCTGGAGGCCTACTACTGCGGCAAATCCGTCACGCAGGCTCGGTATGTACTACCTCGGAGTGCCGTTCAGTTCATACGTCAATTCTAGTTCATGCAGTTTTCTGTAGCTCGCACAGGATTTCGCAAAGCATCGTTGACGCACGGTAACGGAAGTGAAATGTAACATTTCACACCGCAGCAGATAATTAGGTGGTGAGCACTTTCCGTGGCTTGGGAAAGTATTTTGGTCTCATATCCATTTCAGTGCAGCTCATGACTTCATCCGGTGAAAGTGGCACGGGCCGTGAGTTCGCACGTCCTATCTGTTCCTATGCTAACAAACGGGTTGACCCTCCTCCGGGCGCCATCTTGAATCGCACGGCGCGCCACCTATAGTTCGTGGGCATTGCGAATAGCACGGGGGCAGGAAAGGCAAGTGAGGGCGAGGAGTGATGTGAGGGTGAGAAAGTGGGAAAGGAGGAGGGAAGAAGGTAAAGTATAGCATAGCCACGTATAGTACAGCATAGCCATGTGAAGTAAAGTATAGCAAGGGTGGGAAAGGGAAACGATGGTGAGAAGGAGTGATGACGAGGAGGAGTGTAAGTAACGTTTTGTCCTTGCGGCGTCGTGGAATGAGGACAAAGCTTACTTGCTGAAATGCTCGCACGAATGCTCCGGGTCTCATTTCTGTCAGTAGCCGAAGCGTCTCGATTTCCGATTATACTGCGCTTTCTATACAGTTTCTTTGATTTGTCAACACAAGAATATCTTTTGCCGCCGTAACAAAATCAACAAAGGCGCAAATAAACTCACAATAAACGCACACAATCGCGTCTCCATGCGCGTCTCACACACACAAGGCAAGTGGACCTGGAAAATGCCATGCGTGCTAAAAAAAAACTGCACTATGTGCATTTAAGTAGCCGTAATACTTTTTTTAAAACCCGGTAAGCTCAGAGAAACTACCAGTTACGGTTTTTTTTTAATTCGCTTGCGGCGGAAACCTCAGGTTGTGCGCGGTTTGAGAAAGAGGGGTTTGGCTGCTCGTCAGTTGGTCTCGAAAACGTGGTCGTTTTGGCTCAATCAAAACGTGCAGAAATGTGTGGGGCAATAGATATTGTTAAGAAAGGCCTTGATATGCCAAACAAGCAAAAAACCAAATTTCGACTTTTTTTTTTATTTTACCCTACCCTGTGTCCTTAAAAGGGGCCCTGCAACACTTTTCCAAGTAGCCATGAAAGGGCTTCACTGAAGGAACTTATTGCATCACGAATCGAACGCCGCAAAAAATTTTAGAATCCGTCCATACGAGCGGAGTTACAAAGATTTGTCGCATGCTGTAATTGCTTGCTCTCTTCTCTCGCCCCGACGAAAGCGCTGGAAGCTAAGCCGGGGGGGGGGGGGGGTGGCACGGGGGAAGAAGGTACTTCACACGCGCCTGCTGACCTTGATCACATTTTCTGTTTTTTTTTTTCTTCGAACGCCTGGCGTACTTTCAGTGCGATCGCGCGCGCGCGCGGGCGCATGGCGGTTTCTCGCCGCGGCCGCAGTAACTTCCGAGCGCTACGTGTTCAAATTAGCCAATGGCACGGAACCTGCCTGTGACGCCGTAAACATCATTTTTTTTTTGTCGAGAAGCGCTTTTATTGCGATAGCAATTATATGGACAGTCTCGGCTGATTTTTGCCGTCGCCGTCGCCGCCGTCATGCTGCGTATATGTATAAGTATGTATATACACATGAATATCCCAAAGAAAAATAAACCAGAAAAATGCTTCCGAAGCGCGGAATCGAACCAGGCACCTCTTGCTCCGCAGCGAGTGGCGCTAGCCACTACGCCACGAAACGCAGATCCTCCACGTAACGGCGAGCGTTATATACACACCCCTTAGCGCTGGACGGACTCGGAGACGGCAGGCGCTTATAAGCGTTTCTTCATTACCAGCGAGATGGCGCGAGGAGCGCGTCGGCGAGCTCGCTCGCTTCTTATGTTTGCGCAGGGACAGCCTTGCCCTTCCGCTGTCTGCTCGCGCGGTTTTCTCGTGCTGAGGGGAAGAGGGATGTTTCACGCTTTCACCGTGATGTCCGCGCTCATGTTACGGAGCGTACGAAAGTCACTCGAGCTCAAGGGACGCCGCTAAACGAACAAACAGAAGATGAGCGCGAACTATCAAGTGTCACAGCTCGACACTTGAAGCACGCTAGTTTCTTTCGCTGCTTCGGCCGCCTTTGCAACAGGAGCGCTGTTCAAACTGAGAGATCCATTGGCGAGCCTCACTTCGTATAGCATTAGTTTCTTGCTATCGCATTCATTGCTTCGCCCTTGCGGCGAAACTGTGACTTTTTTAGCTGACTTTGCAAATTTATTGTAAATCACAGGCAGACGCGAGCCTCGACTACTGATCGGCAGCATTTTCTGACCATGCTGAAAAAGTGTTGCAGGGCCCCTTTAAGCGCGTACTATCTCCTATCGTACCAGCGAGCGCGCTGAAAGCTACGCAGGGAAGGGGGGTGGGGGGTGATCTACGCCCGTTTGTCAGCGCGTGTCAAGAACTTGAGGATTTTTTTTCTTTTTTTTTAACACGAAAGTGTTTTATGCCGGGGTCCACCAAGTACATCCGTCACGGATATGACGTTGATAAAATGGACGCCAACGGATGAGAAAGAAAAAAACCAAGAAAAAGATACCCGCTGGGAATCGAACCCACGACGTTGCGGCCGCGACGGCAAGCGCCCGACGCTCTACCCACTAAGCCAACTCGGGAGATGCTAGGCACGGCGCGAACGCGCCTTATATCTTTCACACATTCTCTTTCGCGGCGGGCGGAGCGGGGCGGTGCCGCCGTCTGTGAGAGGTGGAAAGAAGTAATGCTTCACGATCGACACTTACTAGCGCTTACTCCGAGATTGCACGTGATATCGGAGGTCATGGTTAAAGCGTCTCGATACCAGAGAGGTAGACTGGCCGCGCTGGCGTCGCCGAGGCAGCCTTGACGCAGTTACGTTCTTTGCCTTTGGATTCGTGTTAGCGTGCGTCGGCTCATCGGAGTAGTGCAGCTTCCACGTACACGAACGGGATTTCTCTGCCGCCGACTGCTTCAAATGCGAGAGCACCGACTAACAAAACTGCTGCAATATGCGTTGCAGAAAGGACGCGATTTCGACGGGCGAATGTAGTGCCTTGGTGGAGCGAGAGCAGCGCCTGCGAGACAGAGGCCAGCGGGACGCACGCGTTTGCGGCTCAGGCTACGAACCTCTACCTCCCGCGTTGCTGAAGTGCAGTGTGTGTTATGTATGCATGAGCACAGGCGTCGGCTACCCATTACTAGAAAGCGCACACCGTGCCGTTTCTCTCCTTAATTGACGACGCTTTGAAGAAGTGCATACCGGGTACCAGTGTTGATTATGAGCTTGTTGATATCATCCTTACGCGCGATTCACGATTCGCTGTGTCCAAATATATGTTCACACCGTCAGCTACCTCAACGGTTTTATCATGATCATGGGCGTTAGTCGTCGCGATAGAGACATGCTCTCAACATGGGTGCATCCACGTCAAACGGTGCTATAGCTGCCAAACACGAATAGACATTGTACAAGCTCTCATATATCATAAGCACTACTTCTGTGAAGACACGTTTCACTTTCGTGTTATACCGATTCCTATGACGGAGGGATCAGCCATGTTTTTTTTCTTCGAACGCTCGGCTTACGCAAGGGCTTACGTTCAGTGTGATTGCAAGAACGTGGCAGTATTCCGCGGCGGCCGCGGTAGCGACGCAACTCACGATGCTCAAATCAGCCAATGGCCGTGGACTTTGGGTTTATGGCGTAGTCATTTCGCTTTATGACACCATTTGCCTATAGAACAGCGAGTGATTTCTAGCGAACTTTGAGAATTAATTGTAAATTCCAGGCCACGTGCCGCGCTATAATGTTTGGCTCACATGTTCTCAGGAGCCTGCCTCGACTACCGATCGCCAGCGTTTTCTGACCATGCTAAAAAGTGTTGCACGGTCCCTTTAAGTACCTGCGTCGGTGACACACGCTGATTTTGTTCGGAATTGATCGGACCATTATGCAATGATCCGATCGTCTTGATCTTTAAGGTTCCGCTCTGTAGTGTCGCTTAGACGACAACGACGACGTGTACGTGCCAGCTATATACACAGGCGCCAGGCACTAGTGCGTCTCATTATGGGGCAATGTGTCGTCCGCGCCGCAAAACAATAAGATAACCGTGGTGACTCTCGCGATGACGTCACCATAAGGGAGCCGCAATCGATCGGTGCGCTTAGCGCGCAAAATTTAAATATGCACGGCAGAACTTTCAGCGTTCATTCAATAAAATGGTCACATTTTATTGAACACCTCTATAGGGCTTCGTGTTTCCATCAGAAGGTTCCTACCTGTTGTTTTCTTTAGAACATAAACTTGTAAAAGTTCTAAAAAGTACGTACTACAAATTCCACACGAATCCTGAAAACGACACATACAAGGCGATCAATGCAACACATGGCTCATTCAGTGGCAGAGAGTGAAACACGCGATTCCTTACGCATTTGCCTAAGACGACTCGAAGGCGAACGTCTTTTTCTTCCGAGTCGATTGTATAGATTCCTCCCCTCCAGTTTGAATGTTTAGCCTTAGCGACTCGAATGTCTCTTGTGATAGCTGCATCAGTTTCTTTCACTGCAGAGGCGTGGGGGATAGGACAAAACCGCCTTAAGCGAATTGACGACAGAGGTCTGGCGGAACGCTCGAACTTTTGTACACTCCGTTTCATACATCAGGTGCAACGCTACAGAGGCTAGCGAGATTTCTTACAGTGGATGCGTTCGCACCAAGAAATAGTTCTACGATTTTACCGCCCGTAGTAAGATATTGTTTACGTTCTCAGTCTGAGTAATATATGAAGGAAGATGCAATTGTGCCTTAACAATAAACAAAACCTCGTTATACGGCTGTCAATAAGGTGTTCTGGATAGCTTAGCGTCCCTTTGTTTTCGTTTTTGACGTTTGATTTGCAGCCCGTCGGGTTGCCATAATGTTTTCTACCACCCCCACACGCGCAGGCTTGTGCTCGGCTCGCACGAGCGTTTACCACGACGAACGTCAAGCGCGAGACGCGCGGAATTACACATTTCGCTGACCGAACTCCTTGCCTAGCTTCCACAGTGCTGCACCTGATGTGTGAAACGGAGTATAGTGGTGCGTACAAGCGGTCTACACCCTCTTGTACACACCAGTCTCTGTCCTCAACATTCGCATGTGCAGCCGTGTTTCTTACCAGGCTGAGCAGTTCAAGTGGATCAAGCTTAGTTCGCAGAACTTTGGTCGTTTTTTTTTTTTTTCAAGACACCTGGATGGATGCTGTCGCTTCTCAGCATCATAACTTGGTGTTCGGTTAGTGCAATGTTGTGATGCGGCTTCTTTTTTGGTAGGCTAGGCAGCATCAATTTCCACGGGAATTCCGTAATCTGTGAAACGATCCGGAAGTCTCTGTGGTAGGCTCTCAGGAAGTTGTCTTGCGGTGCCTTTTTCTGCGTACGTACAGTACACTCCGTTTCACACATCAGGTGTAACGCTGCGGAAGCTATGTATAACTCCGCGCGTCTCGTGGTCGGTTTTCGTCGTCGTAAACGCTCGCACGAGCCGAGCATGAGCCTCCGCGTGACGCGTCACGAAGGCCTGCAAATGAAATACCAATAAAAAAAACGAAAACAAAACGCTAAACAATTCAGCCGCATAATGACATCTGTATAACGGGGTTTGTTTATCTCTAAGGCACTAAACATATTCATTTATTACTCAGCCTAAAAACCGCGGCGGCCGCATTTGCGATGGAGGCGAAATGCTTGAGGCACGTGTTCTTGGATTTAAGTGCACGTTAAAGAACCTCAGGTGGTCGAAATTTCTGGAGCCCTCCCCTACGGCGACCCTCATAATCATATCGTGGTTTTGGGACGCCAAACCCCAACAATTATTATTATTACTACATCAGCCAAAGAAAAGAAAACAAAGGTCTATTCTGGCTGGTAAAAACATTAAACTATTTCTTAATGCGAACGCATCTACTGCAAGAAGTCTCGCTTGCACATGATGTGTGAAACGCAATATAGAATATAGGCACTCTATATTGTATATAGAATATAGGCAGGGACTCACACCGCAGGATCCGACACGTACTGCCGTGTGTCCCTTCGATGGTGTGAGTTCCCCGAAGAACCGTAGAACATGTGGCGGCAGTATTGAATTCATATAGGCGAAGGTGTACCTAATAACAATAATAATTGTTGTGGTTCGACGTCCCAAAACCACGATATGATTACGAGGGACGCCGTAGTGAGGGCTCCGGAAATTTTGACCACCTGGTGTTCTTTAACGACCACCAGAACCTAAGTACACGAGCCTCAAGCATTTCGGCTCCATCGAAATGCCGCCGCCGCTGCCAGGATTCGGTCCCCCAATCTCCGGGGTCATCAGTCGAGCACCATAACCT
This sequence comes from Rhipicephalus sanguineus, assembly GCF_013339695.2. Taxonomy (NCBI): domain Eukaryota; kingdom Metazoa; phylum Arthropoda; class Arachnida; order Ixodida; family Ixodidae; genus Rhipicephalus; species Rhipicephalus sanguineus. The sequence goes on from NC_051176.1 coordinate 142,230,779, forward strand.
CTAGACCACCGTGGCGGGTTAAGGCGAATGTGTACAAGAGCGTTTCACACGACACAGTGGCTAGAAGACACATACAAGAGGTGAGCGTAGAAGAGGGGAAGGTTGAACATTGCCCGATGTACAAGAATATAACTTCAATAAAATGTTAGATGGGCCGGTTGGTGCGTATACGTAGATAACAGCGCAAGGAACGGGACATACAGACAGGCAGATAGACAAATGCGCTGACTACTAGACAAATATTATTGCGTGTGCGCAATAAAAACTGTGGTTTATAGTCGGAACTTCGTCAGTATTGGTGTGTTTAATAATAATAATATCTGGGGTTTAACGTCCCAAAACCACCATATGATTATGAGAGACGCCGTAGTGGAGGGCTCCGGAAATAGTATTGGTGTGTTTGTTCTGTTCCTTGCGCTGTTACCCAAGTCTTCTAGTGTGCACCGACCAGCCTAAGTTCACACTTTATTGAAGCACGAAGAAGCACTTGTCACTTGCTAACTCATCTACGCGAAAGACAACTCAATGTATACATGAACTGATCAACTCCTACGCCGATTTAATGTCGTCTTCTTATCAGAACATCACACGACGTCGGTCGATCGACGCTCTGCGTGTCTCTGCATCTGCAGCGTTCATCAAGGCGTGTGCACAAGTGTACCCACGCGAGATAATCAATACACGCCTTCTAGTCACTGAATGATATTGCAGATAAAGATGTTTAGTGTAGCAAAACCTAGCTAGAACACAACTATCTTCCCAGTCACAATAGTTTTCTTTTTCGGAGCAAATGAGAATTTACTGCAGCTATAATTCATCAATCCTCGAACCGAAAAGTTAAGAGGACACCTTATTCGTACATACGAATTGCACGTTTCTGGCCCATACACTGTGTGGGCTCAGTGGTGACGGAATTTAAACTTTTCGCAACATCCACGCTCCCAAAACGTTTGCGTTAATTCGGCTGTATGAAGATCATGCGCATTACCCCCAACGCGGTCTTTGTTGACCTGTGTGCTGCGTATGGCTTATCTAATGCAAAATTAATGAGAACTAACAGACAATAACGCCAAGGAAAGTACAGGGGGTGTTAACTGTAGTATTTAGAATATAAATGTGAAGAAAGTAAAGTGGACGAAAAGATGACTTGCCGCCGGCAGGGACCGAACCTGCGACCTTCGAATAACGCGTCCGATGCTCTACCACTGAGCTACGGCGGCGGTCATCCTCCCGTCCACTTTGTGGGGTATATATATGTTGATTTAAACCTAGGAGTGTTAGTCAGCGCCAATCGCAGCCATGGCGGCGAGTGTGGAACACTCTTTTCTTGCCTGTTGGCGTCACGTAGCACGTGATCATTTTACGAGCTGGCAGCTGACCAATAATCCCTCGCGTACTACCTGAAGGCATTAAGTCTGCCAGGACGAGACCCTCGCTATGAATGAAGGAAAGCAGATGATTTTTCAAGGGCTCGTATATCTTTGTTAGACACAATATTAATGAGAACTAACAGACAATAACGCCAAGGAAAGTACAGGGGGTGTTAACTGTAGTATTTAGAATATAAATGTGAAGAAAGTAAAGTGGACGAAAAGATGACTTGCCGCCGGCAGGGACCGAACCTGCGACCTTCGAATAACGCGTCCGATGCTCTACCACTGAGCTACGGCGGCGGTCATCCTCCCGTCCACTTTGTGGGGTATATATATGTTGATTTAAACCTAGGAGTGTTAGTCAGCGCCAATCGCAGCCATGGCGGCGAGTGTGGAACACTCTTTTCTTGCCTGTTGGCGTCACGTAGCACGTGATCATTTTACGAGCTGGCAGCTGACCAATAATCCCTCGCGTACTACCTGAAGGCATTAAGTCTGCCAGGACGAGACCCTCGCTATGAATGAAGGAAAGCAGATGATTTTTCAAGGGCTCGTATATCTTTGTTAGACACAATATTAATGAGAACTAACAGACAATAACGCCAAGGAAAGTACAGGGGGTGTTAACTGTAGTATTTAGAATATAAATGTGAAGAAAGTAAAGTGGACGAAAAGATGACTTGCCGCCGGCAGGGACCGAACCTGCGACCTTCGAATAACGCGTCCGATGCTCTACCACTGAGCTACGGCGGCGGTCATCCTCCCGTCCACTTTGTGGGGTATATATATGTTGATTTAAACCTAGGAGTGTTAGTCAGCGCCAATCGCAGCCATGGCGGCGAGTGTGGAACACTCTTTTCTTGCCTGTTGGCGTCACGTAGCACGTGATCATTTTACGAGCTGGCAGCTGACCAATAATCCCTCGCGTACTACCTGAAGGCATTAAGTCTGCCAGGACGAGACCCTCGCTATGAATGAAGGAAAGCAGATGATTTTTCAAGGGCTCGTATATCTTTGTTAGACACAATATTAATGAGAACTAACAGACAATAACGCCAAGGAAAGTACAGGGGGTGTTAACTGTAGTATTTAGAATATAAATGTGAAGAAAGTAAAGTGGACGAAAAGATGACTTGCCGCCGGCAGGGACCGAACCTGCGACCTTCGAATAACGCGTCCGATGCTCTACCACTGAGCTACGGCGGCGGTCATCCTCCCGTCCACTTTGTGGGGTATATATATGTTGATTTAAACCTAGGAGTGTTAGTCAGCGCCAATCGCAGCCATGGCGGCGAGTGTGGAACACTCTTTTCTTGCCTGTTGGCGTCACGTAGCACGTGATCATTTTACGAGCTGGCAGCTGACCAATAATCCCTCGCGTACTACCTGAAGGCATTAAGTCTGCCAGGACGAGACCCTCGCTATGAATGAAGGAAAGCAGATGATTTTTCAAGGGCTCGTATATCTTTGTTAGACACAATATTAATGAGAACTAACAGACAATAACGCCAAGGAAAGTACAGGGGGTGTTAACTGTAGTATTTAGAATATAAATGTGAAGAAAGTAAAGTGGACGAAAAGATGACTTGCCGCCGGCAGGGACCGAACCTGCGACCTTCGAATAACGCGTCCGATGCTCTACCACTGAGCTACGGCGGCGGTCATCCTCCCGTCCACTTTGTGGGGTATATATATGTTGATTTAAACCTAGGAGTGTTAGTCAGCGCCAATCGCAGCCATGGCGGCGAGTGTGGAACACTCTTTTCTTGCCTGTTGGCGTCACGTAGCACGTGATCATTTTACGAGCTGGCAGCTGACCAATAATCCCTCGCGTACTACCTGAAGGCATTAAGTCTGCCAGGACGAGACCCTCGCTATGAATGAAGGAAAGCAGATGATTTTTCAAGGGCTCGTATATCTTTGTTAGACACAATATTAATGAGAACTAACAGACAATAACGCCAAGGAAAGTACAGGGGGTGTTAACTGTAGTATTTAGAATATAAATGTGAAGAAAGTAAAGTGGACGAAAAGATGACTTGCCGCCGGCAGGGACCGAACCTGCGACCTTCGAATAACGCGTCCGATGCTCTACCACTGAGCTACGGCGGCGGTCATCCTCCCGTCCACTTTGTGGGGTATATATATGTTGATTTAAACCTAGGAGTGTTAGTCAGCGCCAATCGCAGCCATGGCGGCGAGTGTGGAACACTCTTTTCTTGCCTGTTGGCGTCACGTAGCACGTGATCATTTTACGAGCTGGCAGCTGACCAATAATCCCTCGCGTACTACCTGAAGGCATTAAGTCTGCCAGGACGAGACCCTCGCTATGAATGAAGGAAAGCAGATGATTTTTCAAGGGCTCGTATATCTTTGTTAGACACAATATTAATGAGAACTAACAGACAATAACGCCAAGGAAAGTACAGGGGGTGTTAACTGTAGTATTTAGAATATAAATGTGAAGAAAGTAAAGTGGACGAAAAGATGACTTGCCGCCGGCAGGGACCGAACCTGCGACCTTCGAATAACGCGTCCGATGCTCTACCACTGAGCTACGGCGGCGGTCATCCTCCCGTCCACTTTGTGGGGTATATATATGTTGATTTAAACCTAGGAGTGTTAGTCAGCGCCAATCGCAGCCATGGCGGCGAGTGTGGAACACTCTTTTCTTGCCTGTTGGCGTCACGTAGCACGTGATCATTTTACGAGCTGGCAGCTGACCAATAATCCCTCGCGTACTACCTGAAGGCATTAAGTCTGCCAGGACGAGACCCTCGCTATGAATGAAGGAAAGCAGATGATTTTTCAAGGGCTCGTATATCTTTGTTAGACACAATATTAATGAGAACTAACAGACAATAACGCCAAGGAAAGTACAGGGGGTGTTAACTGTAGTATTTAGAATATAAATGTGAAGAAAGTAAAGTGGACGAAAAGATGACTTGCCGCCGGCAGGGACCGAACCTGCGACCTTCGAATAACGCGTCCGATGCTCTACCACTGAGCTACGGCGGCGGTCATCCTCCCGTCCACTTTGTGGGGTATATATATGTTGATTTAAACCTAGGAGTGTTAGTCAGCGCCAATCGCAGCCATGGCGGCGAGTGTGGAACACTCTTTTCTTACCGTAGAGCATCGGACGCGTTATTCGAAGGTCGCAGGTTCGGTCCCTGCCGGCGGCAAGTCATCTTTTCGTCCACTTTACTTTCTTCACATTTATATTCTAAATACTACAGTTAACACCCCCTGTACTTTCCTTGGCGTTATTGTCTGTTAGTTCTCATTAATATTGTGTCTAACAAAGATATACGAGCCCTTGAAAAATCATCTGCTTTCCTTTATCTAATGCAAAGTATGTTCTGAGAGTTTGGGCTCCTAATTAACTTACTCGCTCCGTTGTTCTGTTTCGAGAAGCGCTGTATTGAAGAAGTAAAAGCACATGAACGCCATTGCTAGACGTCAAGCGTTGCGATGTTCATATTAATAAAACACTAGCAGATGTTTACCAGTGCGTATTTGATTTCCAATATCAGAATAACTGGCGGAAATGTCGCGCGCAAACGTGAAAAAAAGAAGAAAGACAATAAGGATCCGAATTAACGCGGAAAAATAAGCGCTTCACAGGCACGCAGTGCTCAGTTTTCATGGCGCACAGCTCGTCGCACTGCTCCATGAGAGTTTTATCTGCGTACGCAATAAGCAGGCGTTGTATATATGACAGACACTCGAACAGAGCCAGCTGTCGACAACATTTTTGTTTAAATAAGCAACGGAAGTACGTAAGCGAACGTAATAACAAATTTGCATATCATACGGGAAAGCATGCGGCAATTATGTCTGCTGCCAAAATTTCTAATTACACGCAAGTAAATAAATAAACACACGCCCCGAACATGTGTGTAGCACATAAACGGATGAATTCTTATTCTTGCTCAAAGGCGATACTTTAACGCGCGTTTAGATGTTTACCTAGTATGCAAGCTTTTAACAGAATTCCGTCCACATACAGAAACCGCTCAAAATACTGCCACCCATGGGAGCGGAGAAAAAAAATGTGGGGAAGCACCCTTCTCCCCCCACTCTGTATCCAAAACTGCGTCACCATATGCTTTTGACGTATCCCAAGTGACCTTTTAGTCTAAGTGCAGCAATGTTGTTCGTAATGAAACGTGTATGGAAAGGAAGTGGGTTGGTGGTATTACCTATTGTTTTGGTTACTTGCTGTATTGCATGTGGAGTGCGCATAGGCGTGCGCACAGGGGGGGGGGGGGGCGCCCCCCCCCCCATAATAACCAAAGATGGAGGCGCAAAATCTGCCCCATACATTGACCTCCCTAGTCACCTGGGGGGGGGGGGGGGCGCAAAATCTGCCTCGTACATTGTTTTCAAGGGGGGGGGGGGCACTGCGATGAACTTCGCCCGCCCCCCTGATGGTGAACCCTGCGCACGCCTATGGGAGTGCGTAATTTCTTGTGCGATCACTCGAAGCTTGCTAGCAGCTTCAGACCCTGAAAGGGGTACAGTCTCTTTCTTCCTTGCCGCCTTGAAGAGCTGACCGAGCAGCATTATTAGCGTTCGTACATCATCACGCCGCAGTGACTCAGCAGCCAATGAAATGGCATGTGGTATCCTTTCTCAAATGAAATGCGAATTAGGTATCTGATCTCGAATAGCAGTTGATCGTATGGCATGTATGCTGGCAGTGCATGCCTCTTTCGGTGAAAAGCCCTTCTCAGTTTCAATTCCTGTCATTCTTAACTTGTTAAGCGTAGCATCGCTTTTTCTTGCATTCGCTCGGCGATAAAGAAGTCTTGCCAACATTTAACGACACAGAGTGTGGACGGGCGAGCGAGTAAGCTTCGCAAAGCTGGTTACCCAGCGCATGTTGTTACAATTGTCCGCTTTAAGTGTCTAAAGGCCATCAAGGCAGGAGTGGAACACGCCACAAAGGTTCGGAATGAAAGCAATAACCAGACTCCCATGCATTTCCCATGCATTTTCAATGTAGTACATTGCATTCCTTTTTCTTGAGGGCGAAAAATATTGGGCAGACTGGGCGATGCCTGGACATCAGACTCAGAGAGCATCTCAGTTCTTTGAAAGGATCACCGTATTCCCGTTTTGCTTGACATTGTCGGCAATGGGCGATGCCTGGACATCAGACTCAGAGAGCATCTCAGTTCTTTGAAAGGATCACCGTATTCCCGTTTTGCTTGACATTGTCGGCAATATATGGTTGTGAACCCCTTTTGAAGGACATACAAGTGTTGTACCGGAACGCACTACGGTGCCTAGAGGTGTCGTGGAGGGTTTCTACATTCGAAAGAACGCTCCCACGTCCAGCCTTCTTTGAGTCTTCAAACTAGCTTTGCTTGCAGATAACCTCACACCTTTTGTTTCCCTATGATAAAGGCTTGAGTCTGAGCATGCTTTCGATGGAGGCGAAAATGTTTGAGGCCCGTGTACTTAGATTTAGGTGCACGTTAAAGAACCCCAGGTGGTCGAAACTTCCGGAGCCCTCCACTACGGCGTCTCTCATAATCATATCGTGATTTTGGGACGTTAACCCCCAGATATTATTATGAGCCTGAGCATGCGTCACTAATTCTCAAGCTTTCATATTTCACCGCTTTTAACCGCATCAAAGCTTTCTTGCTCAATTTAAATTTTAAGGGCCGATTAAGGCGTTCTTGCGTGTTGTTGTATTTCATCGCTTTGGGGGCCGGATAACGTTTCCCTACGTGACGATGTCGTTTTTGGTATCTGTGTTGTTTGATAAAGAGGCGCTAATTTGAAGTTAGCGCTCGCTTGCTCTTCTTTCTTGTGTCGTTCTCGTGTTGCGCTACTGCTCGAGTATGGTTAACGCGAGGCACTCGAATCTTGCAGGCATGTGTTTCAAAAAATGTGTTCGAAAATACTCAAAAATAAAGGAAATGTGATATTTGCTCGCTACACCTTCGGTGCTACTTTTTCTGTGGCGGCAGACACCTAACGATTACCAGGGACATTTAATTATGGCAATAATTACAGAAATCAACATAACTATTAATTTAGTGGAACAGGCGGTCGGGTAAAGTGGAAGAATTGAAGTCTTTCCTGCGAAGGGCCCCTAGCGGTATTGAAATTTCCAAAAAGCGGCCGTTCGTAATATTTGGGGAGAGACAAAATCGGACCAATTTCACTGGCGAAAGAAAAACCGAAGCGACCAGAATGACGTACGACACTGTTTCCGACAACGTGTCATTCTTATGCCTTCGTTAACCTACGTGCGCCACGCCACGGCCGTGGCCACGCGTGTTATCGTGGCAAGCGCAGCCCGAAAACCCACGAAGCAAAGTAAATCAATGGTTGATACCGACGCGCGCTTCCGGGCGCATCAACGGTACGGCTGTTGTGCCAGTTGCGCTCTACGGCGCTTCGGTTTCGCCGGTGAAACTGGCCGCTTTCTTTTTTTTTAAAGCAGCCGCTTTTTTCTTTTCTTTTTTTCTTGTTTATGAAATCTCAAATGGGCAATGGGCTCTTCCCAGGAAAGACTCCAATTTTTTCCATTTGACCCGACCGCCTTTATCGTCTAAATAAAATATAAATTATTGCAATTATTATATTTGCTGCCCTAATTAATGCCCCTATTCTTTTTGACATGTCTGCCGCCACAGAAAAAGTAATGCCGAAGGTAACGAGCAAATATCGCGTTTTGAGGACTTTCGGACACATCTTTAAACACCCGATATACTATGTATAACGCAGCGCAGTTCAATATGCCACGTACCATGACACTTCAACGCAGTTCGCTCTAAGAGAACAGTTATCTCTCTAAACTCACAAGGTGCTTACAGAAGCCGCCAACAATGGTCAAAACAATATAGAGATCGTAAGTGACGTCTTCCCGAAATTTATTCTTTTTGCGTTTTGTTAATGTCCACGCATAGGCGTGCGCACAGGGGGGGGGGGGGGCAGGGGGGGGCGCCCCCCCTAATCACCTAAGAGGAGGGGCGCAAAATCTGCCCCGTACATTGACCCTTCTAGTCACCTAAGAGGGGGGGGGGGCGCAAAATCTGCCCCATACATTGACTTAGTAGGGTGGGGGGTGGGGGGGCGGGGCGCTGCGATAAACCTTTGCCCCCCCCCCCCCCCCCGAACAGCATTCGTACATTGTCGTCTCATCCGCGAGTCATGCAGCTCATCACCAAGAGTAGCCAGTCGACGCGACGGGTGACATGAGCGGTAAAAGAACCGAAGGTGAGAAGACATTAAAAGAAATGAAGGAACTTCGTTCCGCTTGAGCCAACACAAGTGGTTTAAGCTATGCGCTATCCGCTGAGTGTCGGCCCGGACACCGTCTCTCACGGCAGTTTTTTCGAGCAGTAAAACAAAGCCAATGCCCCTTGTATACTAATCAATAATAATCGCGACCTCAACCTCTCGAAGCTACATGTGTTGTGGTGCTTATACTAGTGCTTATACGAGGTGCTCGAAGATGAATGACGAAGATCGATGACAGGCGCTGTTGGGCATGGACGAGGTGTGCGGTGCTTCTAATCCATCACTTAATTCAGTAGCAGCGAGAAAACGGTGGCGACGATAACAAAAGGAAGATGGTGGTCGTGTTTGCATATTTAAGAGAGGAAAGTTAAGGTGGTGGATGTTATGATCGATATATGGTTCCGGCCGCCGCTCTGCACGTACGTTGAGGTTGATTTCAGCACTTTCTAATGCCCACCGTGTGACCTGGCCGACATAAAAGTCTGTGCTAATCAACACGCGCGCGCACACACACACGCGCGCACACAATCAATCAATCAATCAATCAATCAATCAATCAATCAATCAATCAATCAATCAATCAATCAATCAATTTTTTTCACACAGCACTCACAGGCACTCGTCCAGGAACGGACCTAATTGAACAGGCCTTGGTCTTGTAGATACGCAACTAGGCACTTGATCCCTGCCGCGGCGGCCGCATTTTCGGTGGAGGCGGAAATGCTAGAGGCCCGTGCGCTTAGATTTAGGTGCACGTTAAAGAACCCCAGGTGGTCGAAATTTCCGGAGCGCTCCACTACGGCGTCTCTCGTAATCATATCGTGGTCTTGGGACGTAAACCCCCACAAGTTTTATAATTAGGCACTTGTGCAAGAAAGTCCGCGACCTTGAAATTGAAAACTTAATCTGAAACAGCGCGATCACCGGCCTGGCATGATGCGGGCGAAACTCCTGCCGCTGCATGGTATTCGTGACACAGGCTGTTCGCTGAAGCAGTGGACGCGTTGTGCTGAACTATGTATCACTTTCTCTGTAAACGTTCATCCCTTTCGCATCTACGCAGGCGTTGATCGACGCACGCCCGAAACACAGCAAGGCTGCGGGCCCCACGGTGTAACTTGAGGTGCTGGGCTAACTGAACGCATAAGAACGCAAAAGCCGGACACGTATAACAGTTACATTCAAGATGCGTTCGCCACCGCGTTCCGTGCAAGACTACATACATCGCAGGAAAAGCCACCTTGTCGTTTCTGAAACCGGTCCGTGTAATCCTATCTACACACCTAAAGCTTTTTTTTTCTATTTTATAATTTCCACTTTGCAAATTTCAGTATACATATTACGCTGAATTCGCAATGGTTTAAATTAATTTTTTTTCGCTCGAGTGGCATTGCCACATTTTTTATCGCAAGCGTGAGAGGGGGATGTCCACTATACAGTGTAATAATATACCGTGTGTAAACATCTCCAAACGCTCCCGCATCCCCACTGCACCTTCTAGTTTTAAATGCGAAGCATTTCTTAGGCAACCTTTGACACTTTGAGCGTTTCTATCTATCTATCTATCTATCTATCTAGCCGCCTACGTCTGGGTGCTCTCATGATCGCCTCCTGAACTTGGTGTACACCAAAATTGGCATGGGAGGGTAAGACGATTTGACGAATATGACTGTCCGGTCATGACATGAATGACGTGAAAATCCCGTCGCGTACGTCGTCAAACCCTTTCCTCCAACAAGTGTGGCACACACTCGTTTACCACGGGCCGCGGTGTACGGGTATGCGCCACAGGTGATTGACAGTTTATATCTACCCAGGAACGCCAAGAACAGGCATTAGTAATTTAAATGCGAGAGCGTTAAGAAAAACCGACGTCGGCAGCGTTGCCCTGATGAATGGAAAGAAGAAAATTTAGGACCCCAGCAGGAATCGAACCCAAGCATTCTGCGTGGCAATGAGGTATTCTACCACATGTGCCACGCCAGGTTTATAAAGTGGTTTGGAAAAACAGCCTATGCAGGCATAATGTCGGTGCAACGTCAATTGTGTTTGTGGCGCTGGCTATCTAATTTTACAAGAAAGCAATAAACACTACAAATGTACTACTACGATACAGGCGTGATATCAGATTAACGTATGTGGTTCCAGTGTTGGCTCCGCTTTTATAGCAGTCTAACAAACATTACATTTGTATTCATATGATTCAGCAAGCTCTATTGAAGCACTGCGCGACCCCGGTGGAATACATTAACGACAGTTACGTGTGACATTCACATGATTGCCCCATAAAGTGCCGAATGACTAAATACTGTTTACTCGGTGTTCCAGGTATATGCATATCACTAGATAGCGCTGTAAACTGGAAACCACATCTTGAAATGGATATAGGTTCCGTCCTGATGAAGGTACGGATTCATTTCGGTCTTTAAACGTTACTAAATTGATATTTTTCGGCCGCTTTATTCTCATCCAGTACGCAGAGTAACGTATAAAATGCCTAGAAATGTCAGAGAAGAGCTATATAGGACAACGAATGGTGAAAGTTTCAGCTCACCGTCTGGTGCCCTACTTTTCGTGAAGATCTCTACCAGCAACATTTCTGTCTTGCCGTGCTAGTGCGTTAGATACCCAGGTATACTATGTCCTGCCACTATTTTTTTTATGCATACCAGCAGTAGTTATCTGCTTTTTTGCTTCTTACGAGAATGTCCAGGTACTGATATCATCCAACCGGTATGGGCAACGACGCACGCCTTAGTATACATGGAATATATTGAATATTCATTTTCTGTAAACATAAGGCAGCCAGTTTGTTTCATCACAATATTTCCTTGTTGAGCATTACAAAAAGTGTAGTGGTTATCTGTTGCGTGCTTACATATTGATTCAGAGAGCATATTTGATACACATTTTATTGCCTCCACTTGAATATAGCGTCAGCCGACTGTCGTTCCAAAGCATGGAAACACTTTAAAACTCTATGACGTCTGTAAGATGTCCCCATATTGAAATCGTGCAGCAGGATATGCATGGTTAATTACCGCTTACATGTACGCACTCCGTCCTGGCGAGGTCTTGGTGGTCGCAGCTCGCGTCGCCGCGTGTGCCGGCTCCTCCAGTGGCTGGTGTCGAGGCTGGAGATAAGGTCCCGCATTCACAAAACGCTCTAATCGCTACAACCATTCGCAAAATGAAATTCCAGACAATCTTGATGATGGACACACACCCTTATATATATGCATCTGCGTGTGCGTCAGGCCCGTGGCCAGGAGGGGGGGGGACTACACCCCCCCGCCCGGAACTCTGGTGAAGTAGGTGTTTTTACCAAAAATAAATAATGAAAATAGGTGTTTTTTTTCAAATAGTCAAGGTTTTCAGCAAGTGCTCCCCCCCCCCCCAAAAAAAAATAAAAAAAATTCCTGGCTGCGGGCCTGGAGTGTGTATTCGTATGTGTGTATGCATGCATACAGACAAACAAGATTTCGATGGGGGTAGGAGGGTGGCGGAGGGTTATAAAACCTTCAACCCACCACCTGGCTGCGCCTATGTCGCGCCATCGTGCTTTGAGAATGATCGACTGTGGGGACACCGCAGTAGCCATCCGGAAAACCGCCAAACGTAAAGAGCATGTCACCAAGCCAAATGGTTCTCCGCCGTCAGAAGCCCCAACGACGGGGATCAGCCATGGGCCGTCCAGAGCATAGAGTTTCCTAAAATTAACTAGAGGGGACTCTGGCGCTGCGATCGTTCAGCTTCCATGGGAATGATGGGTAGTACACAAATTTGCCTAGTCTTCGTGCTTGCGGCTTCAAACGTACTTGTGGCTTTGTTTATTGCTATGTTTTGGTTTTCTTTCGGATAAAAGAATGGATCGTTGTGAACTTCGTGACCAGATTTGAATCGCTGAGCCTAAAGAAGTTAAAGTGGCGAAGTGAAACTGCTGACTTTTGCTGAAATTCGTTTTGCGACAAAGCAGATGCAGCCAACGCGGAGCTAAACGGAGCCGAAAGTACGAAGTTTAGACAAATTTGTGTACTACCCATCATTCCCATGCTGGCTGAAGCGTCATGCGTTGCAGCTCCCATAGACACTAGCGCCAGAGTTCCCTCTAGTAAGTATTGTAGGAAACTCTATGGTCCAGAGAACCCACAATGCGGCGGTCGCCTGCCCGTCCCAACGTGGGAGGAGCCCACTGCGCGCTAGTCGCGTCTCTCAGGACAGTTTAATAAAGTTGGCCAACCAACCAACCGGTGATGAGGTGTGATTTCTCTCTAGATTTCCATCCAAATTAAACTTTCCGGTTCACTTGCGGTTCGCCATCCTTCAAGGCTAAGCTGATTCCTGCTCCCTGCTATGGCGCTCTTCTCGTTGTGCCATTTTGTGCTACATACATGGTACCTCTTTAGAAAATGAGTTCTTGCGCAAGAACCGTTCATAAGATTACGTGCCCTCTAATCGTGGCATTGGTCGCACTGACGAAAGCTGCAGTGTCTTGCCAATGGAGAACGGCGCTTACGAGCTCTGTGAATTCGGCCTCGTGTCCTTACAGTGAAGAACGGCATCGATCTTTTCAAACGTTTAGCCTTCGTGAGCGAGGTCAAACGTTGCGTTTGTCCTTGTTGACGAAGGAATGTTCCAGCTTTTACTTCCTTATGCATTTTTAAGTTGGTAAGGGTCTCATTCTAAGCATACTCTGACGCGGTTTCTGCATATACATGGACTTCATTTTTGGTACCTCTCTCTCTCCCTTTTTTTTTTTTTTTTTTTTTGCACGCAGCTGCATACAGACCATGCAGAACACAGGCACATGGGTTGACTTACGTGTAACACAAAGAAGTACACAGCGTGTCAGTGTTGGTGTATTAGCACCTCGCTATTTCCAACCAGTGGCGCAGTCAAGGGCGGGGTTGGGGGTTTCACCTCCCCCCCCCCCCCCCCCCCCCCCCCCCAACCGGAAAAAAGTTGGCTACGCCCCAGTCTCCAACTCTGCATTAAACTCAGTACCGATATGGAGGGACGATTTGCGCCATTAACGTGGCAGTATGCTTTCCGAACGCCACCAGAAACATAAATGCGTCGGTTTGGGCAATAGCATGGTTGTGGTAAATTATGTGCATGCAGGTGGTGATTGTAAACACACGAGTAAGATAAGTTAACCACAAGTGGACGGCTCATCACTCTCATTTATTGCACTTTTGCGCAGTTCACAGGGGCACGCAGCATAATGTGATGCGCTGCAAATGATCAATAACAAACGGTGGTTAACGGGATATTCCAAGCTCAAGCACACGAGAAAAACAAGGAGGGACATGGCAGCGTTGGGTGCATTCATTCTCAAGGTACCGCGCATGACCAGCCACATGCCTGCTAGGAAAGCGATGCAAAGCAACTCGCACAGCAAATTTCGACGTATCAGTGCAAAACAAAACTTATGTAATTGCGGTGGGTAACGTTGCAGGGATATGCAAGCAGCAGGTGAAGCCAGAGCGTCAAAACTGCGCAGCAATATACCTTAGGATGTGCAGCGCATCCTAATGAAGGTTCGATGTAGGCTCGGTGAATGCACGTAGCATGCTTGGCTGGCCATGTTCGGTCAGTCAGTAGTCGCAGTGCGAGTTGAACTGGTGAACAAAATGCGACGTTATTTTTAGTCCAGAAATACAGCTGACCGCCGACAACACAAAACAACGGGCCAACGGGGTCAAAGCGGCCAAGAGCGGTGCGGAGCGGAAGGGTGCTGCCATCAAGTGACGAAAGGAAAAACTACATACACTTTCGGTTTCGGTATTGTGTTCGAGTTGAAGGCGCTGAGATGAGAACAAATTTGTCATCCATTTTCATCTGCCCGCGTTCTTGCACGTTGCAAGTTGTGCATTCACCATAATTATCACGGCAACACAGATACAGTAAGCTAGAAAATATGAGTAATGCACCGACCTACATGCGCCGCGCAACGCGCGCCTCGCCGCACGTGTCGCGCGACACCCCTCCCCCTTACATGGGCTCGAGATCTTGAAACTGCTGCTCCAGTCAAAGGGCTAAACGCTCTAGTCTTCGGTCCCTTTATCGTCTTTATTTTCTAGCACTGTACTTTAGTCACAACTGGTGTAGAGCGTCTCGTCCGGTGAGATGTTAAACCAGTTCGACGCGCGCGCCATCCACATTGGCCATGCTCCGGCGTGCAACGTACTTCTCCGAGATAGTGACCGTAGCGCTGTAGCGCCGCTGGTACTAGCAGCACAGAACGCGATGCGTGCGGTTTTATAAATCCTGGTACAACCTGTCACGAGTCTCGTAAAATCTCAGGCATAGGTGTGCGCAGGGTTCTCCATTAGGGGGAGGACGGGTGGGGGGGGGGGGGGGGGAGGGTGCGAAGTGTGTGAAGTTTCACCGCAGCGCCACCCCCCCCCCTATTCCCAACTCCCTCCCACTGACGACCGTAGGATCAGAACAAAGGGCAATGATGAGGTATTAAGCGGGGCGGCGACGCCCTCTTCCGCCGCCCCCCTTAATACCCCATAATTGCACTTCGTTCTGATCGTACAGTCGTCAGTGGGAGGGAGTTGAGAATAGGGAGGGGAGGGGGCGCTGTGGTGAAACTTCACCCACCCCCCTTTCCCAACTCCGTACGATCAGAGCGAAGTGCAATAATGAGCCCCCCCCCCCCCCACCTTGTGCGCACGCATATGATCACAGAGTACTCTATATTCTTTTAAACTTTAATTGGGGGTCATGCATAAGACTGGCCATGCATGAGAACTGTGCAGAAATTTATTTCCACGGGCAGTTCTCCGCTTCAGAACAAAACCAAAAAGAGAAAATGCAAGGAACCAAAATCATGCTGCAAGGTCATTTATTTAAAAAGTGAAAATATGAGGTACCTGCATGGAGCGTATCCTCATGCAAGTCAAAATTAAATATGAATCCCCCACTGCACCCCCCGAAGGGTAGGTGGGGGTGGTGTAGTGTATTCAGGTGTTTTTGGACTTTGCCCCCATCGGAACCAAGTAAAGGACATCAGGGCACATCCCTGATGGGCATAGGTCAGCAAACTCACTCATGAGTAGACTCACTCAGACTTTGATTGAGTCGTGCGAGAGTGTGTTCGGATGAGTAATATTTTGGAGATTTCGAGTTCGAGTGAATCTGATTGAGAAGAATTTTGGCAAGTCTGAGTCCGAGTGAGCGCAACATATATTTCTTGAGCGAGTGTGAGTGAGCTCCTAATTTTTTGCCGACCTGTCATTTTATCTATTCAACTTCAGCATTATCATCAGTCATACGTCGGCTTATGTTTATACCCATGTAAACTCGCACGTACTTCAAAGCACTAGCGTTCATACGCCAGCTCAATTTTAATTGAACAGAGGCGTGAGTTAAGGAGAGGGGGAAAAGGTGCCCTGACCCTCCCGCAAACTCTTTCGCGGGAAGTTCTTGATGAAAAGATCTCATGTGAGTGATCTCTTTCAATACAAACGTCCTTAGTGGATTGCAACCACTGATAACTCGTATTTGAAGGTACGAGATCAAAAGGCTCCAAGTAGAGCACCAATTATGCGAGATATCGGTGTTAAAGAGCACTGACACCTTGGATGATAAAGCTACAATGGTACGTTAACGGACTCACGAGTCGACTCACTCAGATTCACTCAGACTCAGGTAGAGCTGCAAGTCTGAGCGAGTCCGAGTGAGGAACATTTTGGCGAGCTTGAGTCCGAGTGAGTCTGTTTGAGGAAAATTTTAGTGAGCCTGAGTTCGAGTGAGTCCGGTCGAGGAAAATTTTGACTAGTGCGAGTGAGCCCCAAGGGCGAAATATATTTCATGAGAGAGCCTGAGTGAGCTCCACATTTTTTGCTGACCTATGCTGATGGGTAAGAGGCAGACACAGATGTTGGCGTCTTCTGTGGTCTCTCATTTAAAAAATAAATAAATAAAATGTTTTTAATGGTCGAACCTTCATTGTAGGGAGTGCCTGAGCCTACATATGCGTCTGTATTCAAACATAAAAAGCCGAGTGACACTTAAGTGCAGCCTCCTTTATCTGGTCGGTCAGACTACACCTTGTAAAATAACTGTAGCCAGGTACTATCGGCATCAAATGAAACCAGAACAGTGGCAAGCATTCGCAGTGGTATAGTGCGCGCCGTCCAGTTATCACCATGAAAAGGCGCGCATATGCACAGTGCTGTCGAACCGGATGCGTGTGCCTGTCCACGGTGATGACTGGAGGGCGTGCACTATACAACTGCGAATGCTTGCCGCTGTTCGGGTTTCATTTGACGCCGATAGGACATATGTAGTTGCACATTAAAGAGGAAAACAAGAAGGGCTTTCATTAGAAAACACTATAGCACAATGTATCAGAAAAAGGAACATCCCATGTTTAAAACAGTAATGCAAACGCACAATGTACCACATTGTTTGCATGTTGCTATGCGCTCCAAAATCGCTCCCAAGTCACAAATTTCAGCGACTGGCTGCAGGCACAAGACAGAAAACATAGCATGTTGCAGAACAATGTCTTCAGAATTAAGTCTTCCTGCAAGTTTCTTGACATATGCTTTCTTACATAACTTTTACCACATTCACGAGATTAAGAGGTTTAGAGCTGTCTTGTGTAAGGATTACCACTTATGAAAAGCAAAGAAATACTTACCAACATATTTTTCTTTTAAGTTGAGGATTACGCTAGTGCACCATTTAAGGCTGGAACTCTTGATACAAGATCCTACTGGTTTAAAAGCATAAAAGCTTTGTATTTACTATTCCCCACCCCCTCTTTGCAGTTGCTAAAGGCTCTCTGGTAAGGTAAACTGGGTCACATCCAGAGAAAGTGCAATCAAAGCTGGCTACTTGAAGTGCTTCTCAAACTGTCAAATTCTGCCATGTTTTCACTCTGATTGGCCCAGAAGGCTGCTATGGCCTCTCCGATTGGCTGAAAATGCCATCATTACAGAATGACAACATGGCAGAATTCGACAATGTCTATAATAACATTGCTGGTAGGCCAATCCTGATACCAGTGTATGGCATGTGTCCTCAGCAATCCTTTAATTTGGTTTGCAATGCAGGGCAATCCTGGAGACTGCACAGTGTTGCAACACCAACAGCCTTGTAGCATTTATTAATAGCACTATCCTGTAAATGTCCCCAGCAGCATGTCTCAGCAGGCCCACCTTTTAGAAAACTTTAAGGAAGTTAACTTGCTAGAACCAATGAACACAACATTATGCTGGAAACAGTTGCACACAACATTATACTTAGGTTAGTGCAACTTCTGCTAAGGCCTTAAGTGCACTACTGCTGTGGTCAGTAAATGAAGTTACGATAATAAAACTACTTGTGCAGCAAACGATGTTTATTTTCTTTTCATTTGCCAATTATTTCACATGATCAATGCACATCCACGACAAACACTGTTGACATATAAACAATGGAAAACACTGTACAATGGTCCAATAGAGATGACCATTGTCTTCTCACTGGTAATAGAGCTCCAAGTTCATACCATCATGGATTTCATCTGACATACACCGTCAAGGAAACATCAAAAGCACCACTCTCGGCATTTCACATTCACAGCACATCTTCTGTGCACCCAACCGGCAGCGCCACATTTGACAAATGATACATTTCACACATCACTTACCAAGCTTTGCATCTTTAAGCAGTGAAAAACAAACTGTGGGCTGTAAACTCAGCAAAATATAAAGTCTCGCTCTGAATGAAAGAAGTGGAACAGATTGAGGAGCTCCTATCCTTGTTACGCACAACCTAATGAAGCCAAGAAAAGCATAGAGGGCATTACTTGTAGTTTTTTAAATGAAGGTAGTAATTATTAGAAAGGGTAATTAATTAATGCAGATTGAAACACAGCTTGCCAATGATGGGGATTGAAACCATGACCTCTCAAATACACCTCCAATGTTACACCAACTGAGCTACAGCAGCGGCTGTTGCCCCATACACATTAGGTATTTCTGTGTGTGTAACCCTTGACGTGTTAGCCAGAGCTACTCGGAGCCATGGCAGTGAATGTGGAACACATTTCTTGTCTTTTTTTTTCCTGGCTAGCGTCACTAGGCACATGTTCTTTATGAGCGGCTTCACAGCACTTGATGCCCAAGGATACCAAGTAAGGAAATGCAGACCTGCCGACTTTAACGTTTAATATTTTTGGGCTTAGACTAGTACTTTTCAAACCTTAGTCAGAAATACTAAATATTCCTTTAGCACTAAAAATGTGAACCATTTATTGAAATAATTCACGGCATTTTTTTTTAGAAATGCTGTAAAAAGCTGTGCTTAGCAACATTCCCACCTAAAATGATTTGCATCACTGACAAAAGTTATTGTGAAGTCTACTAATGCAATGACAGCCAAAAATAAGACATTTGTTCCATGATATATAAGGGTTTGGCAAAGTGTGTTGCCTACTGTGGAGATGTTTCCAATAATCGAATCAGTAAAAAAAAAAAACTTAGTGCTAAATATGTGTGTGTGTTTCATGTTTCCTTGTGTCCGATATCAGGCACACTACACCTTTATCCTACAAAACACTATACAAACAAGCCCAATGTGCAACACTGATCAGAAAATCAGTTGGCAACTGTACCCCTATTTTACCCTATGCAGCACACAAATAACAAACCGTAAAGTTATTAGTACCTATACAGCAATTGTAAACAAGCTGTAAAATCTGGGTGTTTTACAAGAAAATCATAAAATTTGGCAGCTATATATATAGTACCTGCAATGCCATGAAATGTATGAAAGGATACTTTTATTTTTTCGGACAGTTGTTGTTTGTCAGAACTTTAAACATTTGGCCTTCAAGTATTAGAGATTGGAACACAGTAGAAACAGGTCTTCAATGTGTGTTGTACTCTCCAATATGAACAATGGAAACTTTACAACATTTGCAATTTGACTGATACTACTGCACAATATTTTAGGTTGCAAAATTTTTCATTCTGAAAGTTAAGCTGCTCTGTGTCTCAATCTTTTACACAAGCTATGAAGTGTCCACCATCATAGTGTCATGAACTCACTCAGAACATACATCGATACGAGTGAGCTTGAATGGTTCCCAGGGTTGTGACTCAGTGGGTTGAAGAGAGTACAAGTGGTCATAGGTTTGATTCTGGATAGAGCCAAGTTGGGAGGTCTCAGTCTGAGTGAGTCGATGTGACTTTGACCGATCCACAAATTGGATTGGCGCCGATCGCTCTCAGGTCTGAACAAACTAGTCCCAGTGTGGGCAAGTGCGAGTTCCTGGGCAATTTCATACGCTGACTCAGCCAAACAACATTCAAGGGTCTACATATGATTTTTAAATTAATCTTCTTTTGTATCCAGAAGCACGGATACAAAAAAACAGTGAGCATGAATGAGTTTGCACTCCAGACACAATGAAGTGCCGTCACACACTCCTGAATCGGAATTGGGGGGAACATCTACAAAGAACTAAATTTTTTGATGTTTGCACTAAGTCTGCATGCGCAAAGCTTGGAAAAGCAAAGGACAGGCCCGTCGCCGCCCGTACTCCCCGTTGACAGACACGTCTAGCTTTGAGATGCGCAGCTTCCTCCTCGGGAGTACGCACTTTCTGAGAACGCCCCATGACTCTCTAGGTCAGCTCGCATGCTCTGCTAGCGTGCCTGGATAGCCAAATGGTTAGGACGCTCGCCTTCGGACCGAGGGTACGCGGGTTCAAATCCCGCCTTGTGAAGACTTTTTTCTTTCGTTCTATTTTCTTTTTCTTTCTGTTTGTTTTTTCTTTCTCTCTCTCTCTGTACTCATTTTCTCAACCACCAGGGTTATTACAGGCCACGCCGTAGCGGTGAGTAGTGGGATTTACCCAAATTCTGTGGCACGTACCCATTTATGATGATGATAGTTTTGCAGCAGGGTCAACATTACAGCCTTCTAAATAGCTTCGCTGTTAAAAAAAACATGACTGTCCTCTTCAGCCGCGAATTATGATGCACTGTCTGCAAATGAGTCAAATTCACATAGAATAATTCCAAGGCGCTCAATTACACTCCAAGAAAGGAAACGAAGGAATATGTTGTTTCGTGTCAGTTTCAGTAATTAATAATGTTAATTAGCATGTAATTAGATATATAATTATCAGTCAGCTTCAATTCTTGCATGAAACGAATAAAATATTAGGCCCAAAATGCATGCCCAATTTGTTTTTTGGTTGTATTCGTTTTAAGCAAAGAAAAACAACACTCTTGACGTCGTTCCTGGAACGCGGCACGTCGAACAATTGTAGAACACAGTAGTGTCTCGACAAAAGTGATCCCCTGCAGCAATAAGCAGCAGAATGCAGTTAACTGACCAACAGTTGTCCACTCGGGAAGCCTGCACAAATGTGCACACTGCATTTCAAGCCACTTGAAAGAACAGGTGGTGCGTTACGCACCTCTGTAGTTGATGTGTGCGATTTTATACACCGCCGCTGAAGGGAATATGTAAGGCCATGAGGCACCACAGCGTAACTTTTGGCTAGTGTCATACACACTTGCTATTCTTCCATCCCTTCCAGCATGCTCGAGGTGCTCATAGAGTCGGAATCCGAGAGAAAGCACTGTAACCTTACTCTGACTACCTGTAGCGCTATCACTTGCAACTTATTCTTGCTGGATTTGAAAGATTTCTGTGACAGGAGATTTTCGAGGCAACAGAATTCAATAGTGAGGTCATTAAGTGAACACTAATAAAGGTGTTTCAGGGCCCCTTTTCAAGTATGTATAAGTGGAGTTACAGATACATATCGCAGGCTATGAACCAATACACCGATCTCACTGTGAATTTCACTATGCCACTACTATTGCAGTGAGTGCATGCCAGTACTTGGAGCACTTGGTACATGCAACTGCGTAGCTGCTGCATCAGCAAGCTGTGTCAATAAGCATTAGTAGCTTTACATGAATGAATCGCAATGATTGGTTTCACGTGCTGCATGCTAGGATGCAACAACAACAACCGGAAACCAAAGTGCCTCGAATTTCACGTGTTCCCGGAGGATGTCAAGCTTCAATAAGAATGAGTGCAACAAATCAAGTCGGCCTGAGCGGCATATACGGCACATGCACTTTCTCGTTCAATGCATTTGTGAATTTTGTGTGCTTAATGCATGTCAGTTTAGCAGCGTCCTGCTGCATTATAATAGGCATACCACATGAGCGATGGGCCAATCAGCGGCTGCAAAGCTTCACAGTGTGTGTTCATCCCCTTGCCGGGGCGATCACCACCAGCAGCGACAGATTGAATACAACTTGTTTTCCCGGCAGAATAGTGATTGCTAGAACGTAGTGACACTTAAAGTGGCCTCTTGCGAGAAGCAATGACGAGTGTCAAGTGCCTAGCACGAATGAGAGCTCTGAATCAAGCTAAGCTTAACTGCAGTGTATACACAGCCCACACCAGTACACAGCAAAAGCTTAGCCGTGCCAGCATTTTAGCCAACGGCCACCACCAGTACTTTCCTACTCCTTTCAGTCTGTGATATCATTATGAGCACAAGGTAAAGTAGCAATAGTGGTAAGAAAATTCAGCGTCGAATGAGCCGATAATGTCCGCTGCAGTTTCGAAGTGGTATTAAAAGCCTAATGACGATATTGGTGCCGACCCATTGGCTGTGAGGCGCTGGCAGCCAGTGTGAGCTGCCACTTATCCATCACATTGTGTAAGTCATTGACGGACTATTCCATCCTTAATGCAGCAGAAAATATATTGCCACTTTCTAGATTTCCCCACCATTCGCGGCGACCCCCAAACTTCTGCACACAGCATACGGCAAGTCACCGTTCTGCTTTAACCTGCTTTATGGCACCCAAACGTTTCATGTTCATTCATGTCTAACGCATTGCTGTGATCAGAGCCGTCTATTGACAGTGCAGTGTGCATGTGATGTTTTGCTTTGACAAAACAGAAGTGCAAGCGTGCCTCCTCTTTTTTTTTTTTTTGCACATTCAGTTTCTTTCATTGCGTTGATAGCATGGGTTCGTATCGTCACGGAGAGCTCTGTGGAGATCAACCAAGTTGTTTTCCACATACTGAGAGCCTCCATTGCTGAAATGCCGATATTCACTGCCGCAGATATTGCTCTCATAATGATAAAAACCTGTTATCTCATGTTTTAAAAATTATTACCAACTCAGTGAATATCAGTAACAGTAATGTGAAGTGATGCAAGCACAAAAACTATGCGACGACATGGTCATATGTGTGCACTGTAAGTTGTTTTTTTTTTTCTTAAAGAGTACCGACACGAATTTTAGAAATTTGCATATTGTTGCTCTAAGTAAAAACACTGGTGTCAAGACTTGTAAAATGAGCATCACTGTGCCTTGGAACGCATGGAATATATTTTTAATACTGCTACTTTTAAAAAAAACACTTTCGGTTTCGACATTAAACGGGAGGGGGGGGGGTTCAACCATACTTTATTTGTTTGTGCATGCATTTGCATGTGTGTGTGTATATATGCACATGCAACACTGAAAATTTTGTATGTGTGCATGTATATATATACACATGCAACATTGAAACTACCCCCCCTTGGCTATGGCACAAAAGGGGGGGGGGGGTATTACAGTGACGTGCTAACACAGACTGAAATACCGTATTTACTCGCGTAATGATCGCACCCCTAAATTTTGTCGTCTAAATTCGATTTTTCTTTTTCCCCGCGTAATGATCGCACCCCGAACTTGCCGCATCGATATGTCGTGTGCCAAGTCTAGCCGATGATCATCGCGTTTATCATCTGTCGAATGTTGCGTTAATAACTCTTCCAAACTCGCCAAGTGAACTGCACGCACCAAACATATTCGTAATTTTTGCCCACCGTTGGCGGAAACGTGCCATTTAGGATTGCAGTAAAGGCAAATGCCGCAGTTTTCACTGAATGCCCGCCATGCGTTTTATGTCTGTGGCAGCTGAACGCGCCCATCTTTGTTTCTGTGATCTGAAAGCAGGCATCACTACGCTAATGCCATAAATTTACTGATTTAAATGAAAGCATTCCTTATTTAGACAGAAGAGACTGTTTTGACGCGCGTGACGTACTCACAACCACCGTGACTGACGAAAAGAAGAAAAAAAAAATGCGGTCGCTTCGCTCTGTGGGCCGCCATGTTTGTTTTGCTATCCCGCACTGTTACAGCGGCGGCCGCCTGTTGGTCGACCTGTTGTCATCCCGCAGCAACAAGCTGCCGACGCATTCCCATAATTCCTGAAAAAGCCGTGTCGCCGCCATCCCAGCCGCCCGTCACGGCGTCACCTGACACCACGTTTTTTTGGCTGTGCTTTGTGATCGTCTGTTGAAGCGCCGTTTCACCATGGGGCGGTATGCGAGCTTTACTGCCGCGTTCAAGCTGAAGGCGCTTGATTACGCGCTAGAGCACGGAAACCGCGCTGCCGGCAGACATTTCGGCGTCGACGAAATCCGGATCCGATATTGGAAAAAACAGCGTGAGAAGCTCATGGCTACGAACAGCACGCGCCGGGCTTTCCGCGGACCCAAAACGGGCAAGTTCCCTGACATCGAAAAGGCAGTCCTCGAATACGTGAGGGACATGCGCAAAGACGGCTGTGCCGTTTCGTTAGACATGGTACGGACGCAGGCGCGCACAGTTTCCCGGAGGCTGGGAATAGCCACAAAGGACTTCCGCGCCAGTTCCGGCTGGACGACACGCTTCATGCGGCGGAATGGACTGTCGCTGAGGCGGCGGACGTCGTTGTGCCAGCGACTTCCATCCGCGTACAAAGACAAAGTGATCGATTTTCACAGGTTCGTCACGAGGATACGCCAGAAGAACGGTTTCCTGCTGTCACAGATAGGCAACGCCGGCCAAACGCCGTTGACGTTTGACATGCCTCGAAGCACTACTGTGAACGAGAAAGGTGCTCGAAGTGTGCTCGTGAAAACGTGTGGTGCGGAGAAGCAGCGGTGCACCGTGATGCTCGCAGTGACGGCAGACGGGCGGAAGCTGCCGCCGTATGTGATTCTGAAGCGGAAAACAATTCCGAAGGGAAACTTTCCCCGTGGCATCCACATCCGCGCTCAAGCAAAAGGGTGGATGACGGCAGACCTCATGGTCGATTGGATCAAGACGGTTTGGGGGCGAAGAGCAGGAGCGCTTCTGCTTCCTTCACTTCTTGTGCTGGACAGCTTTCGGGGCCATCTCGTTGACAGTGTCCGTACCGAGCTGAAGGAGCGGCGCACGGAAATCGCAGTGATCCCTGGGGGTCTAACTTCGCTGCTACAGCCTCTGGATGTGTCACTGAACAAACCGTTCAAGGACAACGTCCGGAGGCTGTACGCAGAGTGGATGGCGGCGGGCGACCACGATTTCACGCCAAGTGGCAAAATCAGGAGACCCTCCGTGGAAGTCCTCTGCTTATGGATTCTCGAAGCGTGGAGTACCATTTCCGACGAGGTGGTCGTCAAGAGCTTTAAGAAGACTGGCATTTCCAACGCGCTCGACGGGACAGAAGATGACCGTCTGTGGGACAGTGAAGACACTGCCGATTCCGACAGGGAATCGTGCGGCGACGACACTGACGCCAGTGACGCTTCGGACTCAGAATGAACGTTAGGGGGTCAGAGAGTTCAAAAATAAAAGGGCAGTGTTCCATGCATGTAGCTCCTGCGTAATGCGTGCATTTTATTACAAAGGTAAGCCTTACTCTACTTTTATTCTTGGTTATGTTCATGATAGCTATCGTAAGAATTCAGATTAGCGACTTCTTTGCGTTTTCAGTGCTCAGAATATTGTTTCACGGAAAATTTACCCCGCGTAATGATCGCACCCCGAAGTTGGTGTCAATTTTTTTGAAAAAAAAGTGCGATCATTATGCGAGTATATACGGTAGGTCTAAAAGTCATGTGGGTACAGCCAGTTATGATGTACCAGCAGCAGCTCTGTTGTTCATTGTCAGTTGCACTTCGTGCATGTAAATCAGTGAATTGTCATCCAATAAATCTCACAATGGTTTCGGTGGTTCTGTTGACTCACCATGATGATGTCTATTGCGGTGAGGCCAGCTTACAGATGATGGGCAAAGAAAACTTTGAAATCAAACTAAAATATTTTATATGTGTTTCCTAGCTCTGGTCTGTGGAGAGCGTTAACACTGCGTGCCAAAGAAACAAAAAATGTCCTGAACAAATGGCCAAAGGCGGGCTAGTTGGTACATGTCTCTAAGAAGGGATTAAAGGGACCAGTACACAACCTCGCAGACCAAAATTTGTGACAGAGAGATAACTGCGCACTTGTACGATGTGAACATGCTGCTGCTGCGAATAAGTGCTGTAATAAGGACATTACAGGGTATAGAACAACCCAATTCGGCTGGTTTCAGTTTCTCACATGGCCCACTTTGGCACCATAACACGACGTTAGCAATTACAACTTCAGCGTCCAGCGTACGACTGAGCAAGGCTTCCTCTACGTGTCATGCCAGAGTGGTGCGGTGAGGAAGCGCGGTGCGAGGCACTGGCGAGGTAAACAAATATGTCCGGCGCATGCGCCCTTTTCCTAGCGCTAAAGTCACGAGGCGCCTCTTGATCTCGGAGGCTTTCGTCCTGGCGATACCGCTTGTCCCGGTAGTCTCAGCTCTACCATAACGGCAGAGGGCAGCACAGGAAGATGAAAATGCAGACTGCGCAGCCAAAACTGCTTCACCGCAGGGCCAAGGCTCCATTTTATAGGGCAAGTGACCAATCGACGAAGACGGTGCTAAGTAATATTGCCTATGGGCAAGGTTACGTCACTGCGTGGGTGAAAAGTACCTGTCAGGTGCAGGATAGGGGCGCGGGAATGGTTTTTTTGAAATGGAGCGTCTGTGCAGTGCTGTGATATTTGCAAAATGTGATGACCACGGCCTTCTGCATGAATTAGGGAGCTTGTTTGGGAGGTGTAAAAGAAAGTCGGAGCCTGTTCAGTGGCCCTTTAACAGTGCAAACAAGGGTCCTCGTGTTTTCTTTTTTTTTTTTTCATTCGGTGTTTACGCGGTTAATCCCTTCCTTAATAAGAAAACTGTCTTTTTTTGTGATACCTCAAAATCATGTCAGTACTCCTTTAAAGGGACACTCAAGAGAAACAATGAATTGGTTTAGGTCGATAAATTGTGCTCTGAGAATTCTAATGTCGTTAATTTCGCTATCGTAGGTTTATTAATAAAGGATAAAATCAAGTTCAAAGTTTCATTTCTAAATTTCACGCCGAAATCTCCCCACGTGACGTCACAGATTTCGAAGTGTATTTATCGTATTTTGGCGCCATTCGCTCAACAATATTATCCCAAACTTGGTATATTAAGTCTATGGCCCCCTCAGAGGACAATGTACTTCATTATTACCGATTAGGAAATACGTAGTCCCTAGTAGGTGCCGTCAAAACATGTGATGTCACGGTGAATGGTGCGGTAACTTCTAGGTGGCATCCCCACCCACATTTTGTTTTTGCGTGTTTTCTCGCTTACAAGCGTCTTTAGCAGCAAGCGTGGTGTTTTTGGTATTGTGAAAGCATACGTTAGTAATATGAGAAAAATCGTTTTGCTCTTTAGTGTCCCTTTAAACAGCACTAGAATACGGGGCAAGCTGAAATAAAATACTTTAATTGGAGGTCCTGAAAGAATTTTACACTACGTTCAACCGCCATACATGCTGCGGATTCGTGCAAAATACTGCTATACCTAGAGTATGCCACAAGCAACCACACCAGCTAAGCTCAGAGTACTTCAACTAAGATGGTGGCAGCACCGCTTTCGGAAACTTGTGCATACGCAGATTTTGTGGTGAGATCTGTCTACTGCTATCTCCCTTTGTAGGCACAACTTGTAGGCAGGGCCCTGCCCAAAAGCTGCTTCCCCACACTTGACAGCCAGGACCATTTCCTCTTTTTTTCTTTGAATGCGCTGAGCACTACTCCTGGTTTAGGCATGTGGAGTGCTCTCTACAGATGTTTAGGCTCTTGAGCTTCATCACTTCACAATGCGCTTGGAGGTACCTATGTTACTCAGAGGGACCAATCAAAGCACACGGTTTCAGCTGGCTAAAGCGTGGCAACCGCAGCGTCTATACTATACAGTGGACTGTGGACAGAGCATGTACAGTACTCACGAATTCAAACACATTTTTTAGTCTAACGACTGGTATGCGCAATTGCTTGAGATAACCACATCACGTCACGACGAATGTGGTCTGTAATGACAATGTTGGCTCTGATCTACGCGTTCGAGTCAAAATTATGCCAATATGACCCAAACTGAAGACTGTGGAAACAAAAGTATGTGCGCTACTTAGCCCTAAATTGTCCTGCTTCAATCCATGGGTACTGTACAGTGCTCACTATTAAAACACAACTATTTAGGGCTAGCTAATGCGGATACTTTCGTTCCCCGCTGTCTTGGGTTTATGTCATATCGGTGAAATTTTGACTTGAGCACTTACATTCGAGTGAACGTTACCTTTAGCGGTGAGATTCTAGTGGCATGACGCAGCTACCTCGAGAAATCGCATGTGTAAGTCGTTGTACCACAAATTTTCATGTCACATTTCAATATGTGAGCACTGTACCCAATATAGTGTTTGCTGTGAGCACGACAGCATTGTAATTCATAGTGACTCATATGCTTCAGCACAACCTTCACACACTGCCACAGCGAGCTCAGTACAAGATAAGTGACCAACTCAGGCATGTATTGCTTGAAAAAGCACAAATGTAGTATGTTGAGTGTCACATTGCATGAGTGTAGGAAAAAATAGAGCACTAAGCAGATGACTGTCAATCAAGACCAGAAGAGCAAAGATGAAGTAATTCTTCAGCCTTTCTGGCATTGCAGACGTATACTTTTCACTTGTTTAACTAAAGATTACAAATGATTTATAACTGAAAATGTTCTCGCAATAAAGAAATGGGCCAATATATTGGAAAGGAGAACACAAGAGTGTGAATTCCCTTCTGCGTTTGGCTCACATATTCACAGAAACCTTATCTACCAACAATTTACTGACATCTTCAAAATGTGTTTCAGGGTCTCTTTAAAGGGACCCTGAACCACTTTTCGAAGTAAACATCAAATGAACTCACATCAGAGTTTATAGCCACACGAATCGATTGGAGCAAAAATTTCTCAAATTCGTCCAGAACGAGCGGAGTTACACGGGTTTGTTGCGTGTTCTCTCACGAGCGTGCTGGAAGCTACACAGGGAGGCATGGCACTGGGGAAAGAAGTTATGCGAGTGTGTGCCATGACCTTGAGCGCACGTGATGAAATGCGATTGCTCTCTCCCGTTGTGATTCCTAGTGTGGCTACTGTGTAATGTTAGCAAAATATGGAGCCCGGCGCTGGCACGTAGCGGCACCCTGTTGCCAGAAGCGCATTTGATCCAAATGCCGCTCTTGATTAATGTCGGCTATTGGCCAACAGCATGCTTTCTGTTGTTTGACGTAAAAA
This sequence comes from Rhipicephalus sanguineus, assembly GCF_013339695.2. Lineage (NCBI taxonomy): Eukaryota > Metazoa > Arthropoda > Arachnida > Ixodida > Ixodidae > Rhipicephalus > Rhipicephalus sanguineus. Next base: position 142,259,896 of record NC_051176.1, read on the forward strand.
AATAGGTGCCAGCAGCTCCGAATAGAGTAAGCACAGGCCTCTGTATGAAAAGAAGGCACAAGAAAAAATGGCAACTCCGCGCTCTGTTTTTAAACTCTAGCTGCCGCGCACGGATGCAAGATTTGGCTGAGATGTTCATAGCAGTGTCTGCAATCCGCAGGATATGTTTTCTCACCAAGCCGGAGGGTTGGTTCACGACCCCTTTAACAGGAATTAGATTTAGTGAGAGATGAACAGGGTTGCAGTATTTCGGTGTGAAACCAATCATATTAGAGGCAGTCGTTCCATTTAAGCAATTACTGGACAAAAATTTGAAAAAGCTACGAAAACACTTGCATTCGACTCAGACGACACGACTGTTCCTATAAACAGCGTTTATTTCACGTAATTCCGAGCAGTTGGCCGTATTTTTAGTGGATTGTGAGAGCGCGGCGGCGGCACGCCATTGCGCTTGTCGACGGCCGTGACGTCGAATGCTCCAGCAAGAGGGGGGGCAACCGGCATGCCCTCTCCTGCCCTGCTACTTCCCTTTCTCCACCTCTCCTCTCAAGAACACCTTCCCGACCGTGAGAACATGTTTTGAGAAAGACGCGCGGCAGCGGGTGGCGGCTTGCAATGTCGATTGGTAAGCGATGTTGCAGCGAGCACGGTTGGCGAGTCAGTATCCGCCGAGTTTCGCGTCACTTCCTCTCTAGTTCGTGGCGCGGCTACTAGACGCGCCAATTTGCGAAAAATGCATTAAATTCATTATTTTCTGCTAGTCTCTGGCTGAAATGAAGGTTGTTTCAACAAATTTCAGCACCCAATCTTTCAATTGGGCCATTTATCTCAGCGGCAAAAATTTTGTTCAGTATCCCTTTAAAGATACTTCCGTTTCCTGAGAGTCTACTGTACATAAACAATATTTTTCTCTGTCCTCTAATAAGAATGTTTTGAATGTGTCTCTTCTTTATTTATTGTGCTGATTCCAAAGAGAACTAAACAAAATCTGTAATTTGGCAATGTTTTTTAATACTTTAAGATGTAAAGGGTTTAGGCAATTACCGTACAATGCATTACCTTTTTCTCAAACTGCAGCATTGCCCTCTAAGCCTTTATTTCACATAGCCACATCCCAACTTTTTGGGCACAAAGTGCTGAGGTGATCGCTCGTGTTCTCTAGTTCATTTGAAGCATGTGTGTTCCTGCCTCTCTTTTGATGCAATTTTTCTTACTAGCGTGGTGATGGTGGCTTTGAAATAGTTTTAGTACAGTTCCTTGTTTTATAGAGCAAACATGTATTTCAATTTACACCCTGTACAGTCAGCCACAAAAGTTTACGGACCACGCGAGCGCGTGGCCAAAAGCCTCTTCGCGACATTTCCGCTACGTAAGCGACGATCGACAGCAGCGCTACGCCCAAGACGCATCCCTCCCTTAATCGATAGCCTGGCTATTTGCCCACTAGGTACGAATATTTCACACCTTTCACTTTCTAACGCGACGCGCTCTTCAGCAGCCGTGGCTACGTGCTTCTGTCTGGATAGAAGTCTATCAGCATAACTGTTATCTGTCGCAATCTTTCTCACAAAGTGATAGGCACCCAACGGTCCACCGTTCGAAGCACGCCGTGGTTGCTTTGACTCTGCTATCAAAGTAGAAGTGTGACGCTCGTACTGCAGATAAGCGCTTTGTGTGAAAACAGCGCGCTAACAGTGTTCTGCGCGGCAGTTGAAAACTGATATACCTGTGAATAACAAGAAGACCCGTTTCCGGCCCAGCGCTGTGGTCGAATGTAGATGGCGTACTTCTAGGTGGCGCGGACAGGCAGTTTGGCAAGCGCTCGTGTGGTCCGCAAACTTTTGTGGTTGACTGTACATACTTGCAATGCAAAAATACCAACATGCATGCAATACTAGTGAAACAAAGCGCTGCTACCATTAATGTTAGAGCCAGACGACGTCACTGCACTTGTGGCTGTGTGTACCTCTGTGTATGAGTGCATGTGTGTGCATAATGAACGAAAGAAAGGGAGTGGATCATGGGGCCTGTCTTTTGGTAGTTGCACCCTAATGAAGCCAAGGAAAGCATGGGCGGTGTTTTCAAATGAAATGTTGTAATTATGACTTGTGAGGAGGATCAATTACAGTGAGCGAAAAATACAGCTCGCCACCAGTGGGGACCAAACTACAACCTCCTCATTACACGTAGGATGCTCTACCAATTGAGCTAAGGTGGCGGTCATTTCCCTGTCCACTTCATTGGGTATTTCTGTATATGTAATCCTGGGAGTGTTAGCCGGCACCACACGTAGCAATTACAGCAACTGTGAACCACTCTTTTTGCCCGCTGGCATAATGTAAACACCTGATTTCTACGAACTGGCAGCTGACCAATTAAAACTCGCATGCTACCTTAAGGTATCAAATCTGCTGGGGCAAGACCCTCACTAAGTAATGAGTGCAAGGAGGGGAATGGATCGAGAGGCCTGTTCTTTTGCACAACCTAACAAAGCCAACAGATAATGAAGTCAAGGAAAGCACAGCAAGTATTATTTGTAGTTCTTAGTTGAAGCATGTGATCATGACACAAAGAAAAAAAATGAATAAACATGGACGAAAAATACAACTCGCCACTGGTGGGGAATGAAAGCACAACATTCACGTTACACAAAGGGTGTGGATTCTGAAGTAAGTGTGCCTTATAGAGCTTTGAAGGCAACTTATCAAAATAAACCACTAACTAGCCCAGCTACACAGACTGTGGACACTAGCTGAGACAAAGAGGGAGAGTGTCTCTGTTAACAGTGGTTCTCACCTCCTGGTGGCCTACATTCTCACTGTCTGAATTAGTGTCATTTTGAAATTTCACGCAACGCAACTATTTCCCCACATTCTAAAGGATACAGTCTCGCAGCGTGACATGATCCTTGAAGATGGTGTACCTGAAGGGAGAAAAAAAGTTATTACTGGTGAGAATACCATCATGTAAAGTTCACATATTCTCCTTCAATGTCACTAAATTCAAAGAAATGTTTCTTCAATACTGTGTTGCTGGGATAACAGCATGTGGTTTCAGCAGCAGGAGGGAAATTGGTGTCATAAAAAATGGTCATGTCGAGTGAAAGCATAACTTTGTGAATGAGATCAATACTCTTACACAACATATGGATTCTGCTTCTCTAAGTGCACTTTTAACAGTAATATGGTTTGACCATGTCCAGCCGTGCTATATATCATATACAAACACCATGAAGGATTTCAAGCAGCAAAGAAAATGCACGAGGAGGCATGCTTTTGACAATCTGTGCCAGAACCAATGAATGTTTTTCAGCAGTTCATAATAAAAGAGACATTCTAGACCTCCAGATGTGCTCCAACAGCTTAATTATGAGTTGGTCAATGTTATGCACATTTTTCTCATCCAGTTTTGGTTGGTTTATGGGGTCTTACGTTCCAAAGCAACTGAGGCTGGGAGAGATGCAGCAGTGGAGGGCTCCGGATGATTTCAACCAGCTGTAGTTCTTAAACGTGCATTGACATCGTGCAGTACACAAGCCTCTAGCATTTTGCATCCATCGAAATGCAACTGCCATGGCCAGGATCGAACCCGCGCCTTTTGTGGCAGCAGCTGAGCACCGTAACCATTGCACCACCATAGCAGCCTCTCATCCAGCGTTGCATGCCTTTTATACCAAGCAAAAAATAATCCGAGCAAAGAGCACTCATAACGATTCAAGTTGATTCTTGCGAGATGCGAGTTCAGGTGAATGACTATTTGATGCAAAAGTGGAACCTTACACAGATTGGTATTCCAAAAAAGATAACATAAGCACAAACTGTACACAGAGAAAAGCATACAAACACGCATGCACCCATGATGCTTATGTCTGTGTTCAATCTGCCTTTCTTTGGTCCGACTAAATATTTTCTACTTGCACCAATGTTTTCATTGCAAATATGCACACAAATTCACATATCACAATTTGGTACTGCCTACATTATTTGCCTACTTTCATGCTGTGGATAAAAATACCTTCCTAAATAAGAAAATCTTTGATTTCATTACAGCAGTACCAACAGAAAATGCCAGTTTTGGCCAAAGGGCAAGACTAATGGTGATAGCATGGTTTAGCCCTGTGCTTGAGCTCCTCAAACAGTGTAAACTACATATAGACAAAGACGAAAGTTCGGTACAATGCAGCCTACAAAGCCGACACTACTGTACAAAAGAAATAGCCACCATGCATACAACAGTGTACATTATATATAGACAAAGACGAAAATTCGGTGCAGTGCAGCCTACAAAGCCGACACTACTGTATAAAAGAAATAGCCACCATGCACCATGCATACAACGTTGGCATACACAGTGCACGTAGAAGCATTACACGCATAGTACACTGATGCTGCACTACAGGAGAATGACAAAAAAAGTCCCCATTTGTATGTGGCCATTGAACAAACTGAACGAGCTAATCGTGATGGTGCTCCCACTTGACTTTGTTTTACCAACCAAATGCACTGTGAGCTCCTCACATCTCTAGCGACCTACTAACTCTCTTCAATGGCTGTGCTTGTACTGTAAATAGAGGGACAATGCAACAACAACCAAGGCAACAATGATCTCGAATATTTATACATTCACTGCCACAGTGGAAAGATTAGCTCAAATAAGCAGCCCCCTTAGCCATGGAATTGTGGTTATGTGGTAGTTATAACAAGTGCACCAGGCATTTCACACTTCTCGCTCTCCAAAACAGTGTGGAGGTCGCCTGATGAAATAGCTGCGGCAGTCCCAGTTTACTGTAACCAGCCAGTCACCGTACCAATCATTTCCAAGAATGGCAGCTTGAAGACGCTGCATAAGGCCAGGCATATTAGCATGTTCAATCTCTAAGCCCGTCTCTCATGGAGCTCCTCATCTTCTTCAGCCTACGCCAATTGCATGCAAATGTTGCACTGCCAGCCACAGAGTATCCCCCCTCCCCTTTCATATAAAGCAATCAAATAAATATATTCAAATAAGATGCCAACAGTAAAAGAGATATTACATACATGATAGGGCGGTTGTACGCCCACTGGGGAATTCAGTCAGGGTACATGTTTGGCCAAATGGGGCAAACAGTTCCCTGGTGGTTGAGGCTGAGAGTAGTGCAAGGGATGGTATAGTTTGTGGAATCAAGACCTAACTGTGGGCAGGAAGTAGACACTGCAGGCTGGATTCATATTTGAAGGGGGCATAGAACCATTTCACGATCCCATCGGTGAAAGCATCCTGGTATGGATGTGAGCCACTTTCCTGCTCGAAGACGTAGCCATGCATGCAGCAATGCTGCTGCTGTACAAGGCCAGGGACATCTTGCACACTGAAAGCATTGTGTCACATAGACCTCTCCATGATAAGTTATGACGGATCTCAGTCAGTAGAACCGAGGTGCAGTGGTTAAAAGCTGCTGTGTGCCAAATGGGAAAGGTTGTTAAGGCATAAAGCGTCACGGACAATCTGGACAGCATTGCTGGATGGCATTCAATGATGGCAGGACCATGATAAATTTCAAGTCAACAGAGGATGATTTGACTGAGGGTTCATGGTGCAGTTGTGCTGGACAGCAGATCCTGGTGACCAAAGTGAGTGGGCCTCTGAATAGTGCATTAGGCCCAGCCATCGAGCCCTTGTTTATGGTCTGTACATCATCACCATTATGGCCTTCAGTCAGTGCTTAACGGCAAATCAGAGGATGTAAATAGCACCGACTCTCATTTATGTGTCACTGTGGCTTATATATACCCTTCAGGCGTGAATATGACACATGACTGACTGCCAAAAATGTGTCAGACTTACAAAATTATATTGCAAGGCACTAAAATTCTACTTTAAGAAAGACAATGTGGTAGTATGTTGATGTGCACATACTTAGTGATTCATCACAATTGCAAAGCAAATAAACATCTCTTTGTTCTTAATCCAGCAATATTGTATCTTGCATAAAAGAATCAAATGTCAGGCGCAAAGCACATGTGCAATTCATTATTGATTGCAGCAATTCCCAGCAAATAAAAATTATACTTCTGACATAGCTGCCAGAAACATGTTGAATGTCTCGACTTGTCGAACACAATAGTGCATTTAGCAAAGTGGTTGTCTGCAGAAATATGCAGCACAGTTAAGTTAAATGAAGACACATTAAATAAGCAGGACATTCAATTGATGCAAGGTTCAATGTCTCTTGCGTTTTTCGGCCACCAGTAGACAGAACTGGCCGAAACAAGTTTCTTCAAGAAATGTGGACAATGTGCCAGACCGGGATATACAGCCTTTCTGGTGTATCACACGGATGATTGTCAACTGTGTTGAGACCACCTGCTGTAGAGACTTAGCACTAAAAAGGCTTAAGAACCGGTGACTGTTGGGTATCGGGTGTCTCAGCTTGCGGCTGCTTCTGCGCAGAGCTGATAGACGGAGCGGACAAGGCGACGGTGAGTTACTAAGGCAAATTTATATACATATAAACTGAGGCGTTACATATTCGGCACTGGGGCCGACAGCTTATGGGGCTCGCACTGCGGTGCAACGACGACCCGGGATTTCTTCGTTCTCTGTCCCTCTCCCCGGCCGATTCCTTGCATCAGCCAGTAGTTCGAAGTTGACCACTTGCGTCAGACGTTCTACCAGCTTGAATGCCTTGTCGAAGCAAGGAAGTTTGGGTTGGGAGCCCTGGCATAACATGACAGAAGGCTGTCTTCATGCCATAGCAGAAAACCTACATAGTTCGTACTAGTATAGAATCGTTGTGTGTGAGGTAGGTCACCAGGGAGAAGTAGAGACAACACATAACATAGCCTTGGCGTTGTGGATTTCAGGAATGCAGATTTGGAGTTGACAAATCGGGAAACAGTGGGTACAGAGGAGCAAGCTCGAGGGGTTTTAGAGCTTTGTGCTGTGGTGCTCGCAAGGGAATCCCACAGTATGAAATCGCAGCCTTTTGCAAGTTGTCGTAGATGTCTGGGCCTGGTTGAAGTTAAAGAGAAAGCCATCTGGCAGCTTGTGATTTGCATGAAGATACTGCAAGTGCTGTTCATTTAAGTTAGTCAGGTGAAAGTCACTCTTACAGTGAATGAGCCAGATGGTGGGGTTGCTCCTGTAGAACTCGGAAGAGCACAGTGCTCCTGAAGATGCTCTCCAACAAAAGCACTGATGACGTTGTCATAGCTGGGCTCGGTCATCCGGCGTCGCCAATCTGTGGAGGCAGCCTGATGAGGCAGCTGCTGCCGTGATGATTTATTGCAACTGGCCAGCCACGAAGCCAATGGTTCTAAAAGCGTCAGCTTGGCAAGGCCATTCAGGCCGGGTGCGTTAGTGTGTTCGATCTCCGTGTCAGTCTCTTACGGAGCTCCTTATCATCTTCAGCCTTGGCTGGTTGCATGCGACTGTCGTGCCACCACAACAGTTTCACAAACAGCTGGAGATTAGGAAGAATGATGTATTTTGTTTCTTATGAACATGAGATGAAAAAATAATAGAAATTCACAAAGACATGAATGCTATTGTAGAAAAACGTGCTGACATCCCTTGCTTGCTCCAGCTTGCTGCATAGTTGATGACGACATTATCATGAAGAGACAAAGCAATTTTTGGTTGTTTATGAAACAAGACTGTAAATTCCATGCTGCATGCAGTGCAATATTTGGCCCACGTGTGCACAGGAGCCCCGACTACAGATCAGCAGCATTTCCTGATGTTCAAAAAGTGTTGCAGGACCTCTTTAGGGTAATCCCAGCATTTTGGGACCGTTTTGGACACAGCAGCACCATGTACCAGACCTCGTGACCTGCCACTTCTGCTCATCTTTTTTCCATTCCCAGTGTACATGGAAAATTGCAACACAGCTTCAGTTACACCTAGCCAATAGGACTTGGCACAGTTTCTAATAAAGACATGCTTGCGTGGGCATTTTGTGGTGTGTCATTTGATGAAGGTGATTTTAGCCAGTGTGGCAATAGAGTAACAGGTATCCAATTTGTTGCAACACACAGGCTATGAGTGATACGGCAGTGGAAGGGCTGCAGGTAAGTTCTGACCCTGTGGTGTGCTTTAACATGCATCCAAACCATGGTATGAAAGCTCTCTTGAATCCCATTCTTCTAGAACATGGCTGCAGTGGCTGGATATCAAACCAGCAATCACACGCACAATAGCAAAACATCTTAGCAAATATGCCACTGCAGAGGGTCATTCCTGCATGTCAATTGAAAAAAAAAAAAAACAATGAACAACATTAGTGGCTTTGAAATATGCTCTCAATGAAAGTTGACTTTGACACTGACCACACATTGCAACGCATCTGTAAAAGTGCAACTGCAATCACTACTGTTCAGCCTCTGAAGAATGGGCTTCATTTCGTGGTTCGCCATCACCTGATGGGTGCAGTGTGCCTGATGAAAGGCAGGAATGGTGCAAAACCGCTAATATAGGCAACAAAGTATGAGCACATATACGTACACAAACTCCCAGTGACTCCTCCCTGATATGTTATTGCTTCAGCATTGCTTTTTCAATAATTTGGGCAATAATATCCGCAACCACACAACAACAAATGTGGACCTGGTGGCCCTGTAACACTGCACCACTAGCAATGATAGTTGGTAAACATGTAGCCAAAAAGCACCAACAACTTGTTCATTGACAGTATGATACGTCCCACCCAAATTATGTGGCATTAATCAAAGCATTGACTGCTCACTCTGTTATAGTTCCACTGCCGTTTTCAAAAAGTCCTTCGACTCACGATGCAGGAATGTCAACAAAAGTTTTCACCCTGCCTTACTCTGCTTCCACCATAAATCTCCATAGGACAAAATGTCTTCTTAGTTATGAGGGCACTCTGCATGCCTCAGCGTTACTGCAATGGCAAATTGATGTGGACAAATGGCAAAGAAGTGTTTTGGTGCAAAAAGGTAATGCATAGCATAGGCATAGTAGAGGTTGCCTCGCAAAGGTGAAATGTAGCGTGAATATGAAAGCATAGAAGAGTGGACCAAGCTGTACGTTGATGCCTTCCTAAACAAATATGGTATGATGACAATACTGCAACACGGTGGCAGAGAAAGAAATTTGGAACCATTACAAAGTTCAAAAAGGGTGTGCTACAGTTCAGTGAACAGTATTCTATTACTTTCTGATTTACATGTCTAATCAGTTTTGGTAGTGTGTCCAACAGTCCTGTTCATGATGGCCAGCACAAACAGAACACGGACAAGAAAAAGCAATGATGACACAGGCACTGTGTTGTCATTTCCGTGTATGTGCCCCAGAGACATACAAGTCATTTGTGGTTGGCTTCAGCCGTCACCCAGCCACACGAGGAGGATGTGCTGCTTGTTACATTCTAAGTGGTGGCATCAGGCTCACCACTTCTGTCGGAGCCTACGCGTTGGATGCGGCTTGAGTGGACAGCGCTACAGCTAGCGGACTGGATAAGACTACACATGACCTCACCGAGTTCCTATGGAAGGTTGCACTATTGACGCTCCCACCAAAACCAAGGTCTGGTCCCAGTGAACGGTACGCGACATTCCTGGGAGATACCCAGGTAACGAAGCATTTCGAACATGTTCTCAGACTAGACCTGAAATTTTGTTTTGAGCCTTATTTGTCTTCTTTTGAAAAGGTCGCCCTCGTGCATGAGGTGCCCCGACAACTTCCAGAGTCCCAGTATGTACACAGGGGTCCACTGTTAAAGGGAACATCGGAGCGTGTGGCAGCAGCTCGGCGCCACCACCGGCCAGCGGCTGCAACGAGTTTCGCGCAGGCGCAGTGCACGCTGTGAGTCGTGTTCTTTCGTCGTCCGCTGCCGTCTGCTTCCGCGCTGTGAATCGTCGTGAAGCGAGTCGTTGACGCGACGAAAGAGCACCGGGCACGGTGCTCACTGCGTCTGCGCGAATCTCGTTGCAGCCGACGGCGCGCGGTGGCACTGAGCTGCCGCCACACGCTCCGATGTTCCCTTTAACAGTGGACCCCTGTGTACATTGCTTAAAATAGTCTGTGCTAGCTTTTCAGAATATCATGTAAAAAGGGAGGTTTGGTGAAAGTTTGTGGGGCTTGGTTGATTCGTTGGTTGACAATGGCCTTTGTGCCAAAGTTTCGAACAAAGAGGGGTGCCTTGTAGCTATGCCGCAGCAGTTGTTTGAGAGGAAGGCTATGGATGACAGCGCCTGTGTCGTCGGTTCCTTTTCTCATCTATGTTCTGTTTGCACTGGCCATCATGAGTATTTTCCAACTCGCCCTATTTTCTACCCTATAGCAGTCCTGTTTTTTATCTTAAACAGCCACCCAACGCTGCTTGCTTGTATCCACGCCATGCACTGCAAAAGTGTTGTGTCCAGTGTGCCTTTCTTTTGTCCTTGTCCTTAGCCTGCGCTACCATCAATTATTCGCAAATCACAATTTTCCCAAACTTCTACACATCACTCACTTTAATATGCTTCTTCTAAAAAAATAACTTTCTGAACTTTTAGCTCCTCAAAAACTAAAAACTTCCAGCAAAAAAAAAAAGAAAAAATTCTAAACACCTGCATGTGAAAAGATTTTTTTTTTTTTTGCTTACGGTGCATTCAGACGATGGACCGAATCCGGATGTGGCGGGGCGGACGACACGTCACGTGACCTCACAACAGCGATTCTCCTCATCTGCGTGGCTCCCGTTTTTCACATCGGGATTCTGGTGGCGGAGCGCCGCAGCTTCAGCGGACAACCAGGCTGGCAACCAGTACACTTCTGCTCGATTCGCACCACTATCCTCGCAGTTGATTTCAGCTCTGCTGGCGCTTAGTTCAGTTTATTTCTGGGGCCGAATTCTAGGACAACCACCTTTGAGATATACATCTCTTCTAATACGCACTGATTGGCAGGTTGGAGAGCAGCGGGTAAGTTGTCGCTTTAATCACTGCACACTCTGGATTCTTCGGCAGGCAAAGTGGCGCTGTCACCGAAAGCGGTTGTCTCAGAACACGGCCCATGTTTGAACACTGATTTTAAGGTCAAAATGCGAACCGAGAGAAGGAAACAATGTGCCGCAGTGCAATGTGCACTGTTGGTACCTGTTATCCGCAAAAGAAAAAAGAAACTGCCAATATCAGCGCATCACTGTATCCTCCCTTTGTATGCGGGGCCCCACGCGTGACAGTAGCGAGGTCTGTCTCCCGCAGCTTTCTGTAAAGCAGATTTTTCTTTTCATTAAAGGCCAAATCTGGCGATTTTTTGGCCATGTCAAAGTAATGGTGCTTTTATGTTCCTGAGACACTCCTGTTACGGGCCCGATAGTAGAAATGCTCAGCAAATTGGAGAATACAGTAAAACCTCGGTGATACGATCACGGCTCGTACGAATTTCGGGGTTATACGAATTTTTCTGTCGTCCTGGCCAAGGCCAATTAGCCTGCAATGTATTGGAGTACGGTTGTTGCGGACCGATTTACACCCCGCGACGTTTGATACGAACGTACGCTGGCGCAGAGGTACGAACAGGTGCTGCCCGCGCTGTCGCGGAAGACGCGGCATTCAGGCGCGGGTGCGGGCATGCGCGCTGAGAGACCACCAACGATGCGTCGTTGCCTCCGAGATAGTGCGAGCGAATCTTGGAGGCCTTTATGTGCCTTCGCGTTTTGATTACAGATGACGTTGACATCGCGCTTTTTTTTTCTTTTTTCCACACGTTGACGCGTGCTCCTGCACTCGAGGCAGCTGCGTCTTTTTAAATTGTTAACACGTGCCTGCCACGTCGATGCTAGCCATGTCTCCGCAGTCAGAGACTCTATGAGAAGGGACTGAAACTTGGGCTGCGAGTCCGTCATGTCCCATGAAACGTGGACGAAGACCCCAAGAGATGAAGCGGACGGTCTTGGCGAAGGAGCTTGGCCTCTATCTATCGTGTGCAAAGCGCTTCTTGAGTCACTTTCGCCGCAGTACTCCACTGTCATGCAGAAAAGCGTAGTATGATTAGGCAGAAACTACTAGCGGTCACGCGGCACAACACATCTGGTTCATTAATTACACACGCGCGCCTGCACCGTATTTTTACGAGTACAAGTATGATCGTTGACGTCTAAAAACTTTACTTGCAATCATTCAGAGTTGTTTATGACGTCGCTGCGGCCCTGAGAAACACTAAATCAAAACGTATGCCAACTTTCTTTTGTCGCATACTAATTTTCCATGTTTTCTGGTGATACGAATTTCGGATGATACGAATATTTTTGGTAACCCCACGAGATTCGTATCACCGAGGTTTTACTGTAATTTTAACTAAGCAAAAAAGCGCAACACCGAAACCGAAACCCAACCGAGTGTACTGTCTACGTATGACGTAGACGTTACGAACGAACCAGAAGTCGTGCAAGGCATGCCGGTCACGCCGGCGCGGAGTATGAAAACTGTGACAGCAGGGACGACCAGCGAAGCGCCGGCCAAACCAACGCTGTCTGTCGCCTTGTGCACAGCAGACGCTTGCTGTAGCGGCCGAAGCGCCGAAGTGAGCGGTGCCCTCGGCTGTGTCACTTCCGCCGCCTTCCCAATACTGACGTCACAGACGCAATGTTGCCAATAATTGTGGGAAGCCAGGAGGGCGTTTGCAGACAATCTTTAAAATTCATTTGCAAACAATGTGCGCATGTCTCAAGCCTGTAATTTGGCATAAATGACGGAAACGTGCAAAGAAACGTACCCGGCGAATTTCATTGAGATCCATCGACCTCGAAAAATCGCCAGAGTTGGCCTTTAAGCCATTCCGCCAACAACACTGACTTACTTCACCGAAACAAATTACAGTCCTCGACAATACTCGACAAAGCTTGGCGAGCTTCGCGTTCTGTTGGCTTCCATGTTATTGAATACTCTCAAACCGGTTTGCTGCCAGTGGGCGCAGGTGAACGCAGAGTGCGGTCGAGAGTAACCCGGCTGTTCTCTCCTAGGACACCGTCCGTCATGTGGATGCGCCTGCAGGCGGATTATACGCGGAGTAGCCATCCGCGTCCACGACAAATCCGGATTCGGTCCGTCATCTGAACGCACCATTAGTGGCATCTATGCTACAAGGAATGAAGCGTTTTGCAATATTTAAAGCTTGTTTAATTTTGCTTTTGTATTTGACACCAAAAACAAGTTTAAATCTGTATGTGTGGTCATCAAACATAAGACTACCCACCCACAGAGTGTTCTTGGAAGCCACATAATTCACTTCTGCATAATACAAGCGTGAACCATGGAGAAAAGGGGGGGGCATTGCAATGAGGGCCCAAGCAAGACTGCAGCTATAGGATCATGATCGATCAGCTTTGGCAAGCAGTGAAAACACCTAAATGCTCTTACATTATGTTCTGGAGTAACCACCACGGGCTGTGCTGCTCCTGTTTGTATTTGTGTTCAAATGTGCTATGGTCAACATGGACATTCACCTTAAAAGGTATTGTAGTGCTTCATTTGTAACCCCTGCTTCCAGTCCAACTTTGGCAAGCAGTCTTGGATTTGCAGCAGAACTGCTCCAGCACATAAATCGAGCAGCCATATGTTGTGTGACACTCACACGCCTGGCTTCACTTAAGTTCAGTAGCAACCAGCAAATCCCTCCAACTTACACTAAGTGTGTACAGGCCATTCTAGAAAAGAAAGCCTGTACCCATCACCACACCAACACCGTGGCCTGGAAATTACTGAAGCAAGCATGGAGGAAAATTCCCCGGGATACACTGCAGGCCATGGTTAAAGGACACCCAGAACACAGCAGTGAAGCTTATGAATGGGTCATGGCAGTTATGCTTTTTAGGTGCCTGAACAGAGCTTTCCAGCAGCATGCATGTGAGACCTCTGCTAGAAATCAGCAAATGGAAAAATATGCGTGTTGTTTCCACACGTCGTGACACTACCTATACGTAGCTTAGTTTCAAAAGAGAACAGCTCTTGGTAAACCAACAGTGAGTCAAGATACACCAGAAGAATAGGACATGTGCAGTGCTATCGTAAGCAAGCAAACATATTTTGCTCAAGCTCATTTCTCTCAAATCTCTGCTTGCACTGTAGCATGAGGTTGCAAATCCACTGCAGAAGAAAAGAATTTTTTATGGTATTCTGTGGCATTGCTAATGAGTGTCAAGCAGACAGTGAGAGGCTCTCAGAAGTTTGACTAACGTTGCCAGCGCATGTGCTCATTCGCGAAGTCACGCTGGCAGGTGCATTACCATTAGCAACAACATCCGCTAATACTTCCAGATGTTGCGGAAAGAAGTAAACGAATGTGGCTCAAAACAACATTAGTGCCCCCACAACCCCCTTCCACACTCTTAAAAAAATATCAGCTGTTCAAGGTAAACATAGGCATATATAGACTACTACTACTTCACCTATAACTCATGTTTCAACAGGAAAAGGGCAAGGTCTATAGGCATGATAAATATTCGTATAGCTATAATCCAATCTCTAATGATGAGCAACTCAATCGGGGAAACATTGTAGTGAAATACATCAGATTGAAGCTTGCAGGCCTATTAACAACCACAAGCAAAGGGGTCAACATTCTCTTACAAACCACGATCAGGCGCTTCACACAGCATGTTCTGAATAAGCAAGCAAACCAAACAAAACAAGTACCACTGCTAGGCGAGCTTGCATCTGGTCTAATCGCCGTGTATTTAGCGTTTTCGTTAGCACGAATTCTGCCTGCCAACGTGCAGCACGCATTTTATTCCATAATGCGACATAATGCAAGCTGCAAGTTCAAGAGCCAGAACCTCATGTAACAGATACCATTTGTGAAGCATCAAACCTGAACCCACCATTTCTTCAAGACAATTTTGTCCCATCGCGTTCCCGTCTGCGCGGCTATGAGTTTCTTCAAATCTCCTATGGTGTCGTCGTCGCTGGAGCATTTTGTTAAGGAGGGAATTGTTTATTCCTTTATGTGCATGCATTGGCAAGTTTCACAGCATTAAACATAGACAAAAAGTATAATAGTCCCTGTACGCACACATTCAGAGAATGCAGCGCAAAAAGGATACTTGCACTTCACCCGAACTTTCTTCCCCAGTCGGTCGTTGCACGTAATTTCAATCATTATGACTGATCTAGCTTGAAAATCTAAATTCGTTTCAGCAGACAAGCCTACCAAGCTGCAATTTTAAGAGGATATTTCGGCTTCCTACAATAACGCGAAACGTCCACAACGTTGAAATTCTAGTACACTCTAACGTTGAGACTGAGCCAACTGAGCAGCCAGGTTTGTTGTGCACAGCGTCGTTAGCACCGCCGAAAGAACTCGTCAGGCCTGACTGCGGGTGTTTAAAAAGGTCAGCTTTTTTTTTTTTCTTAGAGAGCGAAGTGGATAGTAAACACACCATTTGAAACGTACGTACGCTTACTTGAAATTCAATTAAATATAATTAGGATGATGTACTAGTTAACAATAACTAGGCCCCTTTAACAATAATTAGGGCCCCTACAAGTATTTTAAAAATAATATTATATAGTATTGCAAAATTGTATATATTCCCGCCTTGATTGACCTAGTTTTTACTCTACTTTATATAGATTATTTTTTTAAATTAGTATCGAGGCGTGTTTTCGTATTCGGGTGATAGCGCCATCTACAAGCCTCGAATAACGCGTTTTATTATTTTGTCCATAGATGGCGACACAGGGACATTCAATTGTTTTCGCACCCTGCTGGAGCGATTCGTTCGTTTCGTCACGAAGGTTGATGAAGAAACGTTGTAGGGAGGGCTTGGGGAAAGGGCAGAAGAGAAAGGGGGTGTTGCTCATGGAGTTTGAGCGTACTATGGGTACTACGGGAAAAGCGAAGCATGCTAGATGCTAGCGCGCAGCCGCGAGGCAGACGCCATGACGTCATAGCCGTTGGCAACGAGGCTAGGAAAGGAGAGGGGGAGATCAGAATAGTCGGCCGCGAAGGGTGAGGGGACGCGTTCTCGCAAAACGCATTCGATTAGGGCCGCCTCCGCCGAGCTCTTATTGATCCCGCTGCTGCAAAGAACAGGATTTGGATAATTAACTGGATGATTGCTCCCTCCTCCTCCCGCGAAAGTCTCTCCCCTCCGAGAGCGCGTGCACCTAAAAAGTAAAATAAATCCTCCTTTCTCCCTCTCATTTTTGTCTCTCGGCAACTCGTCGTCGCCTAGCCCGTTCACTCTGCCCAAACCGCCTGTTCCCTCGCGGACTGGCTGTTTCTTTAATAAAGGCGAAATCTATTCGCCTCCGCTGAGCCCTTTATTCTATTTTAATGACCGCTTTTCCGATAAACGTTTTCTCCGCTACGCAATTTCCTTTGCTCTTTTTTTTTTTTTAACGCACGCAAGCGCTTCTTTTTTTCTTTATTGTGTACCGCCTTGCCATCGTTGCGCCTCGATTCGTCTTTCATATCTCGCCATACACTCGTCCACCATAAACACATACCCCGCCATCTCGCGATTCCTTTTCCCCATCCTCTTCTCTCGCACGTTCTCCAATTATAACCCACCGCCACCCAGTCACGTTTCTGCGTGAGTCTTTGCGGGTTTTACTCTTTTGAAGCTACGCGTGTACTACAACCGTGCGCGTCGAGGACGAGGAAGGTTGAGGTGTGAGGGAGTGGGGGGTAAACCTCTTTTCTTCTATCGAGTTTCTTGACGCAGATAGCGAGGAGAGAGCCCTTGGCTTTGCTCTGTTCGCTCATTGCGTTAGCCGCGGGGAGTCACGTTTATTTTTCGGATTGCGGTCGTTAAAGGCGAGCGCCGCTGATGAGGTTATTACAAAAAAGAAACCCGATCGGGTGTAATCACTGGAGAAGGCCGTCCCGGAGCTGTTGCGGCGCCGAAGAGCGCGCGCGCTCCAGAGCGACGTCGGGATTCGCCGCGGCGGATACTTGTTGAACTTCGGGGCGTCGCGGTTCGCGCTCGCTCGCCTGAAACACGATGCCGTCAAGCGCGCGTGTTATGAGCGGTGATGTACGGTAAGCCGGATTCGGGGTAGCGCGAGTGACTCGAAACGTGCCCGGGCCGAGCAGCGCTCTTTTTCCTCCCCTCTTTTTATCTTCGTTTCATCCGGAACTCGAATAGAAGAGGCTGAAAGTTAATTCGCTTCTCAGAGTGATGCGCCACGCTCCCTGATTCGTGACACGCAGAAGGCTTCCAATAATTACTAATGCCACTGGCCGCCGTGGGAGCGATTTAACGAGCTGCTCTGCAGACATCCGTGCAGGATGTCTCCCGTCGAGAAAAAAAGCTGCCGCAGTGTAAACTGTAAAGGGAAACGAGGACGATAGTTACTGTGAACAGAATAATACAACATAATATCGCCGTTATATTGTTGTAATATGCGAATAACTTTCACCCATGCAATGCTGCACATGGTGCCTTGGCCACGCTAGGCACGAATTCTACGCAAGATAGAGCGCAGTGAAAGCGCAGAGCCTGTAATGTCAGTTTCCATTTGCTTGTGGTTGTGAGGCTCTGGCACCATGTTTTTTTGTTTTTGTTTTTGTTTTTCTGGGGGAGGGGGGGTTCACGCTGACCATATGTGCGAGGGTGCGGTACACAAAATAAATCACTCATTTCTGTGGTCACTAACTTGAAGTATGCCTGTGCAAGGTTAATTGCAGCATTATGCTACACATGTTTAGAACAAAATCCAGCCCGGCTAATTAGGGCTGCTAAGGTACGCGGACCGTGTATTTTGGGGGGAGCGCCCTGACCTCCCCCGGAAACTGACACCTATGTAATTACAGACTGCACAGACCACGCAGCCCAAGTAAGCTAATACCTATGTCACACGGTCACCACCGAACTCCATTTCACTCCGTTCGGCATTTGACTCCCTGATGGAGCATTACGAGAATGGAGTTGTGGCCGTGCTACACGGCTCGGTGCAAGCTTTCGACGGTTACCGCATGAGGCAGAAACAGCGCTGCTGCGCTCGTTGAAACGTCCAATTTTTTGCCTGTGCAGTCGCCTTTAAAGCAACAAAAACATGTTTTTGTGTGTTGAAGAAGTGCTCGGAATCACTATTGCTGTCACAGTGCTTGTGCGTGCGCCTCACACGTGCAGAGACAAATATGGCGCGACGCTTCACAGCGGCGGCTTGGCGAGGCGTTGGTGTGGAGGATACAAGCGCTGATGTCCGAAAAAAATACAACTAAAACTTACACTACGGGGTGTGAAATGCTACGCAAAAAAGAGCGTAGTTTTTAAAATCATAATTGAGCTCATTAGGAGGATTATGCTAGTGTGGTTTTCAGCGTAGCAGTAGCTGGCTGGGAACGAGAGTACTCCATCGAGCCGAAATGGCCATTACCGAACTCCCTCCACCAAAAGCTCCATTTAACTTCCTCAGCGAAATGGTGACCTTGTGACATGAACCCCATCTCCCTCGCGGAAAAGACGAGGGAGTTAAACGGAGTTCACGGGTGCCCGTGTGACAGGGGTATAAAGGGGCGGATCCAGGCGCTTGCTTTGGGGGGGGCGGTTGGTTGTTGGGGGGGGGGGGGGGGAGGGGGGGGGGGGGCGTTGCCCAACTTTAAAACTTCACGTTAGTAACCAAATGCTCATTATTTTTGTTCTCAGTTGCATTGCTCAGTGCCATTTCATTATCTAAAATTTCGCATATTTCCGCTAAACATTGGGGAACACGTATCAGTGTTGTTGGTAAGAGGAGGGTGAAAGAGGGAAGGGCAGGCCACCTGCTCGATAAATGAGTATTCCCACAACGGCGAGCTCTAGTATTCCTTGAACGTAGTTTCGGAGTAAGCCTCCCTTTGTTACCCCGCCCCCTCCTCCCCATTGCCTTTTTTTCTGGCCGGTCGTGTTGCCAGAAAATGCCCTTTCTATCTCCGCAGCCTAAGGACGGTCAAACGGAGCTTTCGGAGTCGCGCTCGATTATACCCCGCGCACGTGCTCTCGGAGGCTTGCTCGGTACTTCGGCGAATATAATTCACAGCACCACTGCCTGCCTTCCTTCTTTTTTTTTTTTTTTTTGGACCAGCCGCTGAAGGTTGATAAAAAGGTAACTTGTTCTGCACGCTTTGTGGGACCACGGCCGGGCTAGACTGCACGTGCGCGCTCAAGCGCGCACGTGCAGTCTAGCCCGGCCGTGGTGGGACGAAAGATGCCAGTTTGAATGACACAGAACAGACTCCTGTCTCTGAGAAAAAGATGGGAGAATTTGAAGACCCCTCGCTTTGCTGAAGAGCTGATGGCCCTGGGAGTGGGGAGGAAACTTTAGCTCGCTTCCATAAAGGCAGCAGTTGCTTTAGCAAAATAGTTGAGGCTTGTGCTCGTCGGTGCCTATTTGAAAGATGCAGGACGCAGAAGAAATCTTTTCTAGAAAGCCTGTTTCGCTCTTAACAAAAGCGCTGGGCTGTGTGAGGGGTGCTTCCCTAGTCTCGGATTGGGATGGACACAGCGACCACCTGAAAAAATTCTACGTTCTGAAAAATGGCCTTCGGTGAGGTGAAAAGCGGGGGGGGGGGGGTGTTGGGTTGGCTTATAGCTTTGGGGGGGGCGATCGCCCAATCGCCCCCCCCCTGGATCCGCCACTGTAACTCAGATGTGGTGGGAAATGTCGGTGGTGTCGTTGGCGACTGCTCGCTCGTTCAAAAGGGAACTGGTTGACGGCCGACGATCGGCAGCATGCCGGAAGACAACTGTCTAACAACCACCTCGGCCAATCACACGGGGGCACAATCGGGCCACGTCTGGGAGCCAGCAATACGGATTTTTGCAATGCGAAGATAGAATAATGTCGTGCCGCGATGCTTGGTTAGCCTACTGCTGTGATCACTACGCACAATAATAAGACAGTTTTTCGGAGTTTGTCACTCTGCACTGTAGGGGAACGACGGTGGGTCAACGATGGGTGACATCTGTCGTACGTAACGGGAACATGCATTTACTGCCCTTCAGCCGCGGGCAATATATTCTGCATTCTGTTACGGCTATAAACATAATCACTGCCAGCTATATGTAATCAAGCTGTCGTATCATAAAATCCATTTTGCTGACTCGCGAGCGGAGATTGCAGCCATCCGAAGATGCCTCGCGAGCCATAGATGGCACAGGGTTTTTGACCAGATTGGCAACAGTAAATGGCCCAACATCGACACCCGAGGAGATGGCCGGCGCGAGGCCGATGTCAACTACTCTTGGCACACTTTGCTTTACTGAGTCTGACCCAACCCATCCGTGGTGGCTTCCCATTCTGAATATGATGACTGTTCTTTTTTTAACACATTCTTTGTTATTATGTCGGGTATAATTACTTCGGAATAACCTGCATCAGATTTGTAGCACGAAAGCAATGGCGCGGCCGCAAGGCTGAGTTGGCCACATTTTACTAATTGAAACTTGTTAGAAAACCAAATAATGCAACGTTTTTGGCGCCCAATGGTAGACTAGACAATGTCCTTCACTTTAACCAGAGAGATTTCCAAAAAGAAAGGGAAAAATGCCTTTATTAAAAAATATTTTCAAACTTCGGTGTTCTTGGTAAACCCCATAGGTTTTCAGTACAATTTTAAAGGGGTCATGAACCACTTTTCTAAGTAATGATCTAATGGCCTTAGTATCGGAGTGTACTGCCTCCCGAATCGATTGCCGCAAAAATTTCTCGAATCCGTCAAGAATCAGCGGAGTTACGGGGGTTTGGCGCACGCTCCCAGCGCTTTCTCTCTTTTCTCGTGCCGGCGAGCGCACTGGAAGCTAGACAGGGAGGGATGGCATGGGGGAAAGAAGTTACGCCAGCGCGCGTCATGAAACGCGATCGCTCTCCCGCTGTGATTCGCTTGCGCGAGTGCGGCTACCGTGTACTGAGGAGTGCGGCGCCGGCAAGTGGCGGCACCCCGCGGCAAGAAGCGCATCTGATCCGAACGCCGCTCTCGATTTACGTCGGCTATCGGCCAATAAGCATGCTATGTCTCTTGCGACGTACAGCGGACAGACGCCCCGCCCACCGACGAGAGTGAGAACCGGCCTCTGTTTGAAAAGAGGGTGCCTGGAGAAACGGCAACTTCGCGCTCCGCTTGTGGCCATTACGCGGCGCACACGACTGTAATATTTGGCAGAGCAGTTCATAGCCGTGTCAGCTTTCCGCAGGATGTGTTTTTTCAATCAGCCCAAGGAGTGCTTCATGACCCCTTTAAAGCATAACAGTGCGTGGTAAAGCCACGAAAACGATCTCAAAAGAAAGCCAAATACCAAACTGAAGATCCACTGAGTCATTATCCTCAGTTCCACAGCAATAACTTCCTGAATCACTGTTACTTTGGACCGTTCACCATGTTTGTGATCTTTTATAAGAGTTTATTCCGCAGCAAAATGACATAAAATACATGAAAAGGTGGCATTTCACTTGTTCTTTGTTGGTAAAAATATTGTGGCCAAGAAGTGTGCTGTTCTTAAGCTAAGTACGCTCGAAATTTTTAAATCGCGAAATTGGCGGGAAAGTGTTCTCGGTGTGGCCGGAATTAGTATTCTTTTTATGCAAAGAATTCTTTCTTTTTTTACAAACCTAAATTCAGAATCATTGCTTATGGTGCGAAACCTGCGTCTTAAGTAAATTTCATCAACATCGGGAATGGTGAACCGGGCCAGTTGTTTATTCTATAGTCTAGATTACATACATACAGTCGTCTAGATTACTATACATACAGTCGCTATAGTATATATATGGTACGTAGAAGGGCGGAATTGTGGCTTGAACGCAGTAGTGGATATCATATTAGGCCTGTAAAGGACACCCAAATGTGACGCGTGGGAACCAAATATTAAAATAAACGGCGCTCTCAGTCAACGTGTCTAACAGGCATGAGAAAAAAAAACTCGACTGAGCTCCACCGCTCGACTTATTGCATCCGCCGACAGGTGCGTCCCCGGAGGCTATACGCGACGCGTCGCTCGAAGACGGCGGGACAAAACGGGGAGGAAAATATATCTCCTACAATGCAGTCTGCGCTTGAGTTATCTCAACGTATACCAAACCATCGAAAGAAATGTGGTAATACACACCAGTCTGCACTTGTGCTGCAAAAAAAAAAAAAAAAAGGTCACAGCCGTGAGCAGTCCGCAGCTATGAGGGACAGATATAACACTGAAGAACCGCAAGAACAAATTTACAAGCGTGTTTTTTTTATTATTATTGTTGTTCGCATACCGGAAAACGGTTTGCTATTGCCTGAGAAAAATAAAAGGCAAAACTTTTATTTATTTATTGTTTAGTCGTGCGTGAGTACCGGAGCTTTGACAAGTCAGTATGACCTTATTATATATTTGAAAGTATTTTATAGTTTTTAATTAGTTCTGGGGCACCCGAACCATTCGAAATATGCTAGGTTGACTGTTCATTTTCTGCAGCACGCAGTGTAATTTATCATTGCCGATTAATAATAAAAACGATCAGCCGTCGTTCCGTCTACGAATACAACCGATGAGCGAAGCTCCTTAGAAATGGGACGCAAACGACTGTGTACGTTTTGAAACTGTTTATTGCGCCGCGCGCCTTGTTTCTTGCGCAACGCGCGGCGTTTCATTGTCTTTTTGCGCCGGCGCCCCATCTATGTTGCAGGGAGCTTCGACGGCGGGGTGCAGGCCTAAGGAGGTTCGCTGCTAACAAACCCGAGTTGGCGCTGCGATTACGTAACAGAGAGCCCTTGCGACCACTTCACGATGGTGAGACGACCCGTCTATCGTCTTTGGGGTTTTTGCGTTTGTTTGTCCGATTACAAATCGTTCTCTCACGGTAAGGGTGGCCACTTTGCTAATCTAATATTATAATTTACGCGTATACAGCTTCATTTCACATTAGAAGTGCGCTTGTTTGAAATTTCGAATACGAATCTGTGATATTTGATTAATTTGATCCGTATACGCTTTCGTGTTGGAATATTCGAAGTTGTCGAATATTTGTTAATTTTGAATGTATGATAGATAAAAACACCTACACGAGTCTCGAGGGTAGACATAACGCTTGATGTGAGGACTGCTCCGAATAATTCTTCTGCAGGACAGTTATGGTCGTTGCGCAGGGGCACCAGCAGCTGAATTTAGAACGGCTTTAATTCGTAAAAAACATTAGGGCAGCTTCGCAGTAGTGGTGCCAAGCCTGAAGGAAGTGCGGAACTGGGCGGCCTTCTTTGTTTTTTTTCTTCGGTTTTTCTCTTTCTTTCATCCTCTCTTTCTTTCTCGCTCTCTTTTCCAGTTTTTTTCCGTGTTTTTCCTCTTTATTCCTGTTTATTTCTTCCTGTTTTTTTATTGCTTTCTCTCTCTCTTTCTATTTCTCGCTTCCTTCCTCTTTTTCATCCTTTTATACGTGGTTTTGCCTGCGATCGAAGAACGAGAGGAAGAAGACTTCTCTTTGGTGCGAGCGCGCGCTTAATATGCTACAGTTGGCTATGCTCTGTGTGGTTTTGCCTGCGTTAATGTCATCATCAAGGCGTTCGAAGAACAAGAGGAAGAAGATTTCTCTTTGGCCAAGCTACGACGGCAGCATACGATGACAGCCTACGACAGCCCGGCCCCCTAAAGTGCTCCGCACTTAAAATTATTTTATTGATTCGTCAATGGCCTTCGTTATGCGCTAGCTGCCACTATAATGAACGTCTTGTGTATATGGACCAGGCCAGTAGCCAGAAGTAGATGTTTTTACCGAAAATAAATAATTAAAATAGGCGTTTTTCTCAAACGGTCAAAATTTTCAGCAAGTCCCTCCCCCCCCCCCCCCCCGAAAAAAATTCCTGGCTACGGGCCTGATGTGGACCCACTACAGGTATTGTCTGCATATCGGTAGAAAAGAGTAGGTGACTAAATTCTTGACGGCATCGTAATCGCACTGGGCGTAAAAGCGGCAGTGTTCATTTTTCTCAAATGCACACGCATGTATGTATTTCATTCTAGTACAGGGGTTAGTTGTGTTAGGAAGCAATAATTTGTTGCACATCAATCAATAGTATTGTTGTAAATTAACGATTTCCACTTCTTCGATGAGAATGATGGACGCGGTTTTAGGCAGTCTATATAAGAATTTGTATGATCTGTTGTTTCGGCAGTCTCAACGTGTTTGCATAATTTTAAAAGTGTGTGCGTTGCTCTTGCGTCACACTTCTCGCCTTACGCGCACGCGTGCACGTACCTAGTAAGGTGTTTTGTTCTTGTTTTGTTAGTGTCATTAGCAAGGTGCCCCAGATAATTGAAAATGGTTGTTACCAGCCAACTATACGAACTGCTCAGTTACCCGGGAGTCCAATCGTGAGTTATATCAGATACATGAAGGTGTAAATAAGCCCTATTGCTTTTAGAGCGCAGCTCTTAGACACCCGTTCCTGCGTTGAGGGGCGTTGCCGTCGCCTTCGGTGGCGTAACCGATAGACGTGAAAAAGTTACCGATTGACCTTAACAATAAGGAAAAAAAAATACCCAGGATCGAGTGGGGATTTGAACCCGGGCCCTCTGCGGAGCAGTCGAGTATTCTACCACATAGCCACGCTGGAGCTTGAAACGTATTTGCAATATGACCCTACACAGGCGTCAGGTCGGGCAAGGAATCTCGTTAACCCATGTAATATAGCGTGGCAGAAGAGTAAAATAACAACCAGGCGTCACACAATGCTAATTGCGCAACGAGTGCGTGGTTTAATGCTTCCCACCCACTACAAAGTGCTCAGCCATAATTCTTCATCGTCATCAGCCACATGCAGCATCAATAAAGTGCACATAATACCATACAGATCTGTAGCGGGTACCTCGCTTATCCGCAGAATGGCGTAGTGGGTTCGGTCCTACGTCACAAAAATTATGATTTAAGGTGTAGTCTATACCTTGCGGAAAACCAAAACTTCAAACACAGTTGGCCTTGCCCCAACACTAAGCTGCGCTCAGAATTCGCATTAGGCAGTATCGTAGTCGTCGGTGAATTTTTCTTTTTCTTGTTTTTCTCTCTTTTTTACCAAACGGGCTCCACACAAACATCATATTTCGTGCTGCTTTAAACAAAAATTACTCAGCATTCTATTCGATCCGGGAATTTAGCTATTCGAACACCCCTATTTAATATCTTCCTTCACGGTCGCTTTAATGTGGAGCGCCGACCACCTAACGTATATATTTAGGGTTCTTTGAACAGTAAATCTTTCCAACAGAATCCAGTAGAAATATTTGAAAAAGGCGACCATCAACGTCTCGTCGAGTACCAAAAAAAATTTGCTATTCTTCAGCAAGCCGAAGTATCAAGTTCGTATGGCACCAGTTGGGTAAAGAAAGCTCATTGACATTATTATAAATGTACGCAATGCCGTTCCCAAGCGAACTATAGGCGCCCGTTGAAATGAGGAGCTTGTGGATTATATAAATGAAGAACAAGGTTAACTAACTTCAGTTATCGGGTGCATCGTGAGAATGAACTAAGCCGGTGTGGAGCGGATGCATTTACGGAAGAACTGTTTGCAGTAGGAAATTGCAGCAATACCCGATGGTGAACGTATTAACAGCAAAGATGGCCGGCGAAGGGTATTAAGCAATTACGAACGAAAAAGCTTTGTAAATACGGTCCCGGATGTGCTACGCGTGCATGAAACACTCCTTTTGTCAATTCAGGGAAGTAAATGCTGTTGTACAGCGCGTACCTCCCGTCGTTTTAATTAAATGCAAATAGGGTTAGACGGCACAAATAAATCGAGACAACAGGGTCCGAAATCACGAAGCGCTTCGCTCATAAGGCTCCTTTCCCATCACCAGCCAACCGCCTTCGCTAACAATGTCGGATTCACTTTTTTTTTTTCTTAGAAGCGATTTCAGCGTAAGAGATTTCTGTAGATTCGGGCTGAGTTTCGATGAACGAGACGCATTATCTTGTTTTTTTTCAGTGACAGGAAGTTATTGGGCACACGCTATCAGGACAGTGTACGAGCGTTCGATCAGGAGGTGATGCATGTGTGCAATAAATGCAGCCCCTTCTCCTGTTACAGAATCATTGGGAACACTGTTCACTTACGCGTGTCAGTCTTTCTCCACCAGAATTTCACTTAGTGTTCTTACTACATATTCAGGCAAAAACGAGCATTCGACCATTGCAAATAATAAGTTCTCGCATCGAATATGAATCGAATTAAAAAAAAAAACTATTTGATTCGCACTCTCGAGTATTCGCACGTATCTAATAGCTATACTTCATGTTGCACCAGAGAATCAGCAGTGCATGACCACCAGTAAGCTGCCAACATTGAAATATTGAGACAGCATTGATCTGCTTGCGTACGGATGAAAATAAAGTGCAAGGCAAGCTTCCGAGAATAATAACAATAATTCACCCATCTTTGGCCAACATTAGCAAATACCTGCCTGTAGGCTAAAAATAGCTAGTGCTAACTAGCACTGGCAGCATGTAAGTAAACACGGTTGTTGAAGTCATGGGACTTGGTTAGGCGCTCGGTTAGACAGCCCTGCCTTCGAGATCCGTAACCCATATTTTTCGTCCAAAGTCAGCCATCGTACGTCGCTACGAAGTGGGAGTGGAAAAGGCAAAGGAAGCTGTCGTCTTTAAAATTTATTGATTAATAAGAAACCATGTGCATGGCATGTGAAATGGAAAGTTGTCATCAGTGCGAATGTAGCACGAAGCTTACAATGGGTTCCTCATAAACAAGCCTTCGCAGATGAGGAAAAGTTCGCACTGTTGCAGTGTTGAGTGCCTCTTACCACGCTGTGCCCTGCATCTCGGTGTCACAGAGAGGACGTGCGTCCACTTCAGGTCCACCGGATTATCCACCGTGGTATACCTTATAGCAGGCTGCGGTGCTGCGATTTTGGTCGCTCGTGGTCGCGGGTACAATTCATGGCATCGTCCACAGCTTTTCGGTGGGTGCGAAATGCAGCAACATTTACGTGCGCGTTAAAGAAGCCCAGCCTGTCAAAATCAACCCCGAGTCCCCCACAACGGCTTGCCTCAGACGAAAGTAGCAAACACAATTGAATTCTTGTAACTAGTATGGCAATACCTGGAGGAATACATCGGTCGAGCTGTAAGAACTCTAGTCCAGCGAGGATTACTGCTACAGTATTGACCACAAGCACTTGAAGTCCTACTTCCACTGAATGGTATACAAACTGAGTAGGCACCGTGCCCCGTACACCAAACTAAAAGCCTGAGCTTTTCCATCGAACGCGGCAATGTAGTCTAAGCTCACGTGTATCTTTTCTGTATGTTCCCTTCTTTCCATCTCGATTTCTTTTCATCCCTTGATCCCCTTCTCCCAGCGTAGGATAGCAAACCGGACGCGCGTCTGGTTGACCTTCCTGCCTTTCCTTCCTCTCCCCCCACCCTCCTTCTCCTCCTGAGCTTTTCTGAAGATTAAAGCCTATTCCACCTCCCTGTTAGGCGAGTCGTATTCCGTGTATTCTTTTTGTGTGCTCGTCAAAGTCCCTTTCTACGAGAAATGTAGCAACTTCGGCTGCGAAACCACCTTTCGGAAATAGTTACGTCGTCTTCAGTTACAGATGCGCGCGCGCGCACTCTCACACACACACTCTCACACACACACACACACACACACACACACACACACACACACACACACACACACACACACACACACACACACACACACACACACACACACACACACACACACACACACACACACACACACACACACACACACACACACGTCACGACACAGGTCATACTTGCATATTTACGTACGTAACTCGACTCCTTTTTATTTGCTCCTGCAATGGTAAGGGGACACATTTGCCAGGCGAGGTTCTTCCAGCGATAAGAATTATAGCATGCGAAAAAAAAAGGACAACAACAGATTTGATTACATAACCGTTTCCAGCAGAATGCATCTTTAAGCACGCCTTCCATATTTAAAAGCAAGAAAATAATTATGAAATTTGAATTTGGTAGCACTCGGTAGATGGAGAGCTAAACACACGATAAATCTTAGTTTTTTAAAATAATTTTAGAATACAATATAATGCCGACGGGCTTAGATTTCGTGCGTTACTTTTCTTAATATTTCATATTTTGCTTTGCAGTGGCGTATTGCTGTTTTCTGAGCAGATTCTGGACGTCTGAAATTGCACTAAACAGAATTATTCTAGTAATGATAATGTAAGAATGCGTGCTCATTTAGTAATGAGTAATTTACTAGCCAAAAAATTATCGGAAGCATGTATTCCGATAGTGGAGCATAATAAAGCACGGTGAAACTACTTATTGTTAGAGGTTTACTGCTGGTGAGGGAAATTATGAGATTTATCTTGTTAGCAAACGTGTTGTTTAGCATCCACGCGTGACTATAGTATTAGGAGCAAAATTAAACACTTACGTTGAACTAGCATGCTACTTACACGACGCACCGGCCACGGTGGTCTAGTTTTTATGGTGCTCGACATGCTGACCCGAAGGTCGCGGGATCGAATGCCGGCCGCGGCGGCCGCATTTTCGATGGAGGCGAAAATGCATGAGGCCCGTCTACTTAGATTTAGGTGCGCGTTAAAGAAACCCAGGTGGTCGAAATTTTCGGAGCACTCCGCTACGGCGTCCCTCATAATCACACCGTGGTTCTGGGAGGCTAAACTCCAACAATTATTATTACTTAACACGGCGCGAAGTTTTGTGAATGAGCCCCCTTAGGTCGCACTTCGCTTTTAAAAATCTCACAGGCGATTATTCATTCGCTTGATGTGACATTCGCTATTTTACACAAGATGTTACACAAAAGCCCGCCCTTGGCTGCGACAGCTGTGGATATGTGAAAGAGACATTAAATACAAGTATTTGTTCACCTCGTAATGATAGCATTTATAAGACACCAGGAGAAATACTAACGTCTAACAGCGCGGAAACGACAAGGACGAAGGAGTGTAACTAACGCGACAGACGAAGCGCTGACTTAAGCATGTTCAACCAACTTTCCCAAAGAATTGCTCTTCAGAAGAAATACATGTATCAATTGAAGAGCGCCGTGCTGCGAGAGCGTGCAATCAGAGCGCGAGGAAATGAATGTAAATTCAAGTATTCTAGCCAGAGCGTGTAGGAGTCTCCAAGCTTTCGTAACCAGAGTGCCGTTCCTGGCACCGCCATCGGTAGAATGATGCAATCTCGGCAAAGACGCTGCACTGGTAATTATATAGTTTTCTTGTTAGCAGTTTCGTCATACGTTGCGTAGCCAGGTACCGCGATGCCGCGGGATGCTGCAGCGAGCTTGCTCGCCATTGAAACGCTCTGAAAACCTCGTGCTGTGTGGTGCTCTGTACGTTACGTGGCTGCGGGTGCATGGGCGACGCGACGACAGCCAGCCCAAGTTCGCCATGATCGCGCTGAAATGTCTTTCCTAGCGAAAAAGAAAGCCAGAAAAACGGTGTTTTACACAAAATCAAAGGACGATTTCCGGCGCAGGCGGTTGTTTTGGTTGGCGTCGCATTACAGCCCGAAAATATTTCAGTGGAGTATACTGAAACGCCATAAGCCCTCGCCCCGGCTACGCCCTGAATGTTATTACCTCGGTGTACTTAAGCGTGTCAATCAATTGGTTCTTTCACCGGAGGTGAAAGCAATTTCCTTTAAATGAACCGCAGCAATCCTCTCTGTCAAGACCTGGCTGAGAAAAAAACAAAAGGAGAGCGTGTTTCGTGTCTCGGTCGACAAATTTCCGTTCCTGCCCAGGTACTGAAACGATTGGTCATCCTTTAGTGAACTCTATAGATGCCGTGTTCTACTTCGACATTATCTAAAGAACAGTTTGAAAAGTATGCCGATTTAGATAACACATCATACTTAATTTGCTTCTTGTCTTTTAAAAATTCCTTTGATCTACCACTTGGCCTGCATATCCTTTGGCATGGTGTAGTATAGAATTTCCGTCACGCTAAATAACCGCGAAACAGTCTTTATCTTCTCAGCTATTTTTCTGGAGGGGAGGGAGGGGGGGGGGGAGGGCGGTAATTTACCGCTTTTGCCGTGTGCATGCAGCCCATGAATTACCACCAGACTGGATGTACATACTGGGCGCTTGAACCTGTTTGCACGAATTTCGAGCGTACGTTTTCAGGATGACTAAGTTTCTGTAATGCGTCTTGGTTACGGAATATTTTTCTCCCATCTAATAAAGCAAAAAAGAAAGCTTATCGAAAGCCCAGTGCATGGCTAGCGCACTTTTCCCACAAGTGGACATCGCCTAACTGGCGTAGGTTTAAATCCGAGCAAAGCTATCGACAAAATTGATTTTTCTTCAGGCTCTCGCAATCTCGAAAGTGGCAAGAATCGCCGCTGATGGCAGCTGCGGTTACAGTCAGCATAATGGACGGACACAAGGCAAACCCAATTTCAAGCTCTTAACTGTTTTAGCACTAAACTAAAATAACGACAGAATATTTAACGATCTGTTCATTTAGTAGACGAAGTTGTATAAAACTTGATAATTATATATATATATATTATATATATATATATATATATATATATATATATATATATATATATATATATATATATATATATATATATATATATATATATATATATATATATATATATATATATATATATATATATATATATATATATATATATATATATATGTATACCTATATATATGCGACGCTGTATAGCTACGGAAGCACTTGACGACCTTTTCAACGTTGCAAGGTTCTCATTTCATGGCATGTCGCGACTCTACCTCGTGTACGGGCGCCCTTCTTTCCGACAGAAACGCACATCAAAACAAACACCAAAACGGCGCGTGGAGAGACGCGAAGAGCGAAGCTCTAAGCCACAGATATTATAAGTTCACTCTCCGCCGGTGTTTGCTGCGCGCAGCTATACGAACCATCAGGTGAGTTAAGTGCGTTCATTTGTGTGTCCTCCCGTCACTAGGCAGCAATCTAGTTATAACGTCGGGGCACGGAAGTAATGGCTCTCTAAAAAGCAGTATACCGTGACAAAGCAAGAAAAAAAAACTTTTTTTTTTGTAAATGATGGTGTTTACACGTAGCTAATGGGTCATTAACTTCTTGCACGCTATACGACTTCGCCTCGTCGCACGCGATGTTTACAGTCGACCCCGTTTCTTCTTCTACGGCGTTTTCTTTTTTGTTTCCAGTCTCCGACGGTGATACTACAGGAACGCTCTGTGAGGTCGTTAAAGCCTGTATACGGCAGGCTCAACCTGTTCCCCCATGATTATTATTTTTTTCGATAAGTCGGGGATCGAATTACCGGCTCCTAGCTTGCTCACGACCGGATCACCATCGTTGTCTGCCTGCAGGCTGCGTCGCCCTGAGTGGGTCGCTTGCACGAGGAGAACTTCCGCCTGCGGCAGGTCAGCTTGCCTCCCGGACTTACGCTTGCGGTACGCGCCACGCCGCGCCGCAAAGCGTGCTATGCTGGGCTGTGGTCGTACGCGGCGTGGCGAACGATCAGCGAAGGGCGAGAGGCAAGAAACTCCGAAATATTAATGTCGCCGTAGCCCACTGCACAAACTCTTGCTTTTTTTTCCGGGCACTTATTCTTCAGCTTTTTGTTTGTTTTCCTCTTTAAGGACTCGCCGATACGAAATTATCTCTGTATGATACCTCACTTACAATCTTAGTGAAAAAAAAGTGGTCGTAGTTTCTAACTGTTTGCCGCATATTGCAAACGTCTTAGTAACTACAGTTAGTGAAAGATAGCGTTAGTAAAAGTTAAGCGCAAATACAGTCATGTCTGGTTAACACGGACGCATCCGTACCCCAGAAAAATCGTCCGTAATCTGAGTTGTCCATAATAACGAATCAAGGTCAAAAATGCAACAATTACATGTATCTTTGAACAGCGAAGATGTTTAGCAGATCGTTCCTTGTCCGGCGAACCAAAAAACTATCATAGTCATAAACGGGTGTGTGCCACAGAAATCGGGTAAATCTCAATACTCACCACTGGTCCACTAATAATGAAGAAGGCAGCAGTTAGCCCAACAAATGGATGTGAAGCGACGGTGGTCCCGAAGCGATGGAAGTCCTACGCCAACGACAACGTGCCCGTACATCTATGAGAGGTTCGAACGCTTGGTTTCAGCGCGAGGTTCTGCCTCTGCTGTTTGGACATCCGTGTCATGTCTGTGGTCGTCTGTGCTTTAACTCGAACCTCTCCGCGCTGAGAATCAAAGCGGAAACAACCTAGCATCACCTATATAAATCCTAGCAACGACCTAGAAGCAACTTAGAAACAACCTGCATCACTTAGCTAAGGCCTAGAAACAACCTAGAAGCAACCAAATTATCCATGAAGAGTGGTAAGCGCGACTAGACAGGGACGAAGAAAGAAAACAGACAAGGACAAACCAACTAGCCCGCCAACGTGTTTTAGCCAACCAAATTAGTCTTCAGAA
Source organism: Rhipicephalus sanguineus (assembly GCF_013339695.2). Lineage (NCBI taxonomy): Eukaryota > Metazoa > Arthropoda > Arachnida > Ixodida > Ixodidae > Rhipicephalus > Rhipicephalus sanguineus. The sequence continues at coordinate 142,292,266 of NC_051176.1, forward strand.
TCGTCCAGTATCGCTGTTTCAAGCCTTGCTCGGCTTAGTGCAAGCTTCGCCATTTCCACTGTTACTGGAATAAGAACAAGAGTGTGTGAAACATATTCATAGCGCTAATGCGTGATTAGCACTGTAGTTTGGCTGACTAAGTTTATTAACTGCGCTATTTATTGTGAAAAAAAAACGAAAAAAAAGGGATACATATTGATGCAAGTAGAAAAGCAGAGTGCACAACAGCAGAGTGAAAAGCAGAGTGTATGTAGAAATACAGGCTTTTCTTTCTTTCTTTCTTTCTTTCATTTTTTTTGTGTGTGGGGGGGGGGGGGGTTGTAGCCGCTCGAGCAAGAAGTAAATACTTACTTTGCTCATTCGCGTAACACCATCGCTATTGTAGTATAGGCAGAACACAAGCTAAACACGAACAATAAAACAAGAAAAAACATCGAGCACAGTGCGAAAACGCACGACTGTCGCCGAAGGCGAGTTCCTCATCCATTGACAGATTGTGCTTCTCTCACAGCTGATAGGAACGTTAGGCCGTCTTCTTGCATTAATGTGCCAATGAAAGGCGTATATACATCACCATTAGGCTGCAGTCAATGCGCTTTATTCGCCGACAATCGGCTCCAACCGCTCACGTCGAAGCGCCGCAGTGTACTACATTTAGATACGTGCCGCCGACCGCCAATCCACACTAACGCGGCGACGGTGCTCTGTATCTCGCGGCGAATAAGCGCACGCGCGTCTTGCAGGCAGTCTGATGAGACAGTTCGACACCATCCCGGTAAGTTCCTGTCCATACAGGCGCGGAACTTTTACAGCCCAGGGGTACTATGCAGGATGGCCCGAGTTTGGCGAAACTCGGGATTTTTCCGAGCTCTGGCGACACCCCCTTTTGAACGAGCTAATAGTACGAGAAGGTGAAATCCATCCCTCAGCGCGCGCTCCGTTCCATTGGTTACGATGGAACGCGGCGTCACGTCAAGGGCGGTCGGGAAGGTTGGGGGGTGTCGTCAAACTAGAGGCAGCCTCTTTGATTTGTTTGTCGTTCCACTGAGTGCAGAAGTGCACTCATGCAAGAAAAGAGGCAGAAAGCTCTACTAACTAAATTTTTTATGTGTGCGCGGGCCGTTTGAATTCGTTTTCAAGCGTTTAATGTCTGCACTAAGTATCCTTTAGAGTAATCAGTACCGTGGCCTCTGAGAATAGTTCCGACAGAGCGCCTTACAACACCGCGGCTAGAGCTAATCGCCGAGGCCACGTGTATAATCACCATGGTCGGCAAGTGCATTCTAGCGCGTTGCTCGGCCGGCGCGCGACCTCGTCGTTCTCTTCTTCATCGTCTGCTCGCTCCCAGAGCACGTGCGCCCGGCTGCTTAGCTAATTGGCTGGGCGGTATACCTAGCGGAGTCAGGATGACGAAGCTGATTAGGCCAAATCATGCTAAAGCCGAGCTCACTAAGCCGCGTCTTACTAAGACCATGCTAATGAAGTCGTGTAAAGCTAAGAACAAGGTAATTAAGATCATGGTAATTAACACGACGCTAATTAGGAGTGTGTAATTAAAATCAAGATAATCAGGACCTTACTCACCGAGACCGTGTTCATTAGGCTCGTGCTAATTAGGCTTACGCTAATTACCTCTGTACTATTCAGGAACTTGCGAAATGACCCTGAGTAATTAATGCCGTGGTAATTAAGACATTATCAATTAATGCTAATTAACACGACGGTAATTAGGACCGTACTCAATAGGATTATGCTAATTACCTCTGTACTATTCAGGACCTTGCGGATTAAGCCTGAGTAATTATTGGCGCAGTAATTAAAACATTGAGAATTAATACTAATTAACCCGACGCTAATTAGGAGCGTGTAAATAAAACCAAGATACTCAAGACCTTACTCACCGAAGTCGTGTTAATGAGGATCGTGCTAATTAGTATTATGCTAGTGACCTCGGTGCTATTCAGGACCTTGCGAATTAAACCTGGGTAATTAATGTCGTGGTAATGAGAATATTAACAATTAAGAAAGGACTATTCAATATCATGTTAGTTAAGACCTTCCTAATCAATAGCACCAATATTGAGACCGAACTGACACGGTCATTACTCCGAAGCAGACCAAGCATACTGAGTAGACGAGCCACGTAAAAAGCTGGAAGAAGCTAGGTGATCCAAGTTCCTTCGATGGCCCCAGCCTTGCACAAGTAGTGCAAGCTGACCAAATTATTTTATATGCAAAGAAGCTGCTGAGTAGCGTCCACCGCATGAAACACTTGACAAGCACACCGGCACTATGACAGTTACGAGTTGAACTGGGGCCTTTTCAGAATCAACGAGTTGTGCCCGAGTTCGCGCGTCAGTCAATTTGATTGACAGACGCCCGTGGCGAAGAGCGGGCTGCGGGTCCGCCCACCGCGTTTCCTCTGGCCGAGGAGCAGTGCTCACGCCGCAACGCCAGCGAGCGGCACGATTCATCTATGAGCCTAATCACACAGACTATGCACACACGCACGAAGAACTAAAGGTTATATCATCACGTGGCTACGACGTCTCGCATTCAATTTCACCGCTTTAACGACGTATACCACTCACAGCTAACTCACAACTATGAAGCAAGCGCCCCTGGTGGGATTTGTGGCGAGAAATGTTACTATTTAATTGTTTGTTGAGACATTGTTTCTACCGATTCGCTATTACAGGAAAATCTTAAGACGTATAATGTAAGTATAGCAGTAACCTGTCCATTTATTTATGTGTAATATTCCAGAGAAGCGAAACGAGCTTCACCAGAGTGCTGCGTGTGCGCCCTTGTTGCCTTCGAGTGTGGAAATTTCCATGCTGCAGGTGGAATGAAAGAATTTGCCGAAAGATGACAAACGCCCACGAACACGCCCGTAGGAGGCGCGATGATCCGTTGGCAAAAAGATAGCGCGACAATCCCTCTGTCGGCGCTGCACTGTCAAAATGTTGACTGAGTGGCGGCGCTGACGCGTTCGCACGCGGTGTTCCTTTGAAAACCGCCGCAAATGCCGCACATGCGTACATGACGCCATTCTCGTTCTTGTAGCCGTTTTTATCAACGCTGCTATCGCGTGCTCCGCACTGTCTTCCTGTCATGACCGCCGTAATGCAAGCTCAGAGCAAACTCGTGTGCCCGAGAAGCTCGGGCCATCCTGCATAGCACCCCAGCTGTTATGCCCGCCGTTTGTCCGTTTCGCGATGTAGACAAGAAACGCTCATCGTCATGCCGGCGCGCGCTCTCTTCGTCATCTTCTTCATCTTCTGGTTCGCTCCCCGAACACGAGCGACCGACGCGCGCTATTCCGCTGCGTCGATTTGTCCGGCGTGGGATGCAATAACTCGGATTGTCGAGAGAACGAGTACAGAGAGAGAGAGATGGAGAGAAATAAATAGGTAAAAAGAAAGAGAGACATAGATAGAAAGAAAGGGAAGAAACAGGGAAAAAATAGAAAGACAGAGAAAAATGGAGCGAGAAAGAGATAGAAAGAAACAGATGCAGAAAAGACATAGAAGAAGCAGATATCAAGACAGAAAGAGAAAGAAAGGGAGAAATAAAGAGAGAAAAAAGGGAACAAATAGAAAAAAAGATAGAAAGAACAAGAAAGGGAGTAGAAAGAAATAGATAGATAGAGAAAGAAAGAAATAGATAGAGAGAAAAAGAAGGAAATAGAAAGAAACAGAGACAAACAAGGTATTTTAATTAATTAAGCTACTTAGTGCTGTGATTCCCAAGTGATTCCCAATCGAACCAGATCGATACCTACACTGTAAACCACTTTGCACCCTTAAGGCGGTTTCAAGCAAGCAAAACACCCTTTTGCCTAACCAAAACTTGCAAAACTTAGGGTCTAAGGGTGTTTTTTTTTTCCCAAATAGCCTTTAAGGGTTGATCTTCTAACTAAAACACTCTTTAAGAGTGAAGGGTGTTATGGGTTATCGAAACACCCATGGCTCATACCAGAGCGTGCCAGATAATAACTGGGACTCGCTGATTAAAAAGTCGTTGGACCTTAGGCGAGTTGAGATTAAAAGATATTAAGTGCGAATGCACTTTATAAGCGACCCTGAATCCGCCGTCCCATAGCAACGGCGCGAGGAGCGGAGAGGAGCGTCTGTAGCAACGGCGCAGCGACGTCACGCCCCACGTGACTGCGCGCGCTCCGCCCTCCGCTCCGTGGCTGCGCGCGCCCCGCGCATTGCCTGTGGTGACGAAGGCCAGCGGCGAGACGCCGAACGAAAGCGTGCGAAGCGAGCCGAGCACCCCGAAGCCGATCTGGCGCGGGGACGCGCGATGCGTAAGCGAGCGCGGGCCCTCGAATTCGATCGGCCGGACGCGCGCTTCAAGCGAGACTTCCTGGACCGCAGCTTCGGATATAGCTGCGCGGTGTGGTTCGACTGTGGTTCGACAACAACTTGAGCCCCATCTCGGGCGTGCGCAACGCCGCCAACAAGTTGAACGCGTTGCGGGTTCTTTGGAACGAGTTCGAAAGACAGATCATCATCATCAGTAAAAGTGCTTTGCACTTAAAAACGGCCAGACCTCCGTGGGTCGGCTGGCGCGTGCTCTCTCGCTGCCGTCTCCTTCGCTCGGCTCTGCAGTTTAGTCGCGCGCGCCCCCTTATAGCATCACCCCGTGCTTCGCACTTCCTCATACTCCCCTTCGGGGAAATGCGGGTTTTTTCTCTTTTAGGGCTATCTGCAAGCATACCATAAATTTACGCCTATTCTCTTAATGTTTAATGTTCATTTATACGGAGCAGGAATATCCCCACCGGCACTGAACGGCGGCTTAAGATACTGTGGCTCTATATACCAGACGGTCAGTGTAAGGCTGTGTAGCGCGAGCGCTCCGTCCATGGGGTATTTTACAACACGCTCTGTTGTGTGTACGGTTTGGCGCGTGCGTACACCTTCTATGTTGATGTCTTCTGTAATTGCATGTTCCCTGACTGGTAGATCTTATTTTTCACGTTTATTTCAGTGATAAGGGTGTTTAGGTCATTGCAAACACCCCATGACAGGGGTCTTAGGCCAGTGGCAACACCCTATGATATGGGTGTTTTGATAATTGAAAACTCCCTTTTCCCTTTTCCTAGCGCGTAAGGGTGTTAGCAATAGACACGGCAAAACCCACAAAAGGGTGTAAACTGGTTTACTGTGTAGCCAATACTCGTGATTTACAGTGAGATCACGTGAACACCTCGTGCATCGGCGTGTGAATACACATGTGCCTAGACAAGCCAAGACCAGCCGAGTGCCGATCAGTTCTGCTGTGCCCCAGCTTTTCGCGACTCAGTGCAAGCTGCGGAAATTAACAGCGGAGCTGTTTAAGCCGGCCGTAGTCTGTCCAACATGAACAACAACAACAAAAAAAAAATTGGCCGCGTATCTGCGTGCTTCGCTGCAAATGTCGTCTAAAGACGATAGAAGAGGCGCTGCGTGAGATATGGACGCCATCTGGCAATACGTTGGGAAACATGAGTGCTGTGTTGCGGGCTGGTAGTCCCGGCGCAGCAGCAGGCGAAGACCGGCGGTGACCAACGAGACCGGCGGGGACGCCTGCCAGCCCGAACACGCGGTTTGGCGCGAAGCGCTGAAGCAGAAGAAACGTCCGCACTCAACGAGTACTCTCCACACACTCTTTTATTTACACGTCGCCTGGGTTAAACAGGAATGCCAGAGCGGCGCCCCATGGTATTCGTACAGTGCAATACAGAACCGAAACCGAAACACAACAATGAGCTCGTGCAGAGGGCACGGAGGAAGGCAAGTTTCAGCGCAGTCGCATTTTTAGCGCAGCTTAAGAAACTAGGGTCTCTAGAATTACGTATGTATGCATTTTCTATTAAAGGAACACACCACCTAATACTTACCTAGTGATATTGAGCCTGAGATATGCGTAATGTTTGCTTTTTGATCGACAATGTACACAGGGATGAACCTAGTCAGCCGTTCAAGATGGCTGGCCCTTGGGCAAGTGGTTCAACTTTGGCCGAGTGGCTGAATTGAGTGACGTGCCGACAAACAGAAAGACAGAAAGACAAACCAAAATTTCTCCGTTTAAGTATTCCAAGAATAACTATCGTCTTAAAAAACTCCGCGCCGCGATGACGTCACCGCGCGTTCCAGAGCCACCGGTTGCACACCTGTGCGCCTGTTCCGCTAGCCCATACACGGCTTCGCCACCAGCCCATCTGCCTGGACACTGCGCGCAACGCTCGGTCGCGCCAGACGTGACGTCCCGGCCAACTGTGTACGCGCTGCTTCGTTTCGTGTAAAGCCGGCGCGTGGCGGCGGCGCGCGAGACGCAGACATGGGGAGACCGAAGAATGTTCGCACTGCCGATGAGGAAGCCGCTCACCGGGACGCTACATCGAAGCGTTTGCTCCGTCTGCTCTCGCCGTTTCGGCCGTACTTCGTGGTGGACGGCCGAAACGGCGAGAGACGACTGTCCTGGACACGACCGGAACTCGGCACCACTTGGCATTCCCTCGTATAACTTAGCATCACTTGACATCACTTCGTATATAACTTGGCATCACTTGGCATCAATTAATTAGCATCACTTCGTATGACGAGGACCCGCTAGGAACCGATCAGCTCCGTTGTGCCTTTAGCCTTGCGCCACTAGTGCAAGCTACGCCCGGCTTTTTTTCTTGATTTGCTTTTGAATTTTTTTTTTGACTTGTCAATCTTTGTCCATAATAACGAGGCGAAAATGCTTGTATTTACCCGTGTCGTCTCTAAAATAGCCGTCCATAGTCCGGATTGCGGGTTTCTGTATTAACGGGGTAGAATTGCATGGCGAGAGAACGCGGTGCCAAAAATTTCGTCCATATTGCGGCGTATCCATATTAACAGGGTCCATATCAGCGAGACATGACTGTAGTAAATATATATTTATAAATGGAAGTAACAGCTACAAATGATGCTTTCATACTTTCCAAATGTATCTTAAGATACATTCGATACATTCGCAAATTTGTTATTACAGATCTACGTAAGGTAGCAGCAAACACTTATTCACAGAAATGTTTGGTTGAAAATTTCTTAACTGCGACCAACTTTGTTTCAGTTGAATTAAATGTACGTCAGTATCTCAAATATTTTGTATTTCTTGGTCAAAGGATAGCTGTTTCATTCTGAATCAACTTATATGGGTTGCTTTAGCTCCTTAACTTGAGAGCTCTTTATACACTGCGCTGTCAGCGGTTCTTGCTTGTCGCGTTAGTAAGTCATGTGAGTCGCTGCTCTGCTTACCGACCAGCTAGCGCGTTGTGATCTAATTACAAGAACTTCAATAAGAAGCCTCCGAACGATGACCCAAATACCGATGTAAAGTTTTACTTTGTCCATAAACGCACTACCGTTTACGCAATACTGGATCACGGGGAAGGTGTACAGCAGACACAACGCTGGTAGCGCCACCTTTTGTGATGCATCGTGTATATGTAGACGACGTAAAATTGCAATGACTTTCCATATTATACTTGTCTGCTAGCGTAAAGAGTTCTTAGCGACGTGCTTACTGACGCGCAATCGCTTAGGAATTTTTCTCTTTAGAGACAACATGTGCAGCCCAGAAACGTCTCAGACGTATTGTAGAAAGCGTCGCAGGCAACCGCCGCTATTCACACTGTTGCCACTTAAAGCTCGGATTACCTGGTGATTACTAACAATAAAACATAGTTAGGGAGGCTTAAAAATTGCAGTGGCTTAGCTCGGCTATGCCAGGATATACGTAGCGTTAGCAAAGGTTCAGCTGATTATTCTTAGCTTTCCAGATTGCCTAGGATTAGCTTGATTGTCATGCTTACTGCTGCTCCAATGACACACACACACGGTATACGTGTTATGTGGTACATGCATATTTATTTTTGCTCAACGTCACGTTGCTTCTCTATTGCCACAAAGACGGCTCGGTGGTCAGTGAAGTAACACGCTGCCGTCTCTATGACCCCAACACAGTAACCTCTAATTGCCAGGCAACTACTTCGGGATCCGATGAGATAAGCTTCTCGGCTCTTCGGCGCCGTCGAGCAGCATTTGCGCTCTCCTTCTCCATGGCATTACCCACCTGCAAACGCCAGTCAGAGGCGCTATCAAGCGGCCTCAGCGCAGTGTCAGAGGGCGACTGCACAGCGAAGGCAAATAGCCGCGCGCGCTGGCGCCACTGTGTCTACGACGTCACTCCTCTCGAATGCGGCGCAGACCAGCAGCGGCGAGCCACGCGCGGCGGTGTCGCAGAGCGCGTGAAATGCCAGCTCTGGTGAGCCAGCTGTGTGACATTACTGGTCCTCGCGCATGCGCAGCACGGCTCATGACGCTCCACGCGAAATCGGCTCCGGCTAGGCAAGTGTAGCTAACGCTACAAAAAGGAAAACCCACATGTCTAAGTAAATAAAAAGGCTCTTCCGTATCGAACAATCACAGTGAATAAGCATAGGAACACAATAGAGGCAACACCTTTAATAGCTATCAAAATTAAGCCTGAAATATTGTAAACTCATCTATTAATGTAAAACAATAGAAAATTCAGTTCCCACGGAAAATAGCCTAAACATTCGTTGGGCCGCTCGTGAGAAAAACGCAGGATTTGGTATAGTAATGTTTCTCCGAAAACCCTTCGCAATATATTTAAGATGGCTCCTAATAATTTCCAATATTACTATGCAAACTCAATTTCGCTATTGTAGTAAGTAGTAAGCAGAATTTTTGTTAAACACAAGGCACGCCCAGATTACTATATATTCGTCCTCAATATGACCTTGACATAAAAGTAAACTGAAATGGAATGTAAACATGCAAACAGCAGTAGAAATGGAGCAGACAGTTAAACCCTACAATAAAGCCGGGTGCTTATTTTGGCTGCAAGTTACAAAAGACACATTGCAGTTAACAGAGCATAGAAAACAACACAGAGACCTAGGTAATGTATGGGATGCAAAAGGACAGCTAACTCGAACTCGTGTTTCAACTCGTGTTTATCAATGTGAACAATCATGATGTCATTTTGGTGTGTGTGTGTGTGTGTGTGTGTGTGTGTCAGTAATTTGCTGAAACCTGTTAAAAAACATTCTCAACCAGTGATTTGTTCTTTTGGGATTAGCCATGTATGTTTAACCTTTCATAAGAATGCAAGAATTTGCCTTGCTTACACGTGTTTCGTAAGCTTACCTACAACTGTTAAATACAATCGTGCACTTACCCATACTATCACTTTCCCTTTGTTCGCTCGTGCAAATTAAGGATGTACGATTACTATCTATATGTATGTATTATATCTTTCTTTTGAACATGGAACTTTTATTTATTCATGTTTTTGGACCCGCAACTAGCCTTTGGCTATGGGTCCAACCAGTTTTGATATTTCTGTATGTTTCACGTCTGCAAATAAAGAATTGAAATTGAAAGCACTTCTTTTGCTGACGATCTAATCGTTATTTGAAGAACTCTTTGAATAAAGATAGCAGGAAGCGAGGCATACGGTACGCCAAGATATCCTCTGCTAGGTAAATGCTTGTTCTATTAGATCTAGCATCCCTACCGACGGTGCCATAGTTGTTACAATCGTATTTGCATTTAAGCCAATCTCAAAGCTTGTAAGTCAAACTTAAATCCACGAGATTCTTCAAATTTGCGTCTGTGAAAGCCAGGTGACGCAAAGCAACTCGATTCTTACATTCTTCAGACTTCGTAACGAAGCACCATGCAAGAGAAACATTGATAACCACGCTATAGCGGCATCAGAGTTTGCGCGATAGACCCCCTACGCATTGGAGAACGCAGCACAGTATAGTGGTTAAAAAACCAAGTTTCATGACACAAGAAAAGTTGAAAAGCAAAAAAACAAAGGAAGAGAAAAGTAAAGGTCAGATAGGCGTAGACGTTCGCGCGCTTGCATTTTTCGAGACGGTGCGAGCGCCACCACGTCACTCTCCTCCCCCAATAGGGACGCGCCGACCTCACCGCCTGCCCTCGCTGGAGGACTTTGGAGGAAAGATTAAACAATGTCACTGTCTTTAGCTTTATTCAGGTGGCCTCTTGACACAGTATCACCTTAAGCGGAGTTCAGCGAATGTTTATTGCTTCACACGGTGGTGTTGCCATCGATGTATCTTGTATCTTAAGATACACGATGCATTCTTTAATGTATTGGAAATGCAGATACAGATACTCATCTTGAGAGACGTATCGCGATACAGATACAAGATACTCAAATAGTATCTAAGATAGTATCTAAGATACATGTATCTTCGATACTGCCCAGCACTGACAGTCTGGTCCATGGTATACGATACGTCACAGTGCCGAAGGGCGGGATTTTTCTGCGTGAGCCGTTCCATTTGAAGCAAGATCATGTGAAGAGGGAGAACAACTTTATTGAGGTCCGTTACAGATGCGTTGAAGTGAGTCCCCCGCGTCCACCCGGCTATTCCCACGTGAAGACCGACATTTCTGATGTGAATAGGCAAATAAATGTTTGGCACATAAAACTGGAAGGAAAATAACCTAGAAGTAATCGATTACATTTTATACTTAATCAATTACCTGCAGGAAATGGTATATCTTTCATTAATTGATTTTTTTGAGTTATGTAATTGGAATTTGAATCTGTTACATGTTTTTCTGTAACGTGTACAACTCACACCACAGCCAAGCCGCTTCACTTTAAAGACAAGAGAGGGTGACAGAATTTTATTTGAAGGCAGAGAGGTCGGCCCGAGCTAGTGAGCTCTAGCCTGCTACTCTGCACAGGGGAAAAGGGAAAGGGGAAAAGAAGGAGTGATGAGGGGTGATGATGGGGAGAGGAAAGAGATATGCGTATATACAATAACCACGTGGCATAGTGGTTTCGCTATAGTCTTGTGTCCAGTTCTGTGCTCTTAAGAAAGTCTATCACAGCCCTGATAGCAGTTGGTGAATTTGTCTGCTCGCACATAGCTGACAAAATACCAGTCTCACTAATTGTTGCCACACCGATTCCTGCCAACGTTGAAGCAAAAATAGTGCACACTTCACGAAGACAGGCACAAATAAGGAACGCGAAGCCTGTGCCTCGTGTTTGCGCGACTCTCCTCCTTCCCTCTCTCCAACAGCTGCGCGTTACTCTCTCCACTTCTCTACCAGCACCTGCTTGCGCTTCTCCTGCGTTCTCGCTTCTGCTCTCACGGCGCATACGCCACTCTCCTCCTCTAGTCTCCTCTCCTTCAAATAGTAGAGCGCTGCGCTCGTTCAGGCCAGCGCTTGCCTCGGTGGGCTCCTCTGAAATGCGGGCTCGACATGCCGAAATTCTCTCCTGCGCAGCGCCGCGATGAGGGCCAGCGCATGCGCGTCCCCTCCCCCTCTCTCTCCTCTCCTACGCTGTCTCTCTCTCACGCGCCTGTCGACGTTCCCCGCACGCCCTGTTAGAATTAACGGCCAGGCTAGAGGGAAGACACGACGCGCGTAGTGTTCCTCTTCGCGTTCCACGACGCGAGGTTGGTAGCATGCCCAGCGAACGCCAACGGAACGCGATCGTGCAAGTGCTCCGGCTTCACATCGCCTCATGGTCCCCTTTAGCCGGAGATGGTGTAATTTTTTTTCATTGTAACCATTGGCACATAACGATCGTACGATATACTGTTCAGAACTACATACGAGAGAGAACACCATATCGCATGGCGTACTGAACAGGCTAAAGCTGCTGCGCTACATATCTCTAGCTCCCTCAAGCATATACGTACAGCTCGAGTTTTAGGACTACAGTTTGTGCCGGTGTGTTTATCTTTAAGAATTAACTGAAGTTGAGGTCACACATTTCTGTAACATAATGTACCCACGCATCAGTCACACCGATACGCACCACACAGTCTTGTAGGTTATGTCGATGCGCGTATCGATCGCACGCAGGGTTCGGTACGCCCAAAAATTGTGAGACGCTTGAGCTTCGCCTTCAAGAGTTGAACGTGATAGCGATATCAAGCCCCATCCTCATCGCGCTCCGTTTCGCTTGTCATTATGTTCAGTCGCGCGCAAACACACACACACACACACACACACACACACACACACACACACACACGCACACACACACACACACACACACACACACGCACGCACGCACACACGCGCGCGCGCGCGCGCCCGCTCGACGTACCTATAGTAAACGTAAGGGTTTCCGCTCTCTTCAACAGCACTTTTATGACATCAGTGTAACCACTAAGTATGTGTAAGAGAATGCGCGCACTAATGTGTGTGCCCTTTGTAGTAGGTGGCATTTTATTGCGATAGCAATTATATGGACACTCTCGGCTAGTTTTTGCCGTCGCCATCGCCGTCATGTCCCGGATATGTATATGTATGTATATGTAAACAAAAGCCACAAAGAAAAATAAGTTAGAAAAAAAATTCAGTATTCCCGAATATGCGCAATAATGTGAGACGTGAACGTTAATCCAAAATAATAAAAGAAGGTACACTTCATTTATTGTTACACATTTAGATTACCGTTATCCAGTACAACGCACCGCTGCAAGATGCAACAGTGGCCATTACTAACTTACCTCGACTTTAAAACTGTGGCGTTCACAAATGGCTTAGTAACTGTGTATAGTAAAAAGTTACGCGTACTAAGTGCCTGTGCGACACAGTATGACCTCCCGTCACCAACTTTTTGCTTGCCGTTACAAGCTTTTTACTATAGTTTAAAATAGTACATTTACACACTCACGAGGTTGTAAAAATAACGTCATTTCCGTAATACCCTGAATATTAAGCGACCATCGAAACATAAAGCCGCAATCGTAGCTCCAGTTTCTTCAGCCTTTTGAGAATCATAGTAGGCTAACAAGAACACACACACACACACGCATATATATATATATATATATATATATATATATATATATATATATATATATATATATATACATATATATATATATATATATATATATATATATATATATATATATATATATATATATATATATATATATATACAGGTATGAACGCTAAAACCCTACAGTTAATAGACAAAAGTTAGACATTGTGCAATCAGACGTTTTGCAAACCGATATGCGAATTTTTAATGTTCGTTGCTTCAAAGGTTCGTCAATTAATCTTGACAATAATTAAGCAAAACACCGAAAATAGTGCGACTCGCTCCATGTAATAGACAGCAACATGCATTTAGTCGCGTCGTTATAGAGTGCGATCGCAAGATTTTTAAAATCTGGCTAAACGCGAGATCGAGCGGAGTCGCCGCCTAGCGGCTTCTGGCTGAACCGCACCTAGCGTGGATTGCTCCGTGCGTCGTCTGCTAGCCCCGTTGTGTTTTCATGTGCGCGTACGTCATGCAGATCCTCAAAAGGCGGTTTGTTCCGTTGGGTTAGTGCAAATTTAACCGCTCGTAGGTATGCCTAACACGATGTAAAGAAGCATTTGGCATTGATCGGCTGTATATGTACTGTAATAACATCAGAGAGTGCATTTGTCGAGAGTGCTGTGTGTGGTCGTCGTACCCTCCGTTCACGAGAGTCATATCAGTGTAGGTGCCGCTCAGTGGTTCAAGCGCACTGCAAAGTGCACTTGACGTTGCCCTAATGATGAGAAGTATTAAATCTCATGTAAATATAGCCTTTTAGGCTCGCAAAAAAAGGCTCGCATGTACTTGAGCGTTGTGGTTAGGTGTTGTTTATACGTTACGCGACGAGCTTTAGTTGTGTACGGTCCTGGTCTCAGAAATATATCTGGGAAGTCACGTCTGACGCTTCAGTACTTAAATTGTCCCCTAAAAAGAACAGAAGATGAAATAACACGGAAATCGCAAAACTGAGTTGCCTTGCGCAATTTTAACTTGTGGCGAAATTTATACAAAAACACCCGTGTACTTTAGATTAAGGTGCGCGTTAAAGAGCGCTGGCGGTCAAAATTAATCCAAACGGCGTAGTTTACATTTATGTCGTAGTAATTTCACGCGAAGCCACATCTTTTTTTCTTTACATTATCTTGAGCGTTTGTGTTGCGTTGTTTAGATTGACGGAAGGCAGCGGGCATTATTCGTATGAAAAAACGTACTTTGGTCCCGTGAAATAACCGGACCTTTGTTCCATTACTGTCGTGCAAGTAATCAATCGAAGAAATTTCCGTGCTGTACAGTTACCTTTGTGTACTGTTACTGGAATAAAAACAAGCGTGTGCGTGTTAAACGTCTCCGTAGCGCTAAAGCGCTGTCAGCCACGTAGCTTTCCTCAGTAAACCTATAAGCTGTCCTACATTTCATGGAGAACTGAATAAGAAATGCGAATGAATATTTGAGCACGCAGTGCACAAAGTGCTATTTCAACTCATCGCGCAGGAATACGGGCTTTCTTTTTGTTGAGGGGCATCCAAATTAACAAGAAGTAAATAGCTAATTCAGTCGCGCTATACAGCAGTGCGTAGTAGGTGGAAGACATGCTAAACATGTACAAATAAAACAAGAAAAAGTCACCCATTGCGAAAACGCCAACTGTCGCCGAAGGCGAGCAACCCGTTCGTTGGCAGAATACGCTTCTCTCACAACTAATTGTAACGTTCGGCGCGCTTCGTGCAATAATTCGGGAATGAAGAGCTCACATATTACCACAAAGCTTCAGTAAACGCATTCTGTTTGCCGGAAATCGGGTGACATCGCTCACAACGAAGCGCTGTTGTGCACGTTTGTATACGCGCCGACAACCGCCTATCCACACTAGCGCGGCGACGGTGCTGCCACCTGTTTCCCGATCTCGCGGCGAATAGCGGGGGCGGCCTGAATAGAGCAGCGCAAACAACCACCGCGTTTAGTTGCCAATCGTATCCAAACTGGCGTCGGCGATTCCGCGGGAAAAATTCGCGCAATAGAAATCAACAATCGTACGTACCAACTCGTAACCTATTTCTGTAGTTAATCGAACACAAACTGAGTGCACTCAAGCGCGAAGAAGGATAAACGGGAAGGCAGGACAGTGCATAAACGGCCACCCGATCGCTATTTTCGATGAGTGGTCGCTCACACCATCGCGACTCAGATATGCGATTGTGCTCCCGCGCACAATATCTGCGTCTTTTGCTCTCTTCTGGAATTATTTGATGCCACTGAGGCATTCAATATCAAGCCAACTACGAGTGGTTGGTATACCTGCGAATCTCAACAAGTGCATCGGTTGTAGCTCTGCATGCACCCTGCAGCGCTCTTCGAGAAAATAGCGGCTGTATGCATTTTTCAAATCGAATATGCTTCGAATAAGGAAGATATTCTATTCGTATTCGAAATTTTGAACATTCGCACGCTCCTACTGCTCATCAAACCTAGCGCTAATCTTTACATTCCAGTCATGCGTCTTTCTTAAATGCAAGGTATGATTGACGGAGTCGAACACCTCGCGAAGGTGTAAAAGTGTTCCTAACATCATTAATTATATTTACCTATGAAAAAGCTCATCTTTATCTTGCCACAGACCAAGCTGTTTCTACAGTCTCGGCCTTCCTGAACACGAGTTGGTGATCAGTAATGACTTTGCGCATGTAAGGACGGAACGACTGGTAGTTCTCTGCTCTGCGACTTTTGTAAAAGTCAAGATAACTGATGCATGTCTGTAAATATTTAGGTCGCTAATTTTGCTGCCTTTGAATAGTACACAGACACAAGCTACCTTCAGTTCGTCAGCGAAAACTCCAGTGCTTATCAGGCTGCTGAACATACGAGCGAGAGGTTTAACAATGACTTCAGCCAGCGATTTTCTTAGTGGTCCTAGCTGCAATACCGTCCACTCCAATTATACCGCTTTAGCTACAATGCTTTAGGGAAATTTAGCTTATAATGATTGCTCTTAGATAAGAATACAGGGACAATTTGAAAATTGCAGCAAGTGTTTGCCTTCCTGGACGTCACAACAAGCATTAAACCCGTTTGCAATTTTTTTACTGCGTTGCCAACGCTTCAATATTGAGCAACGAAATGCCGTTTTATTTATAGTACCTAGCAGACCATTTGATCGCCACAGGTTTCCTTGCAGATTCCCGATATAGAGACCTTGTTCAGGTAAATCTGACTGCACGCAAGTCTGATATTAGCTTCCAACGTATTTCTCACTTTGTGTACTCACAAGGGAGGCCCCGATCTTCCGTTTTGATAAAACTGGCAACATTTTATTTGTTTAATTTGATTCATTGTAAATTAATTGTTGCCTTTCTAAAGTTTTTCATAATTTCAGTTTTTTTTTTTCGAATATCACTCTGACGAAGCTTTGTTGGATAGATGCTTCAGGTGAGATGTGAGTGCATCAAGTGACATACGAGGGTATCTTAATACTTCAGTCTAGTTTGGCTGCGTTGCAAGCCGGCGAAAGTAGGACATACTTTTATGGTTAATCGTTCTGTATACAGTAGTTGGTTATCCATGTTAAATCGAGTCGCGAGAAGTGGTAGAATACGAAAGACAGGCACGTGATCCCTTTTATTGCCTCTTAACACGCCCGCAAAAAAATATTTTAGCATTGATGTTGGCAATATAGATGTAAATTAGGGAGCATAAGAGGCCTGAGACCCTCGTAGGAATTGCCACCAAACTTTCGAATCAATGACAGTGAACTATATGACGCATGCGAGAATTAAAAGCTCGAGCGATAACAGATTAACATTAACCTCTTTGATCAATATGGCTTTCAAATTCGGTTTCAAATCACGAAGCTCAGTGAGCCACAAAGGCCAATGGACCCCTCCCACTTGCCCAGAAACCTTATTTTCAACGAAATTCTACTTCATTCCTTTTCGAAAGCGTCAGCAGCGACTGAAAACTCACTCAGCGTGCGAGCTTGGGGGAAAGGGCAGTGTTACAACTCACACAAGCACCTTTATCGTTATGCATTGGTTATTATGGTTATGCATTGGTTATTATTATGGTTATGCATTGCCGCGAAGCTCGCGTCTGGTCCTCCATAAAGCACACTTCTATACACTTACCAGTTGCGCGCGTACTATCTCGGCGAAGGCGCTTCTGAAACAGTCACTGATTCCGTACAAGTAATTTGCCATTTTTCGAGTTGACGACTAATTGGGCCACACGCTGCCAACTGGTAGCCTCCTGGTGAGCTCAATTTGCAGAGCGCCCGCACTGGATATGCGTTGGTCCTCGGTTCGATTCCCCGGACCAGGGCGAATTTTTCATCAACCAAGACGCCTTTCTAAAAATTCCTTATGAATTTCCTTGGATATTTGAGCTACGAACGGGTTTATGCCACTTTCTCCTTTTCTTCCCCTTTCATGTCACGTTGAGTTATTGGAATAGTCGGCAGAACAACAACATTGGTCACACACAGTCTCGATCCATCAATACAACTGCACACAGAAACACAACTTTCACGACGTGACGCAACACTTCTGTGTCGGCTGTGAGTCGGAGTAGCGTTCACAAACTTATGCAGCTATCGAATTGCCATGGCACTCACCCGTGATCACTAAGTGCAGATTGGAAGAGTGCGTCGATCATTTCCAGTGAGACTGTTCTGGCTGCGACACACAACGACAGGCTCTCCCGCGTACCTTCTGTAGGCTGGCCGCTCGTCCACTTAGAGGAACAAAGGGCCCTGGAGCATGGCCTCACACCTCACCATCCCAGAAAGCCACAGCAGCTATTCTGCAATAAATGAAGCTGACAGACTTGAA
Organism: Rhipicephalus sanguineus; assembly: GCF_013339695.2. Taxonomy (NCBI): domain Eukaryota; kingdom Metazoa; phylum Arthropoda; class Arachnida; order Ixodida; family Ixodidae; genus Rhipicephalus; species Rhipicephalus sanguineus. The sequence continues at coordinate 142,309,956 of NC_051176.1, forward strand.
CGCCCGATTGCACGTATGCTGTTCCTCGTTTAGTGCGTGTGTAATACAAATACTCAAATCCCCTCTCCCACATCGCTATTTCTCTCCCGACGAGTAGGGCAGAAATATGGACAGCCTCGTCAACCTTGCTGTCCCTGCTTCCTTCCCTCTCTCTCTCTCTCTCTCTCGCTCCTTTTTAGGGACGTACTTGTGTCTTGTTGGTCCACACAAACGCTTTTTTTCCCTCAATTTTTTCTGCATGATGATAACAAGAGCAATACAAATATCGAGTGAAGGTGGCCAATCACTGCTGTTTTTTTTTTTTCGAACGTGTGATTGACTGAACGCGGAGGCGATGACAAGCAATGATAATATCTATACGTCAAAGCGACGAAGTACGCATTTGGCACTCACAGTGTATCACCGCTCCCTCATATAATAGGCCAACTTGACAGAAGTTAGAAAGTAGAGAAACGACGATTCAAAGGTAATCGAGGAGACAGGCAATCTTTCCGTGCTGCGAGGGAAGGTACGGCGGTAATTTGTAGCCAGTGTATGGGTGACACGATAGTTGGCTGTGGTATAGTTTGTTCGGCACTGGCATATAGACCAATAAAGCGAGGAATGAATTTCCCGCACTAATCGCGGATAATAGCGAGAGTTCATAGTTTCGCTTCGTCTCCAGAAAGAAGTATAGAGCAATGCAGTGTCATTTGTCATAGCGACGTTTGCGGCGGGCCTGCACTGCGTCAGTACTAACGCGAGCAGTGTGGCAAAGCGTTCGTATACTTGGCTGGGCTTTAGGCTGCGTATTCCGCAGCCTAATTGCCCCTGAAAACTCTCTAGCGGCGATAACTGTCAAAGGGCGCGACTAGTCACAATTACGAAGTGATGGCACTAACAGCGTAGAGACTAAGCCTACGAAATCACTCAAAACGACATCCAGGTACATTTACTCAGTGATTGCGTAGCTCCAATCGGTGAAAGGTTATGGATAACACACACCAAACGACTTGCCCACTGGACAGGCTACTATAAGACCAGCGCCGACGCCATGTTAACGTTCGAGCATTGGGAGGAATGGGGGGCTAGCCCCCCCCCCCCCCCCGATATTTTGGTGAAGTATGTGTTTTTACCAAAAATAAATAACGAAAATAGGTATTTTTCTCAAATAGTCAAGGTTTAAAAATTCCTGGCTACGGGCCTGCGTTCGAGTGAACCTTGAAGGTGGTTTTATAAAACGACCGAGCACTGGCCCGAGAGCAAGTTCATGGGGTCCTCAGAGCTTGGAGCCTGGCTCTGCACTCCTCTGAATCCACGAACGTAATTGCTTCGCATAATTCTGACGCCGGTGGCAGAAGAGAGAGATGCGACCATGACTACTGCAGCCGTGGCTCCGCACTCCTCTCAATGCACGAACGTAATTGGTTCTCATAATTCTGGCGCCGGCGGCAGAAGAGAGAGATGCGACCATGACTACTGCAGCCGTAACATGTCGCGTAACTATCACCTAATGTCACGTAACCGAGGAGAGGCAACGTAGAGACAGCTTAAGGGTGAATGAGGCGCACTGCAGCGCATCATTTGTCATTTGAATGTTCAATGATTCATAGACAGCATGCCGAATGAATACCGGATGTCGTACCTGTATGCTCTTAGCGCATGATGCTTCAGACCAGGGAACGTAGGTCACTCAGGCTCTTTGAGAAGACGAGAAGACGGTGGAATAAGGAAATGACACAGAATTTGAGGCGATTTCATAGGTGCTGTAGGTATAAGGTGATAGTCTGTTTGATAGTCATATTCGGAAATAAAGTACAGGGAACGTTGTAGGATTACTGAACCAACCATTGATGCCGTCACTTCGAAGTCAAACAGACTTTGGAATAACTTTGCGGTTCGCTACAGTCCGAGACATTAGCGACGACAGGGATGGTTTGCTCGCGCCAGTGGAGTCAGAGGGGACGTTTTAAGACATGGAGGTGTAAAAGGAATAGATGAGGCAAGTGAAACCGATAGCTCCATAAAGGTACTACATGAGCAGGACATCGGGGTCGCAGGTTCACCACGCGAGGGACCGAACGCTTGCTCGCAAGACAAGTGGTTGAATTACTGTGAAAGCAACGGGAACAAACGATGGTGACGTCTGCGTATCTCTGAGAGCAGGGAAGCCCGAACTTGGCACCATCACAACATTGAACCACAGGAGGACTCATGCGTCAAGCTTGTCAGAGGACGAAGTAGACGTTAGGGATACTTGTTAGACCGAAATGGCCGGAATTCCTTCTGCCCTCAGTGACGTGTTACTCATGCCTTCGGTCTAAAATTTCTTTTTTGAAGAAGTACTACAATAAGACGAATACTCGAGTATGTTTCAACATGAAAAAGGGTTTCGGGGTTTCAAATATAGAGAAAAAGTGAATTTACTATTTACTCCTCGGTTGTGTGTTGGGACTCTGGCGGGGTGGCTGCAGGTAAAGTACAAATTTATTTCGCTTTGTATTTATGTCAATCGGCACGGAACTCTCGGATGTCATTCGTCAAGTCAATGATGCCGCGGACGGCCGTCGTGTTAAGGGACGATCGAATGCTTCCATCGTATCGCACCGATCTGACTCGCCGCTGCACGACGACAGCGAAAACAGCGTCACGTCGGTACAGCGACTCGTGAGCTCGCGACCAACAGAGCGCGTGCAGAAACACGGACGCGCCTGAGCAGTTGCGATCACGCGATTTACATTTCGCAAGCCGCCCCGCGCTCGCGCCCATTAAGTCTCACCGTTAACCAGGTCACTTCGTGAGCCGAGCGCCAGCCGCGCTGGCATGTAGGCCGCCACACGGCCGGGGCCGCGCGCGAGACTCATCGCTGGGCTACCTTGCTGCAACGCGCGGCTATTGTATAGTTTATTTCCCCAGTCGGCGGAACGCGGCTGGTTTCGTTTGGCAAACGAACTCGCCGAAGAAGTAGCACGACGACGTGGCGCACGGTGTTGCGCGGCAACGCATACGGCGGCACCCACCGTAGCGGTGTGGGCACACCGCGGTGCCATATTACGCCGCGCAGATGTGTGCACCGACACACGCGCTCGGCACACACACACACACAGACGCACGCGCGCTCTGCGCCGAAACTAATGGAATACACGATGCGTCGGCGGCAAGAATAAAGCGCTAATGATAGATGATGATGAGAAGCGCAATAATTAATATGCACGCGGCCAGGCGATTCTCTCTCTCGCCTCGTTCCCTCAACGGACCACGCGCCGCCGTTCCCTTCCCCTCAGCGGCGTTGCGCCGCAAACAATGCGACGTTGGCAGCGCCGTGCTGCGGCGGCGCTCCGGCTTCTCTCATTAGCGGGCTTGGGCTTGCCGAGCTCTGTTTTAGGACCGCGGGTTAGACAAAGTTAGCGGATAGCGGGCGCCCTCCACGACGAAGAAAAGGGGACGCCGGAGAACAGCCAACTCGCACGATGGGGGAAACGACGGGAGGGAGGAGGAGGCGCACCGCCAAAGATAACGATTTCTTTGTTTTAGTTTTTTTGCACGAGTCGCCGCGGAGGATGGGGTTAGAGATGCCTCCGCTGCTTGAATCCGGTGGTCCTCGCACGCGCGGGCCCTGGATGCGGCCGAGCGACGGCGAGCAAAAACTTGTCGCCGTCGTCTTGCGTCCCTCGCGCCTCTCACCTACCTCATTCCGCGATGTCTGTGCGCGCTTGCCGGATTCGTGAAACCAAATAGTAAATAAAACGTTTATTTCCCTCCCATGCCCATTCGTAGTTGTGGAGAGAGACCGTGGTGCGTTTACTCTGTTGTTCTTATCGCGCCGTTGGTGATGCGCGGGTGCGCAAGCCTGCGGGAGGCGAGCGAGCGGGCTTTGGGAGTTTGCGCTCGGGCGAACTCGAGGAGAATGCGGCGCGCTGGCGCACGCACACACAAACACACAAAAACGAATGCTGAACCAGGAGAGGAGCAGAGAAAGGGTATCGTTGTTGAGCCTCGTTCCATTCCAACGTTAATTAAATTTCGCCCAGCGTCGCGCCTCGCAGAGCCCGCGCGCCGTTCGCTCGTGCGCGTGCGCCGTAAAGCCCACCACCGCACGCGCGCTACCGCCGCGGCGTCAACCACCCTCCTCCCCATTCCCAGCGACACTCGCTTTTGCGCTCCTTTTCCCGGCCATCTTCTCTCCCCGCCCCTCGCCCACCGGCGGCTTACGTCGCTGCTTGTCTCTGTTTGAATAAAATTTTCACCGCAAGCGGCCTGGGAAATTATGTCTTTCTAATTAGGAAAGAGCCAGGCGCGGCGGCTATCTACCCCACGCTTCCAGCCCAGGATGTCCCCGGGTTTGTTTCCTAGTTTGTGCTTTAAAGCGGACTCTGCCTCCCCCCTTGCCCCTGTCTCCGCAAACTTTGTGCCCTCGCTAGCGGCGGCGTATCTGCTGGCGTAGGATTCGCGCCACGCGCCTGCCCCGGCTAGAGGCGGCTCGCGCCATCAATTTGCGGGCCGCTATGAGGAAGAAAGGGTGCACTCTCGCGCCGCCTCACCTTGGCGAGGAAGGGACGCAATTACCGGGGAACAATCGGCGCCAAGCTTTTGCTCTTTTACCCCCAAAAAAGAAGCGCTCGGCGATTCCACTCCGGCCAGCAGCCGCCACGGGCTTCACAGCATCCCCGCACAAGCTCTCGCACCTTCGTTTCATATTTATAACGCGCTTGCAACACGATCGTTCCTGGCGAGGGAGTTAATACTTGCGCAGACTCGCTGCAATTAAGCATATTTAGCCGAGTTTATATATCACCGCATTTCTTTTCTTTTGCGTCGCTAAGTATTTTTTCGGATTATGGATCCCGACTATCTCTGCAACATCACGCTCAAAAGCTCTGGTCGATGCAAGAAACAAAAAATTCCATTCATTGGGCTTGAACATCACTATAGTTATGGCACCGCTAACATCCCCCTCCTGATTCGCATTTTCCTCAATGCATCGTCATAACATTGCTCTCTCGGTTCATGAATTATACCTACGTGTATAGGTGTCAAAACGTTATTGCAATATTTATTTTTACTACAACGCGCAATGATGGCGGTGTTAATGAGTATTCCCGAGGGTATGACAGGCCGCTAATACTTGCTTCCCTTTTTTTTTTTTGACAGAGAGAGAGAGAGGGGGGGGGGATCACTAAAAGATGTTACCATGCGTCCATAAATTCCCGTACGCTGATGAAAATTCTGCTCGGTAAAGCCGTTGATTAACGGCCGCGATGCTGACGCCAGCGCCAAAATGTCGTTTTTCGGTAACGGCTGATCGCACACACAACAAACCAGAACTTAGACGAGAACATATGTAGAGGCTCAGGGGCATACGTCACATATGCAGCAGTATCAAGTTACTCCGGCAGAGTTGTTTTCTTTTTTGTCCCAGCATGGTTAACAAATACCAATGTGTTTAACGTCTCGAAAATGTACAGTGGCTTATAAGGGACGCCATTGAAGCGCTCCAAATTCTGGCCACCTGTGGCTCATTGACGTGTACTGAAATATAAGTACATACACAGCCGTCTTTTGCCCGTTTCAAACTCATGAAAATTTGACCGTCAAGGCCAGGGACAGAAACACTTTGCAAAGTTTGAGCGTTCGCGCGCGTGGAAATTAGTTGATTTTTACGCAGGAAAATAAAAAAAAACAACTTGCGAAGAAAGTATATCGCGATGAATGGATTTTACTGTTAAGTAAGCGTATTTTGGTACTCAAGTATGGTATGCTGTTGGGCTAGTTGCTTCGTGCAGTCAGACAACTTTAAACCCTTAAGAATTACGTCTATGAGAACTAACAGACAATTAAGCCTTGGAAATTCTAGGGGATCTTATTTGTAGTAATTACAATATGAATGTGATGAAATTAAAGTGAACGAAAAGTCAACCTGACGCCGGCAGGGGCCGAATCTGCAACTTTCCGATAAAGCCTCCGGTGTTCTACCAATTGGGCTACGGCAACGGTCGTCCTCCCGTTCACTTTAAAGGGTACATCTGTGCACTTAAACTTGGGAGTGTTAGTCAGCGCTTCTCATAGCAGGGGCGTAGCCAGGGGGGGGGGGGGTTCAACCCCCCCCCCCCGAAATTTTTCAATTTTGCTTGCGTATATATACACGCGCACATACAAACGCACGCACGAACATACATAAAGAATGGTTGACCCTCCCCGCCCCCCGAAAAAAAATTCTGGCTACGAAGGCGAGTGCGATATGCTTTTTTTTCTTTCTTGTTTTAACAGCGAAAGCTGTTATCAGATAACAACGGCAGTGGAGTAGTTGCCCGCCGCCGCCGCCGCCGCCGCCGCCGCCGCCGGAGTCCGTAACCACTATCGCGCGAAATAAGAAAAGATCACATAAAGAAATATCAAGGATCGGCTGAGATTTGAACCCGCGCCTTCCGCGTGGCAGTCGAGTATTCTAACACGGAGTCACGCTGGTACTCGGAACTCATTTGCAAAAAGATCTTACACAGGCGTCATGTCGGGCAAGGAATCTGGTTAACTTGTGTAATATAGCGTGCCAGAACAATAAAATAACAACCAGGCGTCACACAATGCTAATTGCGCAACGAGTGTGTGGTTTAAAGCTGCCCACCTACTATAAAGTGCTCAACCATAATTCTCCATCGTCATCAGCCGCATGCAGCATCAACGAAGTGCACATAATGCCTCACAGATGTGTATCGGGTACCTCGCTTATCCGCAGAAAGACGAATAATGCCATAGTGGGTGCTTCCCTATTCACAAAAGTCATGACCTGTGGCGTAGTGGATACCTTGCATCTGTACTTGTATTTGTTTCCCCAAGAGAGTTTAGAACGGGATCTACAGAGGCCGCTCTTCCAGCTTTCGCTGTGACTGTGCTGCGCGCTCTGCGCAGGCCTGGCGTTTTTATTTTTTTTTGCCTGCTGGCGCCACTAGCACGTGATCTTTTTTTATGAGCTGGCAGCTTACCAATAATCCCTCGCATAAACTCTATGCTCGCATACTACCTGAAGGCATCATGTCTGCCAGAACGAGACCCTCGCTATGAATGAACGAAAGAAGGGGAATTAGGGCTCGTTTTTAGATGCGAAGTAGCTCAAACCGGTGGTGGTGCTGGTGTGCGGCGTGACCACCCTAACTGCGCATGCGCAATCCCTCTCCATATACCTCCTCTCCACACACCTCCTTCCCACTCCCCCTCTTTCCCCCTCCCCACTCCCCCTCTGAAACGCGGGCTCGACATGCCGAAACGCTGCTTCGCATCGCCTCATGGTCCCCTTTAGCGGGAGATGGTGTGCCCTCTACTGCGCAACGCCGCGATGAGCGCCAGCGCATGCACGTCCCCTCCCCCTCTCTCTCCTCTCCTACGCTCCCCCCCCCCCCTCGCGCTCCTCACGACCGCGTTCCCCGCTCGCCCTGTGAAAATTAACGGTAAGGCTAGAGGGAAGGCATGGCGCGCGTAGCGTTCCTCTTCGCGTTCCACGACGCGAGGTCGGTAGCATGCCCAACGAACGCCAACGGAACGCGACCGAGCAAGTGCTCCGGCTTCGAATCGCCTCATGGTCCCATTTAGCGGGAGATGGTGTAATTTTTTCTTTGTTAGACACAACCTTTAATGAGAACCAACAAAAAAATTAAGCCCTGGAAAGTTGTGGAGGTGCTGTCACCCCCTGTAGAGTCGTTTTCGTCTCATGGCGCACACGCGTCCCGCGGATCAGTCGTATTGGCCGCGAGATCGAGCACAGTCGGCACCTAGTGGCGAGCGGACGAAACCTCGTGGTGTGGATGGCTCTTTGCGTCGTCTGCTAGCGACACCGTGTTCGCATGTGTGCGTGCGTCATGCAGGTCCTCGGAGGACAGCTTGCTCCGTTGTCCTGCACAGTATCGAATGCTTGTACGTATACCTACACGACACGATATACAAAAGCATTGCGCCTTCCGAGACTTGTATGCACCCTAATAAGTGAGTGCATGCACGTGTCGGTATGGTGCTAGGTCTAACCATCGTACCATCCATTGGCCGAAATCATTCCAACTTTGTCGTTGAAGCATATCGCATAGTGCATTTGGCGCCGTTCTCAACGAAAACGGTACTAAATGTCGAGGTGTGAATGTAGAATTTTAGCGACACCTTCTCGTAAAGTGTTGGCGATTTTCGAAATCCTTGTGATACCGCAAAGTATGAACTAGCGTCTGCAAAGGCCGGTTAGCGGTAAAAAAGGCCCCAAGCCACGCATTTATATAGCGGTACGCGTATTCATGCAAACACAAAAGTAGAGTGCACAAAGTTCTTTCATGTAATTACGCAGAAATACAGGCAATTTTTTTGTAGCCGCTAGAGCAAAAGAAGTAAATACTTAATTGGCTCAGTCGCGCAACACTATTCATATTGTGGTATAGGCACTACACAAGTTAACTAACGCAGCGACAGCTCAGACAGCTGCCGGGCGAGAGTTGGCGCTGTGCTCGCGCGGTGTAAGGTTAACGCGGTGTAGCGCGGTGGCGCCAGCAGCACCGCCTGGCTGGAGTGAGGTTACGTGGGCGCTTGAGGAACAGCTCTTTCTCTCTTTTGCGGCTTGGCGTGGTAGACGACTGACAGCTCTCGGGGAAGTCCGTGGGTGCGATTCCGCGGCTCGGGCTCACGGACTCTCGTGGTGAGTGGAACGTCGGCGACACCACATTGGCGTTACATTGTATGTGTTAAGTTGTTTTGTGTGCGTTATGTTCTCTGTGCGTTGTATTGGCATTATGTTGTATTATATGTCTTACTACCAGTTATTTCTCAGATTCGGCAGGCGAGCTCGTCGTTGTAAGGTCAGTTAATAAATGTCGCCGTGTTCGTTTGCACGACGGCGTGTACTGTGTCCGTGTGTTTCATGAGCGTGGCTCTTTTTCAGACCCCACACTGACGCCCAACGTGGGGCTCTCGGAACATCAGACGACAGTTTCCGCGGATCGGGGCAGCCTTCGTTTGAGCCGGATTAGTGTAGGCCTCAAAGGGGATTTTCACCGCTAGCGTCGACGGCGTGCTTTCTTGAGAGCGAGGAGATCGCTTGCTGTGGCATGTTGAACATGTCGGCATGCTAAGTGTTTTTTCTGTTCGCAAGTTTTTTGAGCGCTTCGTTGAGTTGTTGGTACGAGAGCCATGTGGTCCACATCCTGGGAGAACGAGGCATAGAGCCCGTGGGTTGCAGGCAAGCCCGAAGCGAGTGAGCACGGAAGCCTCGTAGGTGGTCCGAGTTTTCTTGTAAATAGCTTCTTCTGTCTCTTTGACTGTGGGAGTCGCGGCTCAGGGAGCCGGGTGGCCAGGGTCCACGGGCGTCGTGCTGTCTGGTATTTCGGCTTGACGCCTGTGCGTTCCGACACCGTCAGGTGGGCGCCGGTCGCTCGGTAAGCTGTTATGTGCAAAGAGCGGAGTAGGGCCACCTCACAGGGCTGATGTCTCCTCGGGGCTGCATATTATGCGCCTATTCTAGGTGCTGGTTGGATGCCGGTTGTTGTCAAGCGATTCGTTAGGTCTAAGGCTTTGCGGAGCTGTCTGTCGCACGTGGGACATACCAGGTGGATCATGGCGTTGAGATGTTGCACTTGGCTCCCCTCATTCTAGCTTGCGTAGCACGAATTAAGAAAAGCGACCTTTGGTCACTAGAACATGGCGTCTCAGTCGCCGCCGGTATATTTGCTAGCCGTATTGACCATCGTACCACGTGGGCGATGCGCCTGTAGCTCCCTTCCCTTTGTCCCACTGCACCGTTCTGTCGAGAGTATATTTAATGTACGCAGCGAGAGTGATGTAACTAGCGGCTGGCTGTCTTCTGCACATTGTCTTCGCCGCTGGCCAGGAATGCGGTCGAGACATCGACAATGGAGGTGCCTGTAGCCTGTGCAGATACCTTCAAACCGGCGCCTTCGGGAATCTTCCCTCTCACAGAAGACGTTTCGGCGCGAGCGACGCTTTCTCGCGCCGACTGCCACATTGCTTTCACGGGTCCAGGCCAGCCTGGGGTCACGTCATGGAGTCTCCAACCAAGCCGCCTGTGTAGAGGTGTGAACCAGTGGCAGTGTCGCAGTGCACGGACATTCTTTGGAGACAATTACGCCACATGTGTTGCCCTGTTTTGGTAGAACTTGTGCAGCTGTTTGTTTTGGTTTAAGTTTTCTTTAAAGGGATATGTGTTGATTTAAGGTTGAGGGGATGTGGGGGACCCCCTGTAGGGTCGTTATCGCCTAATGGCGCATGCGCATCCGGCGGATTAGTCGTAGTTATCTTAGACTGCCTACGTATTTTTCTTTTGCGCTACTGCTCTATGATGTATCTTAGACAGTCGCCGGGCGAGAGTAAGTACAGTGCAGTGTAAGGGTAGTGCGGTGGCGCCAGCAGCACCGCCTGGCGAGGGTGAAGTTACGAGGGCTCTCGAGGAAGAGCTCATTCTCACTCTTGCGGCTTGGCGTAGTCGGCGGATTCAGAGCCTGAATGTCCAACGAGACGGAATGTACAACGAGACTGAATGTCCAATGGGTCACGTGACCGGCGAGACTGAATGTCCAACGAGATGGAATGTTCAACCGAGACGGAATGTCCATCGAGACTGAATGTCCAACGAGACTGAATGTCCAATCGAGACAGAATGTACAACGAGACGGAATGTCCAACGAGACGGATTGTACAATCGAGACGGAATGTCCAACGAGACTGAATGTCCAACGAGACGGAATGTCCAATTTAGAAGAGATAAACGTGTCCTCGTTTGAAATTTCTCAGACAAATCATTGGGTTAAGATAGCCTAACGGAAGATCGCATTTTTTTGTGTGTGTTTTGCAAATATTGACTGTCTGTGGCGTCGGGCGTCGTATTTTTGTTTCCGTATTCGCTTTACTGCATTTACCATAATTTTGTATTTTTAGTTTTCATATGTATATTAAATATGTTACTTTAATGCTTTATTTTGGTTGTTTGCATACTTTGCTGTTCCTGTTTATCTTTGTCATAAATCGGACATCACAGCCCCTTAAAGGATTACGAGAGAGGGCGCTCCCTCGTCCACTCTGTGCGGTATCTATCTGCGTTTAATCCCTGAGAGTGTTACCACCGCCACTCGTAACTAAGGCGGCGAGTGTGAAACACTATTTTTGCCAGAAAGCGTCACGAGGCAGGACGAATCCCTTGCTATGAAAGTGCGAAAGAAGAATAGTTCGAGAGACTCAGTTATTTGTTCGAAAACCAACAGCCAATTAAGCCAAATAAAACATTGGGGACATTATTTGTTGCTTTTTTTAGCTGCGATCTAATAATTATAACCCATATGCAAAGGAATCCAAGTAGACGAAAAAACACCCTTTCCATAGGTGGGATCCGAACCCGCAACCTTATAATTGCGGCGACGATTTGCGCTTGCTAACACAACCAGGGATCAAGCTTACGTAAATACCCAACAAAAGTGGACGAGGGAGCGCCCTCCGTCGTAGCTTAATTGTTAGAGCATCAGACGCGTAATGCGAAAGTTGTGGGTTCGAATCCCACCGAAAGAAAGTGCGCTTTTTCGTCCCATTTAAGTCCTTCCAATTTAGGTCATATTCATTACACTACCGTTAAAAAGATCAACAAATAACGTACCTATGCTTTCCTTGGCTTGATTGTTGGCTTTCTACGAGCCCCTAGAACAATTCTTCTTTCCTCTTAAAGAATGCGGGTCGAAGAAGCTAGGGAGGAAATTTTCCTTTAAAATTAAATTCTTGGGTTTTACGCGCCAGAACCACGAAATGATTATGAAGCATGCTGAGTGTGGGATATCAGTTTTAGTTTTGACTACCTTGACGGAAACATGTCGTGGCATTTCGGCTACAAGAGAACTGCAGGCCGGTCTAGGAAAAACTGCCGTTAATGAGGTGGCGTCACCAAATTTTGAGGCTATAAAAGCCTGCTGTAGGCTTTCTCTGTAAGCAAGGACGCTCAGCACGAAGTATTGCACGCAGCAAACGTTTAGAATATATTTTAATTCACTTCCAAAGTCTGTATAAATGCTCATTCTCGCGATCGAGACCCATCGCTAGCGCGACTGACTCCGACGTCACTGTGTAGGAAGCGTAACGAAAGTTTTAGTGACATCACACCACATTAGAGTGACGTCCAATGAGCGGTGACCTACACCTCCGCTGAACCGGGACAGTCAAGAGAGCATCAGGCCATCCGCTGCGAACTACTCATTTTTTCTGAGCTTATTGCCGAAGTAGCCAATCTTGCTCGCGTTTTGCAAAGTGCTTCGCGTGAATAATTTTTCATTACAACACATAGCATACAGGTAATCGTTGGCGACAATAAAACTGTTTTTATGATGTTAAAATCATTTGAGGACTTTTCAGAACCGGCCTGAACACGAGCTTTTCTATTACTCTTCCAATGATGTCGATATTAGTGCTGTGAAGCTCAAGTGAAAAAAAAAAAAAAAACTGGGTCGGGAACAGACTTGTACGCACTACAGTGAAAGAGCGTCAGCGATTACAATTACCTTTTTAAAAAAACTAAGGGATTACCGAGAAAAAACTGAAAGCTAATCGATTACTCAACAAGGTGAGGTACCGGGCTATTTGGTTTTGCATAATTGTTAAACTGCGGTAAAGCTACAGGTAAATATTTTTAGGGAGGACGCACATAACAAAAGCATGAAAAGCGCGAACTTTCAACTCGATTTGTTGAAAAGGCATCAAGTTATATGAACACGAGCAAACGGGTGCAAAAGGGAGCGCTTTAAATATTTTGTTCTTATTTTTAAATACTTCTTTTTTGCGTCTTGTTTCCTATTTTATTCCCTCGTGTCTTTGCGCTTTCTCTCTCTCTCTCTCTCTCTCTCTCTCTCTCTCTCTCTCTATATATATATATATATATATATATATATATATATATATATATATCCTTGCCGTGCGTAATACGCAGTCTCAGCGAACGAATTTTCGCGCACGTCGCAAATGTTAGGGCACATTCGGAAAATTTTCAGAGCAAATATTGGGATGTGTGGAACGAAAACGGAAAAGTGAAATTTGTGACCGGGACGGAATGTCCAACGAGACGCAATGTCCAACCGAGACTGAATGTCCAACGAGACTGAATGTCCAACGAGACTGTATGACCAACGAGACTGAATGTCCAACCGAGACGGAATGTCCAACGAGACTGTATGTCCAACGAGACTGAATGTCCAACCGAGACTGAATGTCCAACGAGACTGTATGTCCAACGAGACTGAATGTCAACGAGACAATTCCAACGAGACTGATGCCAACGAGACTGAATGTCCAACCGAGACGGAATGTCCAACGAGACTGTATGTCCAACGAGACTGAATGTCCAACCGAGACGGATGTCCAACGAGACTGTATGTCCAACGAGACTGAATGTCCAACCGGAGACGGAATGTCCAACGAGACTGTATGTCCAACGAGACTGAATGTCCAACCGAGACGGAATGTCCAACGAGACTGTATGTACCAACGAGACTGAATGTCCAACCGAGACGGAATGTCCAACGAGACTGTATGTCCAACGAGACTGAATGTCCAACCGGACTGAATGTCCAACGAGACTGTATGTCCAACGAGACTGAATGTCCAACCGAGACGGAATGTCCAACGAGACTGTATGTACCAACGGACTGAATGTCCAACCGAGACGGAATGTCCAACGAGACTGTATGTCCAACGAGACTGAATGTCCAACCGAGACGGAATGTCCAACGAGACTGTATGTCCAACGAGACTAGGAATGTCCAACCGAGACGGAATGTCCAACGAGACTGTATGACCAACGGACTGAATGTCCAACCGAGACGGAATGTCCAACGAGACTGTATGTCCAACGAGACTGAATGTCCAACCGAGACTGAATGTCCAACGAGACTGTATGTCCAACGAGACTGAATGTCCAACCGAGACGGAATGTCCAACGAGGACTGTATGTCCAACGAGACTGAATGTCCAACCGAGACGGAATGTCCAACGAGACTGTATGTCCAACGAGACTGAATGTCCAACCGAGACGGAATGTCCAACGAGACTGTATGACCAACGGAGACTGAATGTCCAACCGAGACGGAATGTCCAACGAGACTGTATGTCCAACGAGACTGAATGTCCAACCGAGACTTAATGTCCAACGAGACTGTATGTCCAACCGAGACTGAATGTCCAACCGAGACGGAATGTCCAACGAGACTGTATGTACCAACGAGACTGAATGTCCAACCGAGACGGAATGTCCAACGAGACTGTATGTACCAACGAGACTGAATGTCCAACCGAGACGGAATGTCCAACGAGACTGTATGTCCAACGAGACTGAATGTCCAACCGAGACGGAATGTCCAACGAGACTGTATGAGGCCAACGAGGACTGAATGTCCAACCGAGACGGGAATGTCCAACGAGACTGTAATGTCCAACGAGACTGAATGTCCAACCGAGACGGAATGGTCCAACGAGACTGTAATGTCCAACGAGACTGAATGTCCCAACCGAGACGGAATGTCCAACGAGACTGTATGTACCAACGAGACTGAATGTCCAACCGAGACGGGAATGTCCAACGAGACTGTATGTCCAACGAGACTGAATGTCCAAACCGAGACGGAATGTCCAACGAGACGGGTATGTCCAACGAGACTGAATGTCCACCGAGACGGAATGTCCAACGAGACTGTATGTACCAACGGGACTGAATGTCCAACCGAGACGGAATGTCCCAACGAGACTGTATGTCCAACGAGACTGAATGTCCAACCGAGACTGAATGTCCAAGCGAGACTGTATGTCCACGAGACAGAATGTCCAACCGAGACTGAATGTCCAACGAGACTGTATGTACCAACGAGACTGAATGTCCAACCGAGACGGAATGTCCAAACGAGACTGTATGTACCAACGAGACTGAATGTCACCGAGACGGAATGTCCAACGAGACTGTATGTTCCAACGAGACTGAATGTCCAACGAGACTGTATGCCAACGAGACTGAATGTCCAACCGAGACGGAATGTCCAACGAGACTGTATGACCAACGAGACTGAATGTCCAACCGAGACGGAATGTCCAACGAGACTGTATGTCCAACGAGACTGAATGTCCAACCGAGACTGAATGTCCAACGAGACTGTATGTCCAACGAGACTGAATGTCCAACCGAGACGGAATGTCCAACGAGACTGTATGTCCAACGAGACTGAATGTCCAACCGAGACGGAATGTCCAACGAGACTGTATGTCCAACGAGACTGAATGTCCAACCGAGACGGAATGTCCAACGAGACTGTATGTCCAACGAGACTGAATGTCCAACCGAGACGGAATGTCCAACGAGACTGTATGACCAACGAGACTGAATGTCCAACCGAGACGGAATGTCCAACGAGACTGTATGTCCAACGAGACTGAATGTCCAACCGAGACGGAATGTCCAACGAGACTGTATGTCCAACGAGACTGAATGTCCAACCGAGACTGAATGTCCAACGAGACTGTATGTCCAACGAGACTGAATGTCCAACCGAGACGGAATGTCCAACGAGACTGTATGACCAACGAGACTGAATGTCCAACCGAGACGGAATGTCCAACGAGACTGTATGACCAACGAGACTGAATGTCCCAACCGAGACGGAATGTCCCAACGAGACTGTATGCTCAACGAGACTGATGCCCACCGAGACGGAATGTCCAACGAGACTGTATGACCAACGAGACGATGTCAACCGAGACGGAATGTCCAACGAGACGAATGTCCAACGAGACTGAATGTCCAACCGGGACGTAATGTCCAACGAGACTGTATGTCCAACGAGACTGAATGTCCAACCGAGACGGAATGTCCAACGAGACTGTATGACCAACGGGACTGAATGTCCAACCGAGACGGAATGTCCAACGAGACTGTATGTCCAACGAGACTGAATGTCCAACCGAGACTTAATGTCCAACGAGACTGTATGTCCAACGAGACAGAATGTCCAACCGAGACGGAATGTCCAACGAGACTGTATGACCAACGGGACTGAATGTCCAACCGAGACGGAATGTCCAACGAGACTGTATGTCCAACGAGAATGAATGTCCAAACCGAGACGGAATGTCCAACGAGACTGTATGTCCAACGAGACTGAATGTCCAACCGAGACGGAATGTCCAACGAGACTGTATGACCAACGGGACTGAATGTCCAACCGAGACGGAATGTCCAACGAGACTGTATGTCCAACGAGACTGAATGTCCAACCGAGACTTAATGTCCAACGAGACTGTATGTCCAACGAGACTGAATGTCCAACCGAGACGGAATGTCCAACGAGACTGTATGACCAACGAGACTGAATGTCCAACCGAGACGGAATGTCCAACGAGACTGTATGACCAACGAGACTGAATGTCCAACCGAGACGGAATGTCCAACGAGACTGTATGACCAACGGGACTGAATGTCCAACCGAGACGGATGTCCAACGAGCTGTATGTACCAACGAGACTGAATGTCCAACCGAGACTGAATGTCCAACGAGACTGTATGATCCAACGAGACTGAATGTCCAACCGAGACGGAATGTCCAACGAGACTGTATGATCCAACGAGACTGAATGTCCAACCGAGACGGAATGTCCAACGAGACTGTATGTCCAACGAGACTGAATGTCCAACCGAGACGGAATGTCCAACGAGACTGTATGTCCAACGAGACTGAATGTCCAACCGAGACGGAATGTCCAACGAGGACTGTATGTCCAACGAGACTGAATGTCCAACCGAGACGGAATGTCCAACGAGACTGTATGACCAACGAGACTGAATGTCCAACCGAGACGGAATGTCCAACGAGACTGTATGTCCAACGAGGAGCTGAATGTCCAACCGAGACGGAATGTCCAACGAGACTGTATGTCCAAGCGAGACGAATGTCCAACCGAGACGGAATGTCCAACGAGACTGTAATGTCCAACGAGACTGAATGTCCAACCGAGGACGGAATGTCCAACGAGACTGTATGACCAACGAGACTGAATGTCCAACCGAGACGGAATGTCCAACGAGACTGTAATGTCCAACGAGACTGAATGTCCAACCGACGGAATGTCCAACGAGACTGTATGTCCAAACGAGACTGAATGTCCAACCGAGACGGAATGTCCAACGAGACTGTATGTCCAACGGAGACTGAATGTCCACCGAGACGGAATGTCCAACGAGAACTGTATGACCAACGAGACTGAATGTCCAACCGAGACGGAATGTCCAACGAGACTGTATGTCCAACGAGACGGAATGTCCCAACCGAGACTGAATGGTCCACGAGACTGTATGTACCAACGAGACGGAATGTACCAACGAGACTGTATGACCAACGGACTGAATGTCCAACCGAGACGGAATGTCCAACGAGAACTGTATGTCCAACGAGACTGAATGTCAACCGAGACCTGAATGTCCAACGAGACTGTATGCCAACGAGAGAATGTCCACCGAGACGGAATGTCCCACGAGACTGTATGACCAACGAGACTGAATGTCCAACCGAGACGGAATGTCCAACGAGACGAACGTCCAACGAGACTGAATGTCCAACCGGGACTTAATGTCCAACGAGACTGTATGTCCAACGAGACTGAATGTCCAACCGAGACGGGAATGTCCAACGAGACTGTATGTCCAACGAGACTGAATGTCCAACCGAGACGGAATGTCCAACGAGACTGTATGACCAACGAGACTGAATGTCCAACCGAGACGGAATGTCCAACGAGACTGAATGTCAACGAGACTGAGTCCAACCGGACGAATGTCCAACGAGACTGTATGTACCACCGAGATGAATGTCCAACCGGACGGAAATGTCCAACGAGACTGTAGCCAACGAGGACTGAATGTCCAACCGAGACGGAATGTCCAACGAGACTGTATGACCAACGGGACTGAATGTCCAACCGAGACGGAATGTCCAACGAGACTGTATGTCCAACGAGACTGAATGTCCAACCGAGACTGAATGTCCAACGAGACTGTATGTCCAACGAGACAGAATGTCCAACCGAGACGGAATGTCCAACGAGACTGTATGACCAACGAGACTGAATGTCCAACCGAGACGGAATGTCCAACGAGACGAAATGTCCAACGAGACTGAATGTCCAACCGGGACTTAATGTCCAACGAGACTGTATGTCCAACGAGACTGAATGTCCAACCGAGACGGAATGTCCAACGAGACTGTATGACCAACGGGACTGAATGTCCAACCGAGACGGAATGTCCAACGAGACTGTATGTCCAACGAGACTGAATGTCCAACCGAGACTGAATGTCCAACGAGACTGTATGTCCAACGAGACGGAATGTCCAACCGAGACTGTATGACCAACGAGACTGAATGTCCAACCGAGCCGGAATGTCCAACGAGACTGTATGTCCAACGAGACTGAATGTCCAACCGAGACTGAATGTCCAACGAGACTGTATGTCCAACGAGACGGAATGTCCTACCGAGACGGAATGTCCAACGAGACTGTATGACCAACGAGACTGAATGTCCAACCGAGACGGAATGTCCAACGAGACAAAATGTCCAACGAGACTGAATGTCTCGTTGTACATTCCGTCTCGTTGGACATTCAGGCCGCAAGCGTAGTCGGCGACGGACGGCTCTCGGGGAGGTCCGTAGGTGCCATTCCGCGGCTCGGGCTCACGGACTATCGTGGTCAGTCCAACGTCGGCGACACAGCATTCGCTGTACATTGTATGCGTTGTTTTTTGTGTGTGCTATTTTCTCTGTGTGTTGTGTTGTATTGACATTATCTTGGATTATTTGTCTTACTACCAGTTATTTCTTAGATTCTGCTGCGAGCTCACCGTTGTAGAAGCAGTTAATAAATGTCCACGTGTTTATTTGCTGGACGGAGTGTACTGTGTCCGTGTGTTCCATGAGCGTGGCTCTTTTTCAGGCCCCACAAGGTATAGGGATTTATTTGTAGTAATTATGATATAAACGCGCAGAAATTCAAGTATACTAAAAGACAACTTGCCGACGGCAGAGACCGAACCTGCAACCTTCGAAAAGCGCGTCCGATGCTCTACCAATTGAGCTACGGCGGCGGTCGCCCTCCCGTTCACTTTATTGGGTATATAGTGTTAGTCAGGGCCGCTAGTAGCTATGACGGCGAGTGTGGAACACATATTTTTGCTTGCTGGAGCCACGTACCACGTGATTTCTTTTACGAGCTGGCAGCTGACCAATAATCCCTCGCATACTACCTGAAGGCATCACGTCTGCCAGAGCGAGACCCTCGCTATATGATTGAACGAAAGAAGGGGAATTTAAGGGCTCGTTTTTCTTTGTTAGACACAACGTTGAAGAGAGCTAACAGACAATTAAGTCTTGGAAAGTATACGGGTGTTATTTGTAGTAACCGTGCACCAATGTGAAGAAATTAAAGTGGACGAAAAGACAACTTGCCGCAGGCAAGGACCGACCGTGCAACCTTCGAATAACGCGCCCGGTGCTCGTGCGGTCCATGCCGGCGGCAGGCTGTATTTTCGTCCACTTTAATTTCTTCACATTTATATCATAATTACTACATATCTCATAACTCAGAACAGTAGCGCAAATAATCACACCGACGGCGACAGGTAAAGACGGGACACAGTGCTAACAACTCAGTGTTTATTGCACGTGATCGAATATATGTGGCGTTTTTTTTCGAAATGGGCTAAATCCAGAAACCGAAACTAGCTCAAATATTGCTCCATTGGCAAGTACATTCTCTCAACTTTCCTCTAAAAGAGAGATCGGAACGAAATTAGTCAAATACCAACAGCTACGTGTGCTCACAGATCCCGTTTCAAAACGAAATTGAGCCAGATCCATGCGCTGTATGGATCGAAATGAGTCAAATCCAGTATGCCGATAGTAGAGCGCTTCGGCGATCACGTGATTCCGCAAACGTGGAAGCCTCCGTGTGATTTCCCGCCTAGCCTGACTACTCTGCCTGTTTTCTGGGTGTTTGTGCAAGTTTTTTTTTTTTTTTTTTGCCGTTTCGGAGCTGGATTATCATGGATTCTGATGGAAGTGAAGAGATCGGCGAGAGATCGGTCCCGAGACGTCGACGACATCGTGAACAGAAGCAATGTCGACGCCGACGAAGCAAGAATGTGCCACTGCCCGAATTTCAATAAAGTTTTTCAAGAATACTGCATTGAATTCCATGTCTCAATTCGAAATGAGCCAAATCCAAAGTTATCATGCTAATAATGGTGAAATCCGCTGCATATTTTTTAATTGATTGTGGCCAGAAACTTCCCCTAGCCGACATGTAAAACATATCATAGAATAGCTTTGAAAGCGTTGTATTTAGTTTGCATCGCAAATTTTTGCCGTTTTCTCAAATTCTCTTTGGATGGATTTGACCCATTAAAAAAAAAAAGCCTCATATATACACACGACACTGCACGAAGTAAAGCGCTGTGTCGTGTGTATATATATGCGATCACGTGCAATAAACACTGAGTTCTTAGTTAGCACTGTGTCCCGTCTTAACCTGTCGCCGTCCGTGTGATTCTTTGCGCTACTGCTCTGAGTTATGCCGCGACTACCAACTAGCCCATCAGTCTACTTTTGTACTACAAATCATTTATCAGAATCGACCAGCGTGTTCTGTCTATAGCATTATATATATGTGCAAAGAGTTTTCGAAAGAAAACAATCACCGGTGAAAAGATGTATGTGCGCCTCTTTCATGTATATTAAGTTACAGCAGAAATAACACTCCGCATTTTTAGGACTGAAGTCCTATATTGATGGCGTGCACCCGCCTTGGTGGCTTAGTAGCTGAGGTGCTGCGCTGCTAAACTCGCGAGGCGGCGGGTTCAATTCCCGACCACGGCGGCTGCATTTTCGACTGGGGCGAAATGCAACAACCCCCGTGAACTTAGATTTAGGTGCACTTTAAAGAATGCCGGGTGGTCAAAATTAATCCGAAGTCCCCCCACTAGCGCGTGCCTCAGAATCACATCGTGGTATTGGCGCGTAAAGCATTAGCAAGTATTGTTATGTAGAGGGCTTGCACATACTTACTCGAAACCACGCTGCAGCATCAGTAAGTTCAGAAGCAGCACCTGTGGCATTTCGCGGAAGCTATCGATATAGCGCGTAAGGGCAAATTGGGCTTAACGTAGAAATAGCTGGTTCGTCCATTGTCCTCACCCGATGTGGCATGTTCTAAAGGGCATAATTTCGTCTTAAAGTATATCTTTATTCAGGATGTTAGAAACAGTATATGGACGGCAAGCAATAATTCCATCAATATTTCTTCACTTAGGCGTTCTGTCATTGGTTCATTTAATTCTAATCAACGAGATCGAGTGCCTGTATTTGAGAGCGCTCATGCACTCTCAAATACAGGCACTCGAAAGAACGTACTTGACTTATCGTGAAGAGCACTGGTTTGCCTCTCAGGAGCTGTCAGCATGAGGTGGAAACATTGCTCCTTCTTACAGGGGAAGCTATTTAAAGGGCTTTTTTCTATATTCAAATTATAACAGCTCCGTGGCCCACACTAACAGGCAGACCGCATAATTTAAAGGTGTATAGTTAGTTGTTAGTGCAGCTTCACTTCACGAAGCCCGCCCAAATCGGCCGATGATTGGGAATTGTTGGACTGGCATGCTGTTTTGGACAGGCATGGCGGGGCAAATCCTGTAAGAACACATTGACAGGTCCAGATGATTTCGACCAATTTAATCTGCGCAATAAAGTCGAAAATCCGTGTCGGGAGAATAAAGTTGTGATCTATACAGACGCTTATGAAACCGATGATGTTAACTAAAAAGAAAGGGCTCTGAGCAGACCCTATGCGACTTTCACGAATAATTCACCAAAGACGAAAGCAAAGACATTTTCCCACCGAAGTGGCTCATGCCACCGTGAGGCGACGCGTGCTCTCGACATTATTCTGAGCCCTGGATCGACGTATGGTGCTCACGCTATCCCTCCTCTTGCTGCTCCTTCGCCGCTTCTTTTGAGCGCACGTCATGCATTCTAATTAACGCTCTTAATTAAATGTTCCCTGAGTCTGATAGGAATTTTCAATCGTCGCATTCGTTCGGTAGAGGTAATCAACTATACGGTTGCAAAGTTTCGGCCAAGAACCTAAATTATCCTGCCTATAACGACATTTTAAGAATAGATTTCACCCTCCGGCGTTCGAATTGGCTCTGCAGTGCTATGTCAGTTCCTTTTGCCTCTCGTAATTGGCTCATACACTTGAAATTTCATCCACGCATGCTATGCAAATTTCCCTGTATTGCTGCAAGATTTCATTTCGATACAACGTTTGGTCTTTGCGCGGCTCTCGTTTTAGTCCCTCCCTGATTAGGGCGGTGGGCTCCAATTAGTGCGACATTCATAATCTTTACAACTCTCTTAATTTATACGGCGCTTTTTTAAAGCTTTTTTAGTATCCACTATGCTCCTTCTCCTCTGCTTAAACTTTTTGTTCCCTTGCAGATATATTTTATAAAGCGTTCCAGTAGGTAGTACATATTTGATTAGCGAGATCTTACAAATCTATTGCGACTCGCGAAATGAGCGCATGCTTTTTATAATCTGAATATGGTATACAATGTCCTCCACCTTCCTGCGAAGTTTAATTCTGATTCGCCGTTATTTCCTTATAAATTGAAGAAGATGCTTGCGCTATTTTTTGTGCTCTAAACGCTTTTATGTAAGCGTGCTTGCATGCGTGCTCGCGCTCGGACGTGTTTGTGTGTGCGTTTTGCATTCGAAAAATTATTTCAGTAGCACTAGCAGCATCGGGCAAAAAAAGGAAAAGAGAAAAGAAAGAAAAAATTCACCGACGATTACGATGCTGTCTAATGCGAACTCTGAGCGCAGCTTCCTGTTGGGGCAAGGCCAACTGTGTTCGAAGTTTTGGCTTTCCCCAAGGTATCGACGACGCCATAAATCATAATTTTTGTGAAATAGGGAAGCACCCACTACGCCATTATTCTTCTTTCTGCGGATAAGCGAGGTACCTGCTATACATCTGAAAAGTATTATGTGCACTTTGTTGATGCTGCATGCGGCTGATGACGATGAAGAATTATGGCTGAGCGCCTTGCAGTGGGTGGGAAGCATTAAACCAAACACTCGTTGCGCAAGCCACAAAGTATGGCTGTTTCTTGCGCGAGGAAATAACGAGGGAAAGGGTCCAGGGGAGCGCTCCCTGGACCCCTTCCCTCGTTATTTCCTCGCGCAAGAAACAGCCATACTTTGTGGCTTGTACTTGGACATGAACCGACTAGCCCAGCAACGTGTACTCGTTGCGCAGCTAGCATTGTGTGATGACTGGATGTTATTTTACCCTCTGCCATGCTATATTACACAGGTTAACACGATTCCTTGCCCAACATGACGCCTGTATAGGGGCTTTTTGCAAATGAGTTCCAAGCACCAGCGTAGCTCTGTGGTAAAATACTCGACTGCCACGCAGATGGCCCGGGTTCAAATCCCATTCTATCCTTAGTGTCTTTTCCTCATTTTATTCTTTCATGTCTATCGGTTACGCCACCGACGGCGACGCCGCTCAATGTAGGAACGGGCGCCTAAGAGCTGCGATCTAAAAATAATATGCTCGGATAACTGTGTGCTTGTACTCTGAATTTGCTCAGCGGCTAGCGATATCGTACGATAACCTCAATCGGCTACCATGTTTCCTGTTTCCACAAAGTTCGCTACCGGCCATTCACTCGAGGGAAATGCGCCTTTAAAGGCATATTGATGTGTCTTTAAAAATCATTAAACTCTTTGCATAGAATGTTGGAGCGGGGAATGTTTCTGTGCACCACACGCAATTTTATTAAGGTAGATTGAGTACTAAGAGTTTCTCCTTTTGTGCATTTAACTTTTTTTATTTTTTTTATTTATTCATTACTGGCAGCAGTTAACTAGCAGTCCAGGCCAGGAATCGTGCATGTATACGAGCAAGTAGAAACTGATCCCATAACGTAAGTACATCAAAGGGTGTTTCAATACAGTTGCATACATAATAACCGAAACAAGAGCAAGTAATCAGCAGAATAACATTGCACGCTCGTAAGGCACCTCATAAAACTAGCAAAACGGAAACAAAATCACAGGCGCCATAATGCGACAACAGTGCATGCAATTGGAGACTGCTACAGAAGACTTGTCACGGCCGGTAAAGACTCTCGTGACGTCGCCTGTGTCACATCACGTGGAAGTCAGTCGAGCGCCAGTCGTGGCCACGGCGGCGAATGTGAAACATTCTTTCTGACAGATGGCGTCGCATAGCATGTGATATCTCACTAGCCGGCAGGGGACCAATAAACGATCACATGCTACTTAAAGGCATCAAAACTGCCGGATCGAGACTTTCGCATAGATCGAGTTGTTCACAAGTTCGCCGAATGAAACCTTCTCTTAGTTGCGGGTTTCTGCTTCTTCACAGTATCTGTGTAATTCAGTAGCACAGAAGGTGAAAGATATAATTCAGGAAAACGAAATCGCATAATAGCCTTCCGCACGGAGTCACAAGAGCTCCGCGCAGAGCGCAACGAGGGATGCCTTTTTTCTAACGTCGCGCCCTGTCGCCACCATATGCCGCGCCGCTACAGAGCACGCGCTTCCAGTCGTCGTTGTTGTTGCTTTTGTCCTCTGACAATGGCTCATAACCAATGCAGGGGATTGGGAGGGAGTGGAGTCAGAGAGACTCGAGTAACATATTCGCCCTGAACTATTTTTTCAAATAAACGCGACCGCGTGAATTGGGGCGCAAAAACACCTCCCTTGAAGCTTTTAGGCGCAATATTCGTTTTCCATTGTGGCGACACGTGCCATTCTTGCGGATATGATGAAAATACACTTTAACGCACAAACTGTGCCACCTTTTCAACCTTGAGACCACGGAGGAAGGAAAAATTAGAAAGGTGCGTCGCGCAGCAGAATTTAAGTCAATAAACGAATGTAGACCCGACACGTGAGAAACCACGTCATAGCACCCATTCAGTGCAGGCAGCGCTGCGACAGCACAGGGTCGCACGTGCACATATTCGGCCAAAACGCTGCGTCTTAGAGGTCACGCGTTTGGCCGACACTACTGGCTTCACGGAGTGTTCTCTTGCCATGGCTGGCTGCGTGACGTAATGCTCTCTCCTAACATTTTTTCTTCCTCCATGCTTATAGAGTCCCTATACCACTCAGAGGTAAAAATTTAGTTGTGGTGCTGCAGTTGTGCACTCGTCTACAACGAACGCGTATCCCCAAATCACACTGGTGACGTCACAGCCAGCGATGGAGATACCAGAAAGCTCCAGAGAGGAGCACGGGATTGCTTTTTGATTTTGTGGTGCCATCAATGGTACCACAAAATCAAAAAGCAAAATCAAAATCAATCAAAAATGAAAAACGCGCCAGCGCGTAGCGCTGCCGCGTTTGGCATTGATGGTGGTGACGACATTTTGAACTCGATGAGCGTGTTCGCTTCAAATGTTAAAACAAAAAATATCGGAGGTAGTTAGGGGCCCTTTAAAACTATCAGCAGTGCGCGTACATGGCTCAGCCTCTTTGAAGAGCGGCCGTTCTCTGAAGCAGCGCTTGCGTGCGTCGCTTTCGTTTTGTTTCTCGTCCAAAACCTTTTGCGCAAAGCCGCACAGCCATCGAAGTAAAGAATCGGGGACATTGGCCGAATAAAACCTATACGAGAGTCCCATAGCACCAATGCACTTCTTGAAGTGGTTGCGGCTATTTATATTAGTGGAGATGTATCAGCGAGTGTGCTGACGCCAACTCTCCATCTTCCTTCTCATCTTTTCCCTTCCCCACGTAATGAGCCAACCGGTTGCTGCCATGGTTAACCTCTCAGCCTTTCATTCCTTATGTATTTATATCTACCTCTAGAATCTTCCCTAATTAACAAAGGATCAACCCAGGGTGAGACGAAAGTCGCACCATGATGAGTCATGCAGAAAGTTTTGCAGAAACCGCTGTGCGGTAGAGGTCCTCGAACATTCTATGCCTTATTTGGCGCATGCCTTCAGCGCCCTCTCGGCATCCGCGAGAGGCAATCTTGAGCTCCGGGACGGCAGCTCGCACCATGCACGCGAGCTGCCGTCTCGGACAACGCTAAAGTGCTGCTCTGGCTACTCAACCCCGCGCCACGTGTGGTATGCAGCTAACAAAACGTTGCGGCTTGTACGCGCAGTGGGGCTCACGCGTACGCGCAAGAGGGCTCATAAATGTAGGCACCGAGCGAATAGCTCCAATTCTTCTTACAGAAAACGCGAATAATGGGGTACTTCAACCAGCTCGCGAAGTGTATATGTATAATATCCTTTTGTAAATAGCACCGCGCTAATTTATGCAATTTTTTTTCAGTCCTGTTCACTTTCGCCTCCGGTGTTAGTCTCTGTCACATCTCTGAAGTTCTCCAGAGCTGGCCATGGTTCAGTAGCCAGCGTTTAAACCAACTTTAGCTCTAGATGAAGGCAGCGCAGCAGAATTTTCTCCTTTGCTTTTTACGTCAATGTCTTAACATACTCGCTGCTACTACCGCGAGTGTCACTTTAAGTAAATACAGCCAGTAGCTCACAGCGACACTGCGCACACACGATTCCTCTCTCTCTCTCTCTCTCTCTTCGGTGGCGAATCTCTACACAAAAGCTGCGCAAGAGGCTTGTACAATCTGGGACTATGCAATATATATATATATATATATATATATATATATATATATATATATATATATATATATATATATATATATATATATATATATATATATATATATAATTTTTGAAGCTCTTCCTTGATTCGGTCGTGTTTAGATGCTCAAGTGAAGCAGACAAAGAAATGAAAAACGATGCTTTATTGCCAACGTTGCGGCCGGGGGCGTTCGTTGGCCCTGACGAAGGCCGGTCCCCGGCCGCAACGTTGTCAATAAAGCATCGTTTTTCGTTTGCTCGTCCACTTCACTTGAGCACCTATAACACAACCGAATCCAGGAACAGCTTCAAGAAATACCAAATACCTATGGATTCTGGCAGGACGACATCGTAAACGATCAAGTAGAAATTTCCCAAGACGACAGTTCTACGGCTGTGATAGGCGACTACCAAACGAAGTCCCTATTTCCTAACATTGAACCTCTTCGGGATGGCACTCCTGCGTTCATCACACAGTTTGGCGCTGTAATACGCGACGTAATTGGCCTTTCGGACTTCGTGCCGCCTTCAACAACTCTAATTCTTCACGTCGGAAGAAACGATTTGGCTCAAATTACCGGACGTGTAACATTCCACAAGTGCAAGGCCTGCTGGACCTCATTCTGGCGGAACGCCCCAATAAAAGCAGGATTTATGCAACTTTGCTACTCCACCGTGGTATAAACCACCGTCGTGACAAGCTTAATGAAGCATTTGTCCGCCACTGCAACCATGATGTATGCCCTGACGAAAGCCGGTCCCCGGCCGCAACGTTGGCAATAAAGCATCGTGTTTCGTTTGTTCGTCCGCTTCACTTGAACAACACACACACACACGTGTGTGTGTGTGTGTGTGTGTGTGTGTGTGTGTGTGTGTGTGTGTGTGTGTGTGTGTGTGTGTGTGTGTGTGCGCGCGCGCGTGTGTGTGGGTGTTTAGTCGAAAGGTAAGACACGCAGCTTCTGAGCGTGGGGCCTTGGGTGCGAAACCCACCAGTGTCAAGAAAATTTTTGTTTTACTTATATATAGATTCATATGGTGATTGGTCTTACGTGAGAAAGAGAGACAGACGGACGGACTGCTTTGCGTATAGCATTTGAGCACCACACACACACACGCGCGCGCGCGCGCGCGTGTGTGTGTGTGTGTGTGTGTGTGTGTGTGTGTGTGTGTGTGTGTGTGTGTGTGTGTGTGTGTGTGTGTGTGTGTGTGTGTGTGTGTGTGTGTGTGTGTGTGTGTCTGCATATAAAAATGCTTCTGACGAAAAGTAATTAATGAATGTGCTGTCTAGTTCTGCCAACGTTGCCCCGCCGCACCCTGGCCGAAACATTGAAAGACATACATAAACGAGCCCGAGCTACGGCGACGGAGTTGAAGCTGTCCTGCGGATGATATGTACACATGAGGAAGATTTTTTCATTGGTGTTTTATTTATTTATTAGGCAAATAAATAACGAAGTAAACATATAAATAAATAAGCGCATCTTTCTCGTACATAGTTCAAGTGATGATGAACATGAGTAAGTCATGTTGCGCTAACACTAATTCCCTCTTCACGATGGAACCAGCCGCCTAGCCATGATAGAGTATCATGAAATGCGTCGAGTATACGGTTTTACACTACAGACATGCACTGTCTCTGTCCCACAGCAACGGTGATCGAATAGAGTTGTAAATGGCAAGGCACGGTAATTAACTGGAGACGACCATAAAAGGTCCAATAAAACGACTGATAAATCTTTCGCACAAGCTGGGAACGCACAAAGGACTAGTCGCAAGACGAACTTCCGTGTCCAGGGGGAAAAAATGTTACAGCACAGCGAGTCGAGTCGTACAGCGATACTTCCGAGCTTTTTTTAATTATTATTAAATGTATATACGGAGAGGCTGGTGCTAATGTGTGGCGCCGGCTACACCTCTTGTGTAATAGCTGCCGTTGCAAAGTAGTGGGTAAGCGTGAAACTATGCAAATAGGTACAAGGACGAGCACTCACTCAATTACGCACTGTTCTTCAATACAAAAAAAAAAAAGTGTCCGCTCAACAGAAAAGCTTACAAAACACCAATAACCACACAAATTAAATGTGCACACTTAACATAAAAGTTCGCGAAGATGTGGTCCCAGCCAATCCTAAATCATTTGCAAATTGTCTCCTAAGTGCCGCACAATAACTGCAACAGTAATGTTTTCGCAACAGATTCTGCACAAGCACGAAACTACAAGAAACATGCAGCCAATAACACCGGCTGTGAATAATGCTAACAAAATCCTGCGCAATGTTGGTGTTGATGCGGACCAGGTGACGGGAGTGTGCGAGGCAAGGTAGAAGTTGTTCGGTGAAGGGAGCTGTTGATGGCAGGGTGTCGGAAGGAAATGTTTTTCGTTTCGGTTTTAGTTTCGTTCCACCGCAAGAAGTTCCGTTCCGTTTCTGTTCCGGAACGAAAAAAAAAAAGTTCTGTAACGGTTCGTAACGGTTTTCTTTTGTATGCAAAAATTTGAAGTTAAGGTAATCATAAACAGCATTTGATTTGTGATGTAGTTGCTTGCCCCCATCTTAAGAAAGTGGGACAGGGGTAAAACATGTTATTCCCACGTTCTCAGAGGAGCGGAAGTAACTGTATACCACGAATTACTACCAACTATCGCAGACCAGTATACCCTTCAAAGTCATAGTATTTATTTTCTCAAAAGTCAATAACGACTTTTTTAGCGGGCTCAATGCTTTGTGTCAAGGGAGTGAGCACGATCTCAGAAGCAGCACGTCCTTAAGTGTACTGATGTGCGAGACCGCTGGTCTAATAAAAGAATCGCCAGGCCTGCGCGGAACACGCAGCACAGTCACAGCGAAAGCTGGAAGAGCGGCCTTTCTAGAGCCCGTTGTAGACCCTTTTGGGGCAACTAATACAAGTACATATGCAAGGTACCCACTACGCTATAAATCACCGTAATTTTTCTGAAGTAGCGAAGCAGCCACAATGCCATTTTTCGTCATTTTTCGGGGAATCGTAGCACCCGCTACACATATGTAAGACATTGTGTGCACTTTGTGCTGTGGCTGATGACGATGAAGAATTATGGCTGCGCCGTTTGTAACGGTTTGGAAGCATTCAACGATCGACTCGTTGCGCAATTCGCATTGGGTGAGGCCAGCTTGTTATTTCACTGTTTTGCCACGCTACTTTACATATGTTAACACGATTCCTTGCCCGACATGACGCCTGTATAGAGTATTTTTGCGAAGGAGTTACAAGCACCAGCGTGGCACTGTGGTGAAATACTCGAATGCGACGCAGAGGGCGCGTGTTAAAATCCCATTCGATCTTAGAAATTTGTTTCTCATTTCATTCTAAATTCGAGAATTTCTTAGCGAAACCAAGGCAGTTTGAGCATTTCTATCTATCTATCTATCTATCTATCTATCTATCTATCTATCTATCTATCTATCTATCTATCTATCTATCTATCTATCTATCTATCTATCTATCTATCTATCTATCTATCTATCTATCTATCTATCTATCTATCTATCTATCTATCTATCTATCTATCTATCTATCTATCTATCTATCTATCTATCTATCTATCTATCTATCTATCTATCTATCTATCTATCTACGTCTGGATGCTCTCGATCGTGATCGACTCCTTAGCTTGGTGTAGACCAAAATTGGCATGGGAGGGTAAGAGGGCTTGGCGAATAGGACTGTCTGGCCATGACATGAGTAAGGTGAAAATCCTGTCGCGTACGTCGTCAAGCCCTTTCTTCCAGACACGTGTGGCACATACCCGTATACCACGGGCAACGGTAAGAAATTTCACCGTATGCGCCAAAGGTGATTGACAGTTTATATCTTTCCAGGAACGGCGAGAACAGACAATGGTAATTTAAATGCAAGAGCGTTAAGAAAAACCGACATCGGCAGCGTTGACCCGACGAATGCAGAGAAGAAAAATTAGGATCCCAGCAGGAATCGGACTCAAGTATTCTGAGTGGCAGTCAGGTATTTTACCATAGAGCCACGCCACGTCTTCAAACTGCTTCGGAAAAAGACCCTAGGCGTAATGTCGGAGCAGCGTCAATTCTCATTGCAGTGCTGACTATCTAATTTTATTAAAAAGCAATAAACATTACTATGTACTCCTATGATACTGCCGTAATGCCGGGTTAACGTCAGTTGGGGTTACAGTGTTGGCTCCGCTTTCATATAAGCCTAACACTGCATTTGTATTCCTATGATTGAGCAAGCTATATTCAAGCATTGCTCGATCTCGGAGGAATACGCTAACGAAAGTTACGTATGATACTCACATCACCGCACCGTAAAATGTGCTTCGTTTCGATAATACTCACGTCTTTGCTCCTTAAGTTACCCTTTAAACGCCAGTGTAGTTGACGCGCCTGGTTAGGCCACGATGTCCACACAACTACCACGCTTACAAAAACACGTCGATCCACCTCGTAACACTTGGATTAAAGTCACAAAATGCATCATAGACAACTACTCGCTGAATGCTTCGCATGAAACCGATTCCCACAAGGCGTGGGTTCTGCCCAATTTTCTTCTTATTTCACGCGATAGCGGTTACAGCGGCGGCGGACAACTGGCGCCAAAAGCGACTTTTGTGATCTCATAACAGCTTTCGCTGTAACGAATTTCAGCGCCAACAATGCCCTCTCCACATTCGCCTGCGTCACAAGCGCGCAAAAGTCCACTTGCATTATTATAAACATCTCTGGTTGCCACTGTTTTCGTTTTTCGCACAATTTCAACATATCTTTGCTTTGGAATTCCTGTCTGAGGTACGCGCTAATACTGTACCCCGAGATATGCATAATTGCTCACGTTGCATGACTTCAGTTGTTCCTGATTACCAAGTTTTCTCGTGAACCGAAAAACGATTTAAAAAATTTCGGTTTCACTCCTGCACGAAGTAATATATAACGTTTCGGTTGCGTTTTTGTTCCGGTAAAAAATATCGTTTTTTTTTTTCGTTTTTCGTTTTTGGTTTTTCGTTCCGATCCGACACACTGGTTCAGGGTGCAGGAGCCGAAAGAAACGAAACGTCCAGAACGAAGCTTGGTGAGCGGCCGTAGACGAAGGAAAATGCGTGGGGGAATGCTGGTGGTCCGTTCCGTAGCCGAATTGTAAGCGAATGTCAAGAACGGCAGTATTGCCTTCCAGTTCGTGCGGTCGAGGAGGATGTACATTGCAATCATGTCTGAGCCGGTGCAATGAAAACGTTCTGTCGACCCATTGGTCAGCGGATGGTAATTATATAATCTCTAGGTTTTGTGAATAGTGTTTGCGGCGCACAGACCTTCGGTAAGAATGAAAGAAAGGAAGACTTTGCCGCGTCCATGAGAGCACCTGGAGCTCCATGGCGTAGAGAGATGATGATGATGATGATGATGAGCATCATCATCATCATCAGCCTGTCTACGCCCACTGCAGGGCAAAGGCCTCTCCCATGTTCCGCCAAACAACCCGGTCCTGTGCTTTCTGCTGCCACGTTATACCTACAAACTTCTTAATCTCATCTACCCACCTATTTTCTGTCTCCCCCTCACGTGTTTGTCATCTCTTGGAATCCAGTCAGTTACCCTTAATGACCACCCGTTATCCTGCCGACGTGCTACGTGCCCGGCCCATATCCATTTCTTCTTCTTGATTTCAACTATATCCTTAACCCCCGTTTGTTCCCTGACCCACTCTGTTCTCTTCCTGTCTCTTTAGGTTACACCTATCATTTTCCTTTCCATCGCTCGCTGCGTCGTCCTCAATTTAAGTTGAACCCTCTTTGTAAGTCTCCAGGTTTCTGCTCCGTAGGTAAGTACCGGTAGGATGCAGCTGTTATATACCTTCCTCTTGAGGGATAGTGGTAGATTACCATTCATGATTTGATAATGCTTGCCGAATGAGACGGGGAGGATACCAGAATCTTCGAAGAATGCCAACATCATCTTGATTCATAAGAAAGGGGACATCAAGGACCTGAAAAATTACAGGCCCATCAGCTTACTGTCCGTTGTCTACAAGCTATTTACAAAGGTAATTGCTAACAGAATTAATACGACATTAGAGTTAAATCAACCAAAGGACCAGGCAGGATTTCGTACAGGCTTCTCAACAATAGACCATATTCATACTATCAATCAGGTGATAGAGAAATGCGCGGAATACAACCAGTCCCTATAACATAGCCTTCGTAGATTACGAGAAGGCATTCGATTCGGTGGAGACGTCAGCAGTCATGCAGGCACTGCGGAATCAGGGCATCGACAAAGCTTATATAAACATAATGAAGGAAATCTACAGCGGATCCACAGCCACTATAGTCCTCCATAAAGAAAGCGACAAAATCCCAATAAAGAGGGGCGTACGGCAGGGAGACACGATCTCTCCAATGCTATTCACCGCGTGTGTACAGGAGGTTTTCAGGGCCCTAGATTGGGAAGAATTAGGAATAAGAGTTAATGGAGAGTATCTCAGTAACCTGCGATTCGCTGATGTGATTGCATTGATGAGTAACGCGGGAGTCGAATTGCAGCTCATGATTACTGAACTCGATACGGAAAGTGGAAGAGTAGGTCTGAAAATTAATATGCATAAAACTAAAGTAATGTGGAAAAATCTTGGCAGAGAACAGCGCTTTGCGATAGGTGGCGAGACACTGGAAGTTGTAGAGGAGTACGTCTACTTAGGACAGGTAGTAACCGCTGAGCCGAACCATGAGAGTGAAATAACTAGAAGAATAAGGATGGGATGGGGCTCACTCGGCAAGCATTATCAAATCATGAATGGTAGAAAGATGATATACAGAAAGAAATCAGCGACTTCAGCGGCAGCCCCAGATTGCAGAGAGGCTACCTCTGCGTAGTGAGCTAAGTGGTCAACCGTCGTCACATTCGAACAATTACCATTCTTGGGAAGGACACACACATGTGTGTTGAAGGGACAGGACATACACATGCGTCTTGTACCCATCTTTGTCCTCGCCGTCTGGCGCTAATCTTTATGTGCGTAACCAACTCATCCAAACAACTACCGCCGTTGTCCTTACCACCACATGGAACTGCGATGGTTTGCCGCTAATCTCCCACGTCCAAAGCAAGGGGAACGACAATCTGACATCGCTGACTGTGCTAGGCATGCAGTATCGAAATACATTTCTCTTAGATACTATCTTAGATACTTTTTGGGTAAATAGATACCTTCGGCTGATGTTATAATATCTGGGGTTTAACGTCACAAAACCACGATATGATTATGAGGGACGCCGTAGTGGAGGGCTCCGGAAATGTCGACCACCTGGTGTTCTTTAACGTGCACCTAAATCTAAGTACACGGGCCTCAAACATTTTGGCCTCCAATCAAATGGTTTCCGGCACATACTGGGGACCTAAGCGAACCGGACGGGCCGAACCGCAACGAGGAGGCAGACAGGGAGGCGCACGTGCTAACAAGACGCGGGCTCCCATCACTGCCCCTCGAGAGCGAACCGGCAACGGACCCAGACAGCGAAGACGTCAATTACGCCATCACCCAGTACGGCGAAGTCCTGCAGTGGTACAGGACAAGCCGCATCAAATATCCACCAAGGGATCTCACACGCAAAGAAGCGACCACCCTACGACAACTACAAGCAAGAGCGATTTGGACTCCGGTACTGGCCAAACACATCAGTCCGGAAATCTACCACACAGATACGTGCCAAAGGTGCGGGAGGGCACGAGCCACCCAGAACCACATACTCTGGGAGTGCTTGCCTCCCCCACCCAACACCCAAAACGGGCAGATACCCGAAGAGATCGACAA
Source organism: Rhipicephalus sanguineus (assembly GCF_013339695.2). Taxonomy (NCBI): domain Eukaryota; kingdom Metazoa; phylum Arthropoda; class Arachnida; order Ixodida; family Ixodidae; genus Rhipicephalus; species Rhipicephalus sanguineus. The sequence continues at coordinate 142,344,505 of NC_051176.1, forward strand.
GAAGATCACCAGCGAGGAGTACGAAACTCAACGGGACACAGTTCGGCACGTCCTCGAACTCCTGGACCTGCAGAAACCCGGCACGACGGACCGCTCGCAGGACGTCAGCTAGGGGAATCCAGGACCTCGGCTACCAACATGCAGCAAAAGACACGAGCAAGCCTACCTACAGAGACAAGGTCCAGCACGTGACATGCCACCCTCGCAGCGCGAGGGGCTTCCTTCGCGGCTGAGAGGCTCGCATGCACGCAAGAGTCTCCACCACCCCCTCACCCCCTTCCCCTCTCCTTGTTTTGCCGGATCGTTCAATAAAGTTGTTCACTCACTCACTCACTCACTCACTCACTCATCGAAAATACAGCCGCCGCGGCCGGGATTCGATCCCGCCACCTTCGGGTCAGTAGTCGAGCGCCATTAAGATAAGGTTATGGCGTTCGATAAGCTTATGGCGATTCTCTGCTGTCACGTGACGCTGACGTAATCACCATCCGTCTATTCCATAGTGCTTGACCTATGTTCCTGTTCTCACACACGTGTATCCTCCTCTCCGTAAGCTATTTCGATCACTCTTAATAACCAAAGCCGTGTAATGACGCTTATAATTATATCACAGTTAAAACCCGCCCCCCCCCCCAACACACACACACACACACACACACACACACACACACACACACACACACACACACACACACACATATATATATATACATACACGCACACACACACACACACACACACACAGTTGAAGCCCGCAATAACGAAATCGGCGGGGAAAGCACAAAATTTCGCTCTTGCGGGAATTTCGTTGGCGCGAGAATGCGGCAGAAGAGACATGGAATTTACAAAAACACATTTTATTTCCAAAAGTCAGTAAGTTTGCTTTGGCGGGCCTTACCATGCAGCAATTTCGTGCCTCTCGATCGGGAATCTCGCTTGCCACGGCACAAAGTTCGCCCTATGCACTGGTCAGTGACGGCGGCACTGCGCTGTCACCAGTACCGTCATCAAGTGCGCCTACAGGCGAACCTGCTCCCGGCTCCGCTGGATCAGCGCGGATCAGCGCAGAATCGTGGACCGCGAGCTGCACGCAATGCCGAATTCTTCGGCGATGTCTATCTATCTATCTATCTATCTATCTATCTATCTATCTATCTATCTATCTATCTATCTATCTATCTATCTATCTATCTATCTATCTATCTATCTATCTATCTATCTATCTATCTATCTATCTATCTATCTATCTATCTATCTATCTATCTATCTATCTATCCGCTTACGTCCTGGCGCTCTCGTGGTCGTCTCCTTTACTCGGTATATACCAAGATTGGCATAGGAGAATGTGAGTGTGTGACGAACACGATTCGCAGGTGATGATATGAATAACGTGACTTCCCTGTCGCGCACGTCATGAAATCCTTTCCACCAGACACGTGCGTCGCATACCCGTATACCGCGGCCCATGGTGTGCGGGTATGGTGTGCCCATGGTGTGCCGCAGGTGGTTCTCACTCTATATCAACCCAGACTTTGGAAATCTTAACGCGACAGCGTGAAGGAGCCCGTGTCACAGAAAATGCTGTGCCGGAGTCAGTGGCGTTGTCAATAGGTGAAATATCCCGGTAGAACCCAGGCATTCTGCATGGCAGTATTCTATTACAGAGCCACGCCAGTGCTTCGAACTGCTTAGGAAAAAGACCCTATACAAGGGCCATTTCAAGACAACGCCAACTGTGATTGCAATGTTGGCTATCCGCTTTTATATCAATGTAATAAACATTATGTATGTACACCAATGGCTCCGCAAGCTGCAGTCAAGTATTGCGCGAATACACCTCCGATACAACTTATGATATGCACATCATCGTACCGTAGCGTGCACTTCCTGACGATAAAACTGACGTCTCTGCTCTAACATAAGTGCCGGCGTTATGCTTCGGACAGTGAGCTACCCATTACACGCCAGTATAATCGACGTACCTGGTAAGCCTACGATATGCACTCAACTCCTCTATTTGCACAAACCTGCCCGTAACGCTTGGTTCAAAGCAAAAAAAAAAAAAAAAGAAGCCCGGGATAGGTTGACTGCTTCTCACGAAGGTGATTTCCTCAATGCGTGGGATCTGCCAGATATTTTATTTATTTCAATAAGACATTCGACTTACTATAGCACGACTTGTTTTTAAACTTAGTAGGCTTAACGATGAAGTTAGCGTATCTAACCGGTATAAAACTATCCTAAACAAACTCAGCGTGTAACGACGGGAGGCAGAAAATTGCGACATTTTCATCTCTTCTTCTTTCCCGACCCTCTCTCTCTCTCTCTCTCTATAACAACTATAGGCATAGTTAACAACTATGCGTGCCTCTATAGGTTTCGTACAGGGGCCTTTCGTGTTCCTAGTTAATATGAATGACCTTCCAGACAGTACTACTTTTCGAACCATTAAACTTTTAATTTACCAGACAATAACGAATCCCGCCGATAGATATTCAAACTGATATTAGCCGTGCATTGTGCGGATGTGATAAATGGCTCATGCTATTGAACGTTAAGAACGAAAATAGCGCCTATAGTTATAACACCACTCTCTCAACTCTGATAAATACCACGGCATAAGTATTACTAACGACCTATCACATAGCATGCACGTTACAACACAGGTAGCTAAGTGCGCGGTCAGCGTTGGAACTTACTGCGAAACTCGCAACGTTACCCATCTTTGCCAAAGCACATTCGTTACTAAAGTTAACTTTGCACGAACTTTCGAGTTCCTTTAAACATGAACATACGTTCGCAATCAGGGATCCTGGTAAATCAGCACTCATCACTGCCATCTAATCTGACCGGAATCGATTTTGATAATTGTTGGTGGTTAACGTCCCAAAACCACGATATGATTATGAGGGACGCCGTAGTGGAGGGCTCCGGAAATTTCGACCCCCTGGGGCTCTTTAACGTGCACCTAAATCTAACTACACGGGCCTCAAGCATTTTTTTTTTTTGCCTCCGTTGAAAATGCGGCCGCCGCGGCAAGGGTTCGATCCCGCGAGTTCGGGTCAGCAGTTGAGCACCATAACCACTAGACCACTGTGGCGGGTCGGAATCAATTTTACAGTATCAAATTATTCCCGTGCCGCCTCTGTCTCGTCAATGAAAAACACAAGAAACCTGCACGGTGTATCTTCTCGCAGTAAGTGTTCTCACCTGTGCTTGTTTCAGGAACTTTGTCATCAGAACGGGACGATCACAAGAGAACTGCGTTAACAAACCGGATGCATTTCACCGCCTATGGATCACAACTTAAAGGTTGATATTTATTTATTTATTTCGGCATACTGTTGACAGTCAGGCCGTTGCAGCTCTGGGTTACAGAAAAAAATATTAATACTCCGTACAACGTTATATAAAATACAATTCAACCTTTATTTACAAGTACAGTACAGCAATTCATATGGTACATCAGTTCAATTAGAACGCAGTTGTTTACACAATTCAACAGCGATTCTAGCGCTACAGTAACTCCTACAGTACATCAGTTTTTGCAAATGAGCTCTGTGGAATCCCGCAAGATGGCGGAAGGGTTGTGAAAGGGGTAACTGACAGCCACCCGTTTGTAGAACGATTTCTCAGAAAGGAAAGCTTCTGTTATATCCTGGTTAACTCACTTGGTAGAGCGACTGCCCTGGAAGGCGTTGGTTCCGGGTTCGATCCCCGAGTCAGGACGAATTTTTCTTCAACTAGAAGCTTTTTCTGAAAAATCAGTATGGATTTCCTTGTCGCTTCATGCTACAAATGTGTGGTTGTCGATTATACCTTTTGTACATGAATGTTTAGATAATAAAACACGAATACAGAATAATAAAAATCAGCCTTGTGAACCAGTCTGCGAAACAAATTTCTTGAGGCCTTTTCTATTATTTTCTAGTGAGCTACATCGGAGCATTGATAATGGTGATGAATTCCACTGTTGAGCTGTCCCTGGAAAAAAGTGAGTTCGCATACACGTTGACGCGCTTTTGATGTACTTCGACGTATATTCATTAATTCCTCTGAGAATTCTTCCTCTTCGCAGCGCTAATTATTGTGTTATACAGTATCTATGCTTAGTTTGTTGTTTGACAACAACAAGAAGAATTGTAGCCTAGCGAGTCGTCGACGTTCTGCTAACGTAGGTAGCAAGACATTGTTATAGTATACGTAACATTTCGTTCACCAACTCTTTTAAGGAGTATATTGAAAGGATGAACTTAGCGGCCCTCCTCTGAACTCTCTTAAACATTTTGATCAGCCGAATTTCGAAGGGGTACCATATAATATTTGCGTATTCCCAAGGTGTTCGCGCATTGTTAAATATAATGGTAATTGTTGGGGTTTTACGCCCCGAAACCACGGTATGAATTTGTGGGACGCCGTAGTGGAGGGCTCCGGAAATTTTGACCATCTGGTCTTCTTTAACGGGTACCTAAATCTAAGTACACGGCCCTCTAGCGCTTCGGCTCCATCGAAACGCGGCCGCCACGACCGGGATTCGATCCCGCGACCTTCGGGTCAGCAGTTCGCCCAGTGTTGAGATACGCTGTGTGCTCAACCGGGGTTGTAGCAAGCTTGAATTTTTGTCGTAGGTACCACAATTCTACTGCGAAAGCTGTTATGAGATCACATCAGCCGATTTTGGTGGCGTAGTTGTCCGCCGCCGCCGCCGCCTGTGTCCGTAACCGCTGTCGCGCTCAATGAGGAATACTCTCGGGGAGCTTGAGTTTCGCCTTCAAGAGCAGAACGCGACAGCGTAACCAGAACCAGTTCGCATCGCCTTCTCAATCGCTAGCCTGGCTTCGTTTCTCGGTGGACACCTAAATGGTGCCGCAAGGTAAGAACGTTTGTGCGCCTGTAAACCGGCCCTTTCAAACTATTAGTAGAGTGCCTACTGCAAGTACAGTTGCGAAATGCATACTACGACGTAATTCTTCATTTTCTGCGTTGCGAGTCCGTAAGGCAACACGCCCGAACCTGCGTAGCTGCACACGTTGTTGATGCTGTTATTTGATGACGATAATTAATTATGCATTTGTGCTTTGTAATTGACGGGTCTTTGAACCAACCATTCGTCGCGAAATTCGCATGTTTTGACGCGCGGTGTGAGTCTACGCTTTTGCCACGCACTATTACATGTGTTAATGACACACCTCGCACAACATAACATTCGTTTCCGAAGCAATTTCGAGCACGAGCGCGGCTCTGTGGTAGAACACCTGCTTGCCACGCAGAAATCCTGGGTTCGATTCCCACACGAACCGAAGATTTTAGTATCATTTCTTTATTTCCATCTATCTCGAATTTTCGCTGACGGACAACGGTGATTTTTCGCTCACAACCAACGACGCCGACGCCGACACCAGCACCGGAACTTCCGCGAAAGTAGCTCTTTAACGCTATCGCGTTAAAAGATTCAGGATCGAGCGTTATTTGAACCTAGGCCCTCTGCGTGGCAGTCGAGTATTCTACAACAGAGCCACTCCAATGCTTCAAACAACTTCGCAAAAATATCCTATACAGGCGTCACGTAAGGCAAGGAATCGCGTTAACATACCTAATACAGCGTGGTAGAAGAGTAAAATAAGAACCAGGCGTCACACAATGCGAATTGCGTAACGAGTGGGTGGGCTAAAGCTTCCCACCCATTACAAAGGGCTCAGCCATAATTCTTCATCGTCATCAGCCGCAGCATCAACGAAGTGCACATAATGCCTTACATATGTGTAGCGGGTACCTCGATTCTCCTCAGAATGATGAATAATGGCATAGTGCGTGGTTCCCGACCTGGTATACCTTATAACTGTACTGGTAGTGGTCGCCCCAAGAGAGTTTACAACAGGCTCTAGAAAGGCCACTCCTCCAGCTTTTGCTCTGACTGTGCTGCGTGTTCCGCGCAGGCCTGGGTTTTTTTCTTCCCGCGCTGCTCAGCAAATGTTCCCAATGTGTTTCTTCCATTTTAGATTACTTGATGGGGTTACACCTTATTATTTTGTTGCGTCAACTGTAGAGAGAGGGGTAAAGCAAATAGTATAATTGTAAATGAACACGTCTTTACTCATATTTGTCACGCGTAGAGTAACAGTTTAGCTTTGATTTATTTCGACGCCCAAAATATTGCAACTTCGTCACCATCTCTCTCGAATAGTGTCGCCACCGCTGCGCTCCTGTCTTACGCATGTTATGATGATGATGATGATGATGATGATGATGATGATGATGACCTTTATAAATGGCTCACACCCACCCTGGGGGATTGGCCAAGAAACGAATAATTTATAGGTAAAAGTGGACACATATGAAAATGAATTATAGAAAGTTAGAATATATTAATAATGCTAATTTAAAAATTCAGAATCAAAATCTCCCTGATTCAATTAAGAATTTTTGTACAGCGGAACAGACATCCCGGTGACAATGACCTAATGAGGAGGCTCCCACGGATAGAATATTCGAAGTAATGAAATCCACTTTAATACGATTAAATGCTGCTTTGAGAATGTTTTTCCTCAGTAAATTGAAGCGGTTACATGATAAGAAATAATGTACAATTGTTTCGTCCTTGTTACAAAACGAGCAAAGAGGGGAAGGAGCCAGACCAGATCTATGCATATAAAAGTTTAGTTTTGGAACGCGACATCATATTTTAGTAAAAATAACTTCCCGAAGTGACTCTTACGACGTCGTTTTCGTTGTCTTTTACCCTAACACATTTCAAATTACTTACGCACTTGAAATACCCCTACGCACTTCAAATTACATCGAAAGTTGTTCTTAAGTGAGCTTCTGCGAAAAAACGTCTTGCGCTAAAATTTTTCGCACGAGGATATTTCAGCCAATCTCGATGCTGGACATATCATTAGTGAAGCCGGCTGACAAATGGGAAAAAGCACTTACGAAAGATCAGTTTTGTGAATTCGGCCCCAGATCTGTTCGACAGGTGGTAAATAACCTGGTGACATTGCTTGCAACGAACGCTCAGGTGGACCTACTGCCAGCCTCGAACGCAACGCTAAACCCGTCTGCAGCTATATACTAAATGCCGCAACCATCGCCACGTCTAGCGTTTCACTTGCAAGATCTCCACCTGGGTGCTTTAAAGCTCTCGATGCGAACATCTCGTAGCTTACTATAAAGCGAGGTTCGACCATAAGTGGAAAGGTGCGGACGTCCTGAGAGCCTCGCCGGCATGACAGCATCTACTGTTAGCTTACTTTACCACCATGCATAAACAGCCAGGGCTTGCGAAAGGGTTCGTAATGTCTAACAGGGTTCACAGAGCATGCAGGTGTGCGGACTTGTTATAATTCTTGCTTCATTCCTTTCGCGTATGTTCATCAGTGCTTCGTATCTTATCTCTAATCAGCTCTCTTTTTTTCTGTTTTCCTCTTGACGCGAGTCTTTGCTTATCTGTTCGTTCATTCTCTCTATCATTTCGCGGTGCCCTCACGAAGCATCTCCACGGTGCGCAGATGGTTGGTGGGCCGGCGCGGGATAGCGGCTTGTTTGTTCGCGACGGGGTCCTGCGAAGTGGAGCCCGTGCGGTGGGGGACCACTCGCTAGGCGAGATACGATTTTGATCAATTACGGTTTCCCAGTCGTGATGGTTTTAATTAGGACGACGGGGCTGAATTCCCACCGTGCCCCCCTCCGCTGTGTTCCCCTCTCCCGGAGCGAGCGTTCATTATCGCGTTGTTCTCTTTGTTCCTGTTTTCCGTGCATGGCCTCTTCCTGTGGCTCCCTCGCGCGTCTCCATCTCATCTCGCCCTTCCGTTCTTCAACATCCCCCAATCCTCCCACTGGCACGTTCTTCTTTTCTGGAGGAGGGTTTCGTATATGCGCAGCACTGCTGCTCCTCCGCGCAGTGCCAGCGGCCTGTATAGCCGCGTCAGAAACGCTCGGGTTTTGTGTCCGCGTTTTAAGCGCGTGCGTGCGCGCGCTCGCGTGCTTCGCCCGCTGCTGATGCTGCTGTTGCTTGCTGCCACTGCTTTGGCGTCTGTGTTGCCGTATAGCTCCGCTATTAAGCTTAGCCTGCCTCGACGTCGCCGGCGTAATTAGATCTCCCCGCTCGGCGTGTACGAGCCCGGTTCGTTATCGGGAGGACCAAACTGCGCACTGGAAAAATTGTAATCAACGTCTTTTGTCACGACTGTACTCTCCCTCTCTCTCCTCCTTGCCCATTCAAGCCGCCTCCCCATTCTCCCCGCAGCTCCCTGAGATGCCTCCTCTCGCCCAAACCTCTCGTCCTCTCCTCTCGATCTGCCCCCTCACCGCGTCCCTCGCGTCCCGCGCTTCTCCGTATCTCCCTGCTGTTGTTCCTTAACTGCTTGTTTGTTGCGCGCCTCTTTTGTATAGCTGCGCGTCCCATGGCCCCGGCTCGCTGCGGCGCGCTGCTGCCGGCCGGCGCGTCCTCTCTGCGCGCCAGGTTTAATGAGATACCGGCGAAGACCTCGCAGTGCGTCCCACTAGTCGTCCGCGAGCTCGTTTCCTGGGGCCTTTCTTGACGCGAAACAATGTTGTTGCCAGGGGCCCGTAGGCCTAATTCACCGCCACTTTTGCTTCTGATATGTAGCTTTTTTTTGTCTTTCCTCGTGTGTTTGTTTTTCCTTACTTGCCGGCTGATTCATGCCCATAGCTCCAAAGTAACGAGACCCCAAACCTTGTTTAGTTGATAGTCGTTGCTTTGCTTCTGTTGCCTCTGCAGGCGACCTCCGCCCTCCTTTTTTTATCCTGCAAACTGGTTTAGATGCTGATCAAGAGAATGACAACCGTGGCAAGAACAAGTAATCGATAGCGTTCTTTGCGCAACTTCATGGAGACTTTCGGAGCTCCTCCCACTCCTGCCATCCTTGAGTTGTCACAGGACTTGCAAGCACAAAGAAAATCAACTCCATAGATGGTGTGGAAATATTTTGGAATAAATAATCAAATGGCGTCCTATGTGATTCAATTCATTAGTTGAATAGTAAGTATTCATAGACGCGATTACTTCTCTAACAGCTTTCCAATGTTTCAAAATATACGCAATTCAGTATAAAATTAAAGAAAGTGTATGGCCAATTTAAGGCAAAAGCATGAAACATGAGAACTTAAGTCGTGCAGCATGCAATAATAATAATAATAATAATAATAATAATAATAATAATAATAATAATAACAATAATAATAATAATAATAATAATAATAATAATAATAATAATAATAATAATAATAATAATAATAATAATAATAATAATGCCTGGGGTTTAACGTCCCAAAACCACGATATCATTATGAGAGACGCCGTAGTGGAGGGCTCCGGAAATTTCGGCCACCTGGGGTTCTTTAACATGCACCTAAATCTAAGTACACGGGCCTCAAACATTTTCGCCTCCATCGAAAATGCAGCCGCCGCGGCCGGGATTCGATCCCGCGACCGTGCAGCATGCAGGCTACGTTGCCCAGGATGCCCTGAAATTACCGATTATATATATGGATCATTCGCGCTCTCTCAAGAGTCGTGCGCACGTGAGCGAACTGATTATGTAGATCCTATACTGCTGGCTCACACCCACTCAGGGGGATTGGCCAAGAATCGGGTAGCTTAGAAAAAATATTTAAAAACTAGAAACGAGTATAATTTCTCATTTTGTACAATAGAAAGGTTTTTTACAAGTTAATTTTGCGAGAATAATAATTAAAATGCAAAAAAGAGAAAAAGGTGGGTGGAATTAATTCTCATCGAATAAGAAATAAATTAATATAGAAAAGAATCTTGTTGTAGTTTACTTTTGGTTATTTATCTATGAAACTTTGGAACTGCGGTTATTGAGTAAATCTCTTTGACTGTTCTATGAAATCTTGCATGGCCTCGCATCCTTTCCCGCTGCTGTGCCCAAAGGTACGTGCACCTAGAGATAGTAAATTTGAGGTTGTCAACTCTAATACAATGATGCGTAACGGCGTTTCTAGAGATGTCTTTCGTAATGCAGAAAGCTTTTGACAAGAGATCAGAAAGTGTTCTATTGTTTCCTCTTCCCTGCAGTAAGGACAAAGTGGTGATAATGCCAAGCCGGCTCTATATAAATAAAAATTTAATGATGGAACACAACAGCGCAACTTCGTAATTATAACTTCCAGATCTCTGTTATGACATGATGAACTGTTCCAGGGTGTCAATAGATTAAAATACGGGGAATATCTTAGAGATGGTATACTGAATTCTCGCATCATCTTTTGCCTCCGAAATCTAGTCGCTACTATAAAAGCTGATGTAGGGGTAATATTAATAGCTGGTGCGTCTAACGCCGCTTTCGCTAATGCGTCTGGTGTTTCATTTAGAAGTAGACCTCTATGCCAAGGTACCCATAATAAACGAACATACGTTAAGTCGTCAGGTACTAGGGATTTGAACTCTTTCAATGTTTTCATATCACCGGATGCCGTGAGCGCACTGCACACTGATAAAGAGTCCGTCATTATTACCGCGGAATTTATTGATGTGGACAGTTTACGAAGGGCCAACACTATCGCTAAAAATTCTGCAATAAAGATGGGTGTGAAATCTGGAATTCGGAGGGAAAAGGACCAGTCGAGAACAGAGTAGTATATACGGATGCCACTCTTTTCATCTCTCTGCGACGCGTCCGTCGCAATGACAACACTTGCTTGCATTCTGAACAGGTAGTCCTGTAGGGTAGCGCTTACCATGTTACTCGGTAGGTGTTTTGTAGTATTAGGGAAATGTCATCAAAGTAGATTTGAAGAGAATTTGTCACATTACAAACCAGAATAACCTCCCTTATTTGGACAGACAGTGGATCAAGGAGAGCTTGTACAAACTTTACTTGAGGTGTGTGAAATCTCTTCCTTAATTATTCTCCATTTCTGCTTTTACTAAACAACGCTTCTTAACGTGCACGTACAGAAGTTGGCTTATGTGATGAATACTTGGACGTGAATGTCATTTTATAATACCTGTAAGAACTTCTGTTCGTTATGCGAAAGCTGCACCGAAAATAAAAAAAAAAAGCCCCGAAAAAATTTGCTTTTGTAAGAACAACAGGCAGTATACGCCTCCTTTGGCAATGATTATCTACGATAATGAGATTATCATACAGATGTCGATGGATACGTAGTTTTGATGTTTGAAATTCATTAGTGATAGAAAGCTTAATTATTATGCTTCTGTAATAAAATTACAGAGTGTAAGCTGTCTGTTCGGGCCCATATGACCAGTGGCACATACATAGTAACCCTGCTGCTGCTGGCCAAGCTAAGCTCCGTTACAGTGAACTATACAGTTTCGACGTGGCCCGTGGCTGCGTCTTGGCAAAGTTGATGGCCGCTGTTGCGCAAGAAACCGTAGCGTCGGCGGCCGGGCTGTCAAGGCGGGCAACGTTGGGCACCGCAACTGCTACGTCAGAAGGCCAACAAAACGCCACCTTGACGGCAACGCACACACTGACACCTACTTAAGCCCGTGTGACATCTTGTGAACTCACATTACGGTGGAAGCCCTGAGAACGTACATCAGACATTTTGCACGTACCCCCTTTCACCACCTTGCAACACTGCCTTCAGACAGGTGCAAAGCGTCGTTCTCTAAAGCTGTCGTCAAGTACGACGACAACCTTTCCTCGGGCCTCATCACTGCATCTAAACTATCGATACCCCGTGGGTGTCTTATTCGACCCACAGTGCATCTCAGCATAGGCGTGCGCAGGGTTCCTCATTAGGGGGGGGGGGCGAAGGTTCATCGCAGCGCCCCCCCCCCACCCTACTAAGTCCATGTATGGGGCAGATTTTGCCCCCCCCCCCCTTTTAGGTGACTAGAAGGGTCAATGTATGGGGCAGATTTTGCGCCCCCCCTCTTAGATGATTAGAGGGGGCGGCCGCCTCCCCCTACCCCCCCTGTGCGCACGCCTATGCATCTCAGTGTACCTGGAGTCAGGAAAAAAACATGGCTGATCCCTCCGTCATAGGAATCGGTATAACACGAAAGTGAAACGTGTCTTCACAGAAGTAGTGCTTATTGTGTAGTGATATACGAGAGCTTGTACAATGTCTATTCGTGTTTGGCAGCTATAGCACCGTTTTGACGTGGATGCACCCATGTTGACAGCATGTCTCTATCGCGACGAATAACGCCCATGATCATGATTAAACTGTTGTGGTAGCTGACGGTGTGAACATATATTTGGACACAGCGAATCGTGAATCCCGCGTAAGGATGTTATCAACAAGCTCATAATCAACACTGTACCCGGTATGCACTTCTTCAACGCGTCGTCAATTAAGGAGAGAAACGGCACGGTGTGCGCTTTCTTGTAATGGGTAGCCGACGCCTGTGCTCGTGCATACATAACACACACTGCGCTTCAGCAACAGGGGTGGTAGAGGTTCGTAGCCTGAGCCGCAAACGCGTGCGTCCCGCTGGCCTCTGTCTCACAGGCGCTGCTCTCGCTCCACCAAGGCACGACATTCGCCCGTCGAAATCGCGTGCTTTCTGCAACGCATATTGCAGCGGTTTTGTTAGTCGGTGCTCTCGCAATTGAAGCAGTCGGCGGCGGAGAAATCCCGTTGGTGCACGTGGAAGCTGCACTACTCCGATGAGCCGACGTACGCTAACAGGAAGCCAAAGGCAAAGAACGTAACTGCGTCAAGGGTGCCTCGGCGACGCCAGCGCGGCCAGTCTACCTCTCTGGTATCGAGACGCTTTAACCATGGCCTCCAATATCGCGCGCAATCTTGGAGTAAGCGCTAGTAAGTGTCGATCGTGAAGCATTACTTCTTTTCACATCTCACAGACGGCGGCACCTCCCCGCTTCGCCCGCCGCGAAAGAGAATGTGTGAAAGATATAAGGCGCGTTCGCGCCGTGTCTAGCATCTCGCGAGTTAGCTTAGTCGGTAGAGCGCCGGGCGCTTGCCGTCGCGGCCGCAACGTCGTGGGTTCGATTCCCAGCGGGGTATCTTTTTCTTGGATTTTTTCTTTCTCACCCGTTGGCGTCTATTATATCAACGTCATATCCGTGACGGATGTACTTGGTGGACCCCGGCATAAAACACTTTCGTGTTAAAAATCTGAGCTGTCTTCGCCTGTGCTGAAACAACTGTCTGCTCCTTTTGCACGAGTGGCATGAGGACAGTGTACATACGTATATATACTGATGGACAACCACTGCACCGGACGAACACTGGAGGTGTTCGTCCGGTGCAGTGGTTCTCTCAGCAAGAGCTATTACCATCAGCTTTAGGACTGACCACTCCATGAAATCGACAGCTGCGGAACTAGCTGCTCTGCACGCTGCACTTCGTTTACTCAATTGGGAACCACGTCGACAATGGTCGATCTTCAACGACTCAAAAGCAGCCATACAATCTGCGCTATCAGCTCTGCGTCGCGGGCCATACGAACAGCTCGTATTCGAGATTAGGGGTGCTATGCGGGATGGCCCAAGCTTCTCGGGAAGACGCGTTCGCTCCAAGCTCGCACTATGGCGGTCATGATAGGAAAACAGTGCGGAGCGCGCGATAGCAGCATTGATAAAAGTGGCTACAAGAATGAGCATGCTGTCACAAACGCATGTGCGGCACTTGCGGCGGTTTTCAAAGGAACACAGCGTGCGAACGTGTCAGCGCCGCTACTCAGTCAACATTTCAACAGTGCAGCGACGTCAGCGTGATTGTCGCGCTATTTTTTTTGCCAACTGAACATCGCGCCTCCCACAGGCGTGTTCGTGGGCGTTTGTCGTCTTTTGGGCTAGTTCTTTCGTTCCACCTGCAGCACGGAAGTTTCCACTCTCGAAGGCAACAAAGGCGCGCACGCAGCACTCTCGTGCAGCTCGTTTCCCTTCTCTCGAATATTACAGATAAATAAATGGACAGGTTACTGCTTTACATTACACGCCTGAAGATTTTAGTGGCGAAGCACCTTAGAGTCTCGGCGTGTCGGCGTGACTCGTGCACCATCGTCTGCTGTCACTGCGCGCATCGTCGTCTGCTGTCGGGACGGTCCATTTGCTTGAGCGCAAGATGGGCGCCACCACCTCAGCGCTCGCCGTGTGGCGAGAGAGAGCGAACGGGGCGCGTTGATTATGGAAACGCTCTTTCTGCGACGAACGCTGAAGTACCAGCTGGCAAGAAACGAGACCGCGCCCTCGCCCTCGAGAGACAATGCCGACGAAGGCAGCGTCTGCTAGCGAGTTTCTTCACAGCGTGCCCGTTAACTAAAAGCGGACGGCAGGTCTCTGTGTCTAATCTTTTTTTTTTTTTTCTGTATCTCATTGCCTATTAAAAGTGATTTCGCTGCGGGAAACACTGGCGCGCACTGCATGCTTCGCCCCTCCACAGGTATCACGTTAGTGGAACTGAAACACCCCTCCCTGCATGCTTCGCCCCTCCCCAATTTTTCTGCAGTAACTAATCGGTAGAAACAATGTCTCCACAGACAAGTAAACAGTAACATTTCTCGCCACAAATGCCACCAGGGGCGCTTGCTTCATGGCTGTGAGTGGTACGTCGTCAGCGCGGTGAAATTGAGTGCGAGAGTTCGTAGCCACGTGATGATACATTTAGCATTTCGTGTATGTGTTTATGTACAGTCTGTGCGATTAAGATCATATAGATGAATTGTGCCGCTCGCTGGCGTTGCGGCGTGAGCACTATTTCTCGGCAAGAGCAAACGCGGTGGGCGGACACGATTTTCGCCGCGGGCGTCTGTCAATCAAACTGATAGGCGCGCGAACTCGCGCGCAAGCTCGTTGATTCTGAAAAGGCACCAGTTCAACTCGTGTCTGTCATAGTGCCGGTGTGCCTGTAAAGCGTTTCATGCGGTGGACGCTAAGCAGCAGCTTCTTTCCATATAAAATAATTTGTCAGCTTGCACTGCTTGTGCAAGGCTGGAGCTATCGGACGAGCTTGTGATCACTTAAGTACTTCCAGCTTTTTACGTGGCTCGTCTACCGAGTCTGCTTCGGAGTGAAGACCACGTCAGTTCGGTCTCAATATGGATGGTATTAATTGGCTAGGTCTTAATTAAGATAATATCGAATAGTTCTGTCTTAATTGGTAATGTTTACTTGACACGGCACTAATTAATCAGCTTTAACTACCAAGCTCTTAATTAGCATGATTTTAGTGAGTAAGGTCCTAATCAGCTTGGTTTTAAATTACCGCACCCCTGATTAGCGTCATGTCAATTAGCATGGTCTTAATTAGCTCGGTCCTAGATTTACACGGCTTCATTAGCACAGTCCTAGTCAGGTGTGGCTTAATTAGCTCGGCCTTAGCATGACTTGCATTAATTAGCTTGGTCATAGCGTGTCCTGACGTAATTAGCTAGGTATACCGCCCAGCCAATTAGTTAATCAGCCGGGCGCACGTGCTCGGGGAGCGAGCAGACAATGGACAAGAGGACGAAGAGGGCGCGCCCCGGCCGAGCAACGCGCTAGAATGTACAGGCCGACCATGATGATTAGACACGTGCCCTCGGAGATTATCTCCGGCCGCGGTGTTGTAAGATGCTCGGCCGGAAGTAATCTCAGAGGCCACGGTGCTGATTATTCTAAAGGATACTTAGTGCAGACATTAAACGCTTGAAAAGGAATTTAAACAGCCTGTACCTCTAAAAATGTCGTTAGTAAAAGTTTCTGACACTTTTATAGCATGGGTGCACTTCTGCACTCAGTGGTACGACAAACAAATGAAAGAAGATGCCTCTGGTTTGAAGACACCACCCAACTTTGTCGACCGCCCTTGACGTGACGCCGCGTTCCATCGTAACCAATGGAACGCAACGCGCGCTGTGGGATGGATTTGACCTTTTCGTACTGTTAGCTCGTTCAAAGGGGGGTGTCGCCAGAGCTCGGAAAGATTCCGAGTTTCGCCAAACTCGGGCCATCCTGTGTAGCACCCTAGACGTCATCTCCATACATCACACGAGAAAGGGCACCACGTGACGTTTCAGTGGCTACCACTGCGGCGTCATAGGGAATGAACACACCGATAATGCCACTCGAGTAGCTCTTGAAGGTACACAAGAATAGACCATACCATTTTCAAGGTCCGACGCTGCCAACAGACTTCGAGTGCTTGCACAGGAGATCAGGCTCTCTCTATGGTGCACAACAAGCAGCCAGACCAACCGGACGAATCGTCAACACCTCCTGTCCTCTTTGAGGCATCTCTGTATGCCAACTGGACTCCACAGAAGAGAGGCCACTCTGCTTTATCGCTTGTGGCTAGGGGTGGTATTCACGAAATCGTATTAATTTCGCATTGGAATGGAAGACAACGCTGTTTGCGAGGCCTGCCGTTGCGAGGAGACGCTACAGCATATTCTGTGCGACTGTCCGGGATATAAAGTTCAGAGACAGCCCCTGGCGTCCGCTCTAGCGCTCCTTGACAATAGACCAATGTCTGTTGAAACCATTCTTACATGTCGTCGACAGAAGACATCGCACCTGAAGGCGACGAGGGCACCACTTAGGTTTTTGAAAGAAACAGGCTTGGACAAGCGTCATGAAAGGTTACAGCGCACATAGACGGGGACGAAGGAACAACACACAAGACATCAGCGATATGTACTGTGTGTTCTTCCTTCGTCCCCGTCTATGTGCGCTGTAACCTTTCATGACACAGTGCCAACTAACCCACCAAGCCATGCTCGTTGGACAAGCCTCTGTGATAGCGATGTCGCGTACCACGCAAGAGTAACGGACTGTGAATGACTGTGTGTGTGCCGTGTTATGGGCTGTCTTTCTCTCTCTTTCCTCTCCATCTTTCCATCTCCCCCATCCTGTTCCCATGCGTAGGGTAGCAAACCGGTTGTCCTAAGGAAGTTAACCTCCGTGCCTTTCTTTCTCTGCTATTTCTTCTTGTGCACATACTGTAAGAGAGCTAAAAATTCCTTGCTCTTTCTTGCTTGGTCAATACTTTCATCTTTATTTTGAGATTTTACCCATTTCATAAGTTTGATTCCAGTCATCAGAAGTACAGCATCAGGATTACTTACCGTTTTCAACCTGCTTATTTGTTCCTGGAAGCTTTCTGACACTGTTTAAAAGAAAGAGCTCGATAGAGGAGCATGCAAACACGAGAAGTCCAGACCATTTTTTTATCAATATCGAATGACCGGAACCTTAATCCAGCTGGGGCTTCCCTGTAAGCAAAGATGGTTTCCGCCAAAACTTAATCGCGAGTCAAGAAATTACAGTTCATTTTTATTTGGGATCTAATCCGTGAACTTCAGCTAATGTCCACAGTCTTGGAACACTTGCAGTACAATAATGCTGTTTTGTGTAAAACTGTCCCTTCTTAACATAAACAAGCAGTCATCCACACATCTGCAAATCAGGCGACAGCCGTGTCCACAAAACTAAGAAGATACTGCTAAGAGGAGCTGCCTTGTACCCGATAGACACATTATCGCGCTGAAGAAACAACTTGCCCTCCCACCCAACGACAGTACACTTGCAGTACATAAAGGGTACTTCCAAAAGGGATTCTACCGAAATGCCACACATGTTCTGAAATTTCTGAATTCTATTTCGTCGTCCTCCTGAACAATAAACAATTTCACATACTCCATCAACTGGTTATGGTGTAGAGAGGGCTGCAAGTAAGTGACATCAATACATAAAGGGGCCCTGAATCACTTTTCACGTAATCATCGATTGACGTCATTATTGAAGTTTATTGCCTCGCGAATCGATCGCCGCAAAATATTTTCGAATCAGTCAAGAACGAGCGGAGTTACATGAATTTGTCGAACGCTTTAAGCACTTTCTCTCTTCTTTCGTCCAGACGAGGGCGCTGGAAGCTACGCAGGGAGGGGTGACACAGAGGAAAGGAGCTACGTCACGCGCGCGTCATGACCTTGAGCGCGCGTCACGAAATACGATCGCTCTCTCCCGGTGTGATTCCGGAGCGCGGTGGTGTTGCAACTATGAAATTTTAGCAGACTACAGAGCACGGCGCCCGGCACGTGGCGGCACACCGTGGTAAGAAGTGCATCCGATCCAAACGCCACTCCTGCTTTATGCCAGCTATCAACCAATAGCAGCAATTTGTTTTGTGACGAAAGATCTGCTGTATGACAGCACTCCGAAGAGCGTGAGTACGGGCCTCTGTATGAACAGAGGGAGCTTGAGAAAATGGCAACTTCGCGCCCGCTTGTGAACTCTCCTTGCCGCGCACGACTGCAAGATATGGCTGAGCTGTTCGCAACAGCGTCTGCTTTTCGCTGTATGTGTTTTTTCACCAAGAACCAGGGGCGGTTCAGGACCCATGAAACCTTGTTCTTTTAAAGCCTGATCGACTAGTTCCGAAATCTAGGCAAAAAAAAAAAAAAAGGATCTTCAAACTGTAGGGAAGACAAACGTTTTCCAAGCTAATTAGACACGACGAGCTGTCAGGCACAAACACGAACGGCAGACATATATCGAAAGCATATATTTTACCGCTAAACACCCAGGCGCTAATAGCCATGTGCAATATCGCGATGGGCCAGAGGAGGATGCGTGAGCTCCATCATATGAAGTTGTGGACGACATTGCATGGGCAGGGCGGACAACGACGTGCCGAAAGCCTAACATTCTTCTCGTCTCACCCTTGCATGTTTGGGCTCTCATCCACAGCACTCGGTGCGCTCATTCATATCGCATTTGGACTTGACACGGAAGATCACAGAAACGGCAGAAACTCGCCGTGTGACAGCCATAGAAATAAAGGTACACTGCGACGGTGTTTTAATGATTCTATTTTCGTAACGTGCTCAAACACTTCATGTCGTATCTGTTACCACGTGACTGACGTTTCCCTGCTTACTGTTGTTACGGTCCGCGAAGGATAGAAGGGGCGAAAGTACAGATGCGTCTTGTATACGGCGAATTAAGCGATAAAGAGCCATACGATCTCGCTCTGCGCTTGCAAAACAAAGCTTGCAGCAGCCATGAACCACACGGACTCCTTGACTTTCCCGGAAAATCTCGAGGAACGCTCCGAATCTTGGGCTCCGAAAGAACGCTTTCGTTATCTCTATCCTTCCGCAACGAACGCTCACGTCGCATGCTCTGAAGCCGCCTTTCTGGCATCAATTTGGTCGAGGAGGCCGATTTGGTTCTTCAGGTTGTACATGGGCGCCGCTGTATACAAGCAAGCTGCGTTTTGCTTTTACCCCTGCTGCCGACCTCTCACCGACAAAATAACGCGCACGCACTGCCTGCAAGCTCATATACACGCGCTCTTCGTACAAAGAAGCTCGCCATGCGAACGAAACCTGCGAGCCGCATCAAGGCAGGACGCGATGCCCAATTGGATGCAAAGTCGAGCCGGGGCCGCGCACGTGCGTTAGACGGGTTGCGCCGCAGATGCCGCCGGGCCCGACCGTACCGCAAGCCCGATCTGCCGCCCAAACCCAGACTGAGCGCCGGCTGGCTGCTCTGGGAAGGCGCGAGTGTGCGGGAAGCGCCGGGGCCGATATGTGCCGAAGGCTCCAAAGCAGATACTGATGACGCCCCGTTTTAAGGCGGCCGTTGTGAACCGACGTCCTAAAGCCCCCCTCGTCTTCAATCTCAGTGCTGCACCTTTTCTCGCACATTCTTGATGGGAAGGCGGCAGCGGCTTTCCTTCGAACCGCATGCAGCCCTTCTTGTTTTTCGCGCGAATCTGGAGCGGCCAGCAGCGGATGCATTTCCAGCTCCTCTCGTTTATTGTTCGCTTCAACTCCGCACCGGTGAAGCAGAGGTGATAACAGCAATGCCAAAATGAGAAATACTTGTGTACGCTGGCAAGCTCGAAAATGCATGCACTGCCTCTTGATCCTTCTGGCGCCCCTTCTTTTCTCTTTTTCTTTATTTTCCCTTTATCTTTAGTGCATATATCGCGGTTCAGCGTTTCTTTATCGCAGTGTGCTGCATAGCTATAGGTCGTTACTTCCGTTGTGCTTCGTTGGTCTTATGCACGTCATTTTGTGCGTTCCGCCACGATACTATTTCTGTCGGCTTTTCCATATCGCGCCATCGCAGGCGAAGGCTTTACGTGCCTTTGTGTTTTCATTAGGTGGGTCCCACTTTTTGTCGCCGCAACCGCTGCTTTCTCTCACTCTGCAAGATTGCAAGGAGCATCTAACTTTCTTCTGCCAAATTCTGCACCTTCCCCTCTATAGGGTACACCGACAGCAGTAGAAGCAGCACTGCCTTATTCTGTTGCAATGTTTTGGCCTGACCACACCATGCAATGCGGAAAACACTATGTATTAGCGCTCGTCTAATATGCTGTGCAACAGTCTCGTGCTGGTCGAGTTATACACGTCGATACCTGTATTTCAGCGGAAGAGGTAATGCAGGCTTCGAGTAGGAGGCGCAGCAATCTACTGTGCTGGCTCTGCGGCTTATGAGGCTGTGTTGCTCGGCGCTATGTTATGGATTCGAATTCCAACCACACCGGCATCGTTTCGATGGAAGCAGTAAGCAAGAAGGTTTTTGTACCGTACTTCTGCCACCCATTAAAGAACTACTAGTCAAGGCGTATCCGCTACTAAAGAAATGCGGCGTCCCTCACCACCACTGTGTAATTTGGGCACGCCGGTACACGTCGCAGGTAGGAAAGGAGGTGACGATTACGATGGCCACATTGGCGCAAAAGGTGAGCACCTTGACTGTAATGTAATTTACAAAGTTTGATATTGGGAATTGCTATGCGGCCAAAGCGGTTTTGCGCATACTGACAAGAAATGAACGATAAGTAGAAGGCAGGGAGGTTAACGAGACACTCAGCACGGTTGGCTATCTCGCACTTGTGAAAAGGCGGGATAGCCAACCGAAAACGGAGGGCCGTAGACGGGACCCCGGATAAGTTTTATGACGCGAGTACGTAGCGACGTTATGCTCTTCAAGGAGCATACCGGAATTTGCACCAGCCAACCGGACGTTGAACGTTGTCTCGAAAGGGACTAAACCTTAATAAAAAAAAAACTGATATAATAAGGAGGTAATGGTTCAAGCTAATAGTTGTATGCAATACATATGATATCGGAGCATAAGTTTATACAGTAGACGCTCGTTATTCGGATTTCACAGGACCAGAAGAAATGTCCGAATTAACCGAATGCCGAATTATCGAAAGTCTCAATAAAACAACAAACAAATGTTTATTGCATCAAAACAATTTCATTTTCATGATGAATACGTAAATGCAGTACTTATTTCGCATAAGAGCAATGTAAAAGCCGCAGTTTTCGACATTCGCGAATTCGCTCACAATGTAAACGCGGCACAAGACCCCCGTGTCTTAACGCGAAACATGCTGTGCACCCCTACCTCCTCGTGTACCGCCGCCACCACCACGTGACGACAATTTTTTCGACGTAAAAATGGCCGGCAACTGATAGTTAGTCCATTACGATGTACCAAGCAAGTTTCATGCCAGCATGCGCATCGCGGCTGAAGCTCTTCATCTTCAACAGCTGCTACCAGGTTTGAGTTGTGT
This sequence comes from Rhipicephalus sanguineus, assembly GCF_013339695.2. Classification (NCBI taxonomy): domain Eukaryota; kingdom Metazoa; phylum Arthropoda; class Arachnida; order Ixodida; family Ixodidae; genus Rhipicephalus; species Rhipicephalus sanguineus. The sequence goes on from NC_051176.1 coordinate 142,366,009, forward strand.
GACATTGCGCGCACAGTGCCCCAAGTCAAAACGAAGCTACTGAGGGCCGCATCCGCTGTGGACGAAACCGTGGTTCTGAAGGCACGCGCGCGGCCTACGCTCAGAGTCGAAACTAAATTGCTTAGTACCGCACCTGCTGCGGAAGAAACCGGGCTCGCTAATGCACAGCCATGGATGCCGACTACGCAGTTCTGAAGGCACGCGCTAAAAAGGAAACTACTGCTTGTTGAATTAATGAGCTTTTGCTGTATAACACATTGAGCAAATTACCTGTCAGGTTAATTAATAAAATTAGTTGAACAAGTTCATTCAAAGGGCAGACGGTTTCTTTGTGAGCTGAGATCGATGCGGCCGCTGGTGGAGCAGATCTCAACCACGCACTTCTTTCTACGCGGCCCCTGCGATCCGCTTCGGCAGAACGACGGCGCGCTGCCGGAGTTGATTGCAAAGGCTACGCAGAGTTAAGTGCAGCTAAACTCGTCGAGTGCGCTTAAATTAATTCAATGCGTTTACCTACCTATCTGTTGAAAGAGCAGACTGTTTTCTTATGGTTATGTATGTGCCATAAAGATTGCCACTACAGAATTCACACTAAAGATGTGCCATTGCAGAATTGTTTTCTTTCACTCTAAAGTTCATTCAAGTGAACCAATAGTTCACCAAACGCTCGGGGCTAGCGTCATCAAATACACTTAAACGGAGCATTAAGGTCGCCTAAACTTTTTTACTACCTGGCGCCCTTGTACTTGCACCCTATGCGCTGCACACCAGCATTGTTGTTGTTATGTTTCGCCTTTACGGAAAGGGCGTGAGTGCTGTTGGAAAACGAACCAATTACATCACGCTTAGCAGCACAAGGCTATAGTCATTTAGCCACCGCGAAAGTCGCGCAACGTTTTGAAGTGAAAACATTTTAAGTGCGAAGCATCTCTTAGCGAATCCCAGACACTTTGAGCATTTCTATCTATCTATCTATCTATCTATCTATCTATCTATCTATCTATCTATCTATCTATCTATCTATCTATCTATCTATCTATCTATCTATCTATCTATCTATCTATCTATCTATCTATCTATCTATCTATCTATCTATCTATCTATCTATCTATCCGCCTACGTCTGGGTGCTCTCATGATCGTCTCCTTAACTTGGTGTAGACCAAAATTGCCATGGGAGGGTAGGAGGATTTGACGAATATGACTGTCTGGTCATGATATTAATAACTCAAAAATTTTGTCGCGTGCGTTGTCAAACCCTTTCCTCCAGACACGTGTGGCACATACCCGTTTACCACGTGCCGCTGCGTATGGTTATGCGCCACAGGTGAGTGAGTGAGTGAATAAACTTTATTAAAAGTCCGGGCGAGGCGGGGGGAAGAGGGGATTAACCCATGTCCCGTCCCACTCTCCGTCGATGATGATGGCGTCAGGTGACGGCATGAAGCCCTTAGACACGGGCGGCATCCTCGGCTTGCCGGACGGCCCAAAGTTGGTCGGTCAGCTTGTCACTGGTGAGTGCCGCCTCCCAGCGGCAGCGACGCCGATGCAGCCGATCCGCAGCAGTGACCACAGCCGCGGCGGCGGCTGGCCCCTGCCCTCGCGCGGTGGTAGCAGTTCGTCCCTGCCTAACGCGTCGCGAAGCGAGCAGCGGCAGCGACATTAGCTCTCCCGGCACATTCCCAAAGCATGTGCCGCAGTGTGGCTCTTTCCCCGCACGCTTTACACGCCACAGGTGATTTAAAATTTATATCTACGCAGGAACGGCGTGAACAGACATTGGTAATTTAATGCGAGCGTTAAGAAAAACCGACATCGGCAGCGTTGACCCGACGAATGCAAAGAATCAAAAGTAGGAACCCGGCAGGAATGGAACCCAAGCATTCTGCATGGCAGTCAGGTATTCTACCATAGAGCCACGGCAGGTCTAGAAACTCCTTTGCAAAAACACCCTATGCAGGCGTAATGTCGGTGCAACGTCAATTGCGGTTGTAGTGCTGCCCATCTAATTTTATAACAAAGCAATACACACCACATACATACTACGATACAGGCGTCATGTCAGGTTAATGTCTGTAGCTCTAGTGTTCGCTCCGCTTTTATAGCATTCTAATAAACATTACATTTTTATCCTATGATTCCGAAAGCTATATTCAAGCGTTGCTCGAACCCGGAGGAATACGCTAACGAAAGTTACGTACGATATTCGCATCATCGCACCGTAAAGGGCATTTCGTTTCAATAATACTGACGCGTGTGCTCTAACGTGAGTGCTGACGTTACGTCAGACCATAAGTTATCCTTTAAACCCCCGTGTTGTCGAGGTGCCTGGTAAGCCGACGATGTGCACACAGCTACTACACTTACAAAAACACGTCGATCCACCTTGTAATGCTTGGCTGAAAGCCAAAAAATGCAGAATAGAACTACTCGCTGACTGCTTCGCATGGAACCGATTCCCACAACACGTGGGATCTGCCAAAATTTTTTAAGCATTGTTTTCAAATAGTGCGGTGTAATATGGGCTGAGCTTCTTTCGATGTGTGAGAAGCGGAAACCAAGCTTAGTTTTAAACGAATATCCGCACTAAAATATATAAGTGTGGACACGGAATGGAGGAAGAAGACAACAAGGTTGACAGTTAGGTACAGATAAATTGAAAGCACAAATAGACGACTACGACTTATTAGAAAGAAAGTGAGGGAGACAGTGACGGCAAACGGAGTGCAAAAGTAGTACCCAAAGAAGATTACGGATGTTTAGAAATGTGAAAAAAAAATATTTCAGAAGGAAAGATCTGTATAACAGAAGGATATTTAATATTAATGAGAACTTTTATCAATATTAATGAGAATTTTTAAACCTAGGGAGAGAGAGAAAAGGTTTATTATGGCAGAAAAGCTGAGAGGTCGGCCTGAATCAATGTTCTGGCCTGCTACTCAGCAGTAGGAAAGGGGAGAGTGGTAGTATAGAGAGTGGAGAGAAGATGCGGATGATGATGATGGAAAAAAGTGGCGACGAAGCAAGTCCTTGAATGTCCAAAAACTATTTACAGTCTCTCGTCGAGCTCTGTATCGCGCAAAAACATGTTCAACGCTTTCAGAATATCGCGCTGATGACATGGTGGTGGTCCCAACAGAACTTTTTCTGAAACTTGTTGCTTCGATGACAACAAGACGGCCGCCATTGAATTTCTTTGCGTGAGGTATCGTGGGCAGACGCACAGGAGGTGTTCGATGGTCTCAGGAGTGCCACACATCTCGCAATTGGGACTGTCGGCACGGCCGATAAGGTGTTGGTAACGGCGAGTGAATGCCACACCTAGTCGTAGTCGGTGAAATAAGCTTGTAATACACCTTTTCATGGTTGGTGGGATTCTAACACTCATATTTGGGTCAAGTTCGTGAAGCCGGCGGTGACGATGGCTTGGTAAAGACCAATATGCTGCTGTAGTCTCACTCAGGAGTGTGTACACTACGGTGTTAGTATCCGGTCGGGAAAAGGGGATAGCTAGTACTCTGGCCTTATCATGGGCCATCTTTGCCTCCGCATCGGCTTGCTCATTGCCCTGCAGACCGCAGTGCCCTGGAACCCACTGACACATGATACGATGACCAGTTTTCAGGGCGACATCGTGTAATTCGGCCACTTCGTGAGCAAGTATGGAATAAGGCCCTCGTTTAAGTGCTGAATCTATCACTTGGAGTGCTGGTTTACAGTCACAAAATATAGTCCATTGGTGAGGAGGTTGCGTCGATATGTAACGAATTACCTCGCGGATGGCTACAATCTCTGCCGCCGTCGATGTTGTTCGGTGGTCCAGACGGAAGCGTTCACTGGTCTTCAAACTTGGTATAACGAATGCCGCTGTTGACGCAGTGGGTAACACAGACCCGTCAGTAAAAACATGCACAGAATTGGCATATTCTGTAGATATATATGATAACGTTAATTGTTTGAGTCCACATAAAGGTATGCGCGACTTTTTACCCACTCCTGGAATGGATAAGCGCACTGTAGGTCTTGATAAAATCCATGCTGGTATCTCTGCAACTTTTGCGGGAGCGAAGCCTAGGAGTCTTAGTCAGCGCCCATCACAGCCATGGCGGCGAGTGTGGAACGCTCTGTTTCTGCCTGCTAGCGTCACGAAGCACGTGAACTTTTTTACGAGCTGGCAGATGACCTACGAGCGGCGCTGGCTAACCCTCCTAGGTTTAAATGCACATATATGCCCCGTAAAGTGGACGGGAGGTTGACCGCCGCCGTAGCTCAGTTGTAGAGCATCGGACGCGTTATTCGAAGATCGCAGGTACGGTCCCTGCCGACGGCAAATTATCTTTTACTTTAATTTCTTCACATTTACATCATAATTACTACAAATAACATCCCCTCTACTTTCCTTGACATTACTGCCTGTTAGTTCTAATTAATATTGTGTCTAACAAAGAAACACGAGCCTTTAAAGGTCTTCTTCTTTCCTGCAAGGGGATAAAGTGTTTTATGGAAAGCCGCGACAACCCCATGAGCGATGCAAGGCTATAGGACGTCATTCCCCCTCTTCCGAATGTTAGCAACGACCGAAACACTCGATAAAAGGAAAACCGAGCGCATTTAATAATACACACTGAGTTACATGAAATTCAAAGCCACACGATATTTATAGCATGCATGGTTAACGCGCACCCTCTCAGTCCACTCGCGCCCGCACTGTTCTCTGTCCTCAAACTGTCCGTCGCTTCTTCGCGCAGCAACTCCAGTGGTGTCACGCACGCATTGCAGATTTACGCAACTTTACGCAGACACTCGCAAAAAGTTCCCAGAAGTCGGCCTTGATTCCGCTCTCCTCAGACGACGACGCTCGCTGGACCCGGAGTGCGCAACCCACGTGAGTCACGTCTTTTGAGACTGCTGTCGATTCGCGCACCACACATTTCTAACTGAACATGGAACCTCATGAATGCGTCTGTCTACATGTTGAGGAGGTTCTGAAGCGTCTGAATGCTTGTGTATGAGTCGCGTGCTACCGAACATGTCGAAGGAGAAGCTCTGGATTCTGCACCATGAAAATGGACCACTGCAAACTACATTGGAAGTGCGCTAGTTTTTGGTTCACGATTACATCACTGTCAGCTGAAATACCCTCCCTACTAGCCCAATTTATTATTGTATAATAAGCCACCTCTTATGTTATACCCTCTCGGGCGTCTTCAAATAAAAATGAATGAATGAATGAATGCAGTTAAAAAGAGCGATGAATTGATCTAGTTGGTGGCTGTTATGGTTTATTGCGGCGGTGTGTACTAACAAATGAGAACGAGACAGCCACACTTTTGCTGCTCTAATTCCATTATGGCAGCAAAAGACCAATGCATCAGCATGCCCTGACCACAGCTAACTCAAGCCGACATACAGTTCCTAGAAGACGATACCCACTAACCTTCATTAAGTGTAACCGGCTCACGAAGGCAAACGAATTAGCTATTTTTGTTAATCTTATTTTTGTTTGTGTTCTTTCGGCCTTTCACCTTCTCTCCTCCCATCTTATCACTAACCTTCATATAATACATCACAAGCTACGAATAAACCAGCTGTGAGTTCGCGCCCAATCAGTGGTCTTCGTGTCTCTATGTCGTTTTGGTTTGTTAGTAGCTCGAGAAGAAACCAGCCAAAATGCAATTTAGGGCTTCGGAATTCCGACGATGTGACAATAATTTCAAAGGAAACGGCCTCGCTGCTGAGACGCTTAAAGTGGGGTGAGACTTTGTTTGGTCAAAAAGTTCTATTTATCATTAGTTCTATTTAGTGTTAGTAACGCCGTCTCTGCACCTTATTGAAGGTTGTGCGCATGTCTGTACAATTTCATCGTTTTTGTGTTAATAAATTCTCAGTTGATGTCTAGCGCCCGTCCTGTCTACGTGTTCCTTTCTCTTGTGTTCGTTCCACTGCGCTGCCAAGATGCATAAGTTCCACACCCACCAACTAGCCCAAATTTCCGCGTTGAATTGTAAAGGAATAACCTACTCAGGTAGTGACCGCGGAGCCGAACCATGAGAATGAGGTAACTAGAAGAATAAGAATGGGGTGGAGCGCATTTGGCAGGCATTCTCATATCATGGATGGTAGTTTACCACTACCCCTCATAAGAAAGGTAGGTAACGGCTGCACCTTACTTGTACGCCAATGGAGCAGAAACCTGGAGGCTTACAAAGAGGGTTCCACTTAAATTGAGGACGACGCAGGGACGCACGGAAAGGAAAATGACAGGGGTAACCTTAAGCGACACGAAGAAAGCAGAGTGGGTCAGGGAACAAAAGGGTGTTAAGGACATCTTAGTCGAAATCAAGAAGGAGAAATGGACATGCATGGGACATGTAGCACGTAAGCAGAGAAGGCAAGCGCGTGAGGGGGAGGCAGAAAGTTAGGTGGGCAGATGAGATTAAGAAGTTTGCGGGGATAGCGTGACCGCAGCAAGCACAGGACCGGGTTAATTGGCGAAACAAGGATTGGGCGCAGTCAGGCTGCTGCTGCCGATGATAATGATGACTGCAAAGTAGAATTACATATAGCCTTAAAAGGGCCCTGCAACACTTTTCTGAGTTATAATGGAATAGCCTCGCTATTAGCGCATGACGCTTCACGAATCACATGCCGCAAAAGTTTTCCGAATCCGTCAAGTACGAGCGAAGTTACAGGGATTTGTCGCATGCTCCAAGCGCTTTCTCCCCCTTCTCGTACTAGCGGGCGCACTGAAAGCTACGCAGGGAGGAGATGACAAGGGGGCAAGAAGATGCGTCCCTTCGTCAGCGCGCGTCATGACTTTGAGCACTTTCTTTTCTTTTCTTTTTTTCGACCGCGCGGCTCACTTGAGTGTGATTGCGAGCGCTCGCCCGGGCATGTGGCGGCATCATGCGGCGGCCACGGTAACTACACAGCCCGCGATGCTCAAATCAGCCAATGGCCGCGGACTTCGGTATATGGCGCAAAAATTTGGGTATATGGCATTATTTTAGAAAGAAGAGGGACCGATTTCGAGCTCCCTTAGAGAATTCATTGTAAATTCCAGGCCGCGTCCAGCGCTATATTTGGCTCATGTGTTCTCGGGTGCTACGACTGCCGATCGGGAGCGTTTTCTGACCATGATCAAAAAGTGTTGCAGGGCCCTTTAATGTTGTTGTTATAGAGTATATGTAACGTAAGAAGGAAGGAATGGCTGGTAGAAGCCCGCGATGAATGAAGTGCGTGTGGAGTGGAATGAAAGTTTGGCCTACGAGCCACGGCACGTCTGTCATTCATAGCGTTATATATATATATATATATATATATATATATATATATATATATATATTATAGAGATGTTATTGGCGGACACTCGGCGAAGATGAACGACAGTGACAGTCAAGGCGGGGCCGACTCTGCCCGAGCTGCGCTCTGTCCGAAGAGGGCAACCCACTAGAAGGGGCCGGAGAGGACGACCCACTTCAGGGTTCCAATAAGCTTCGCTACAATTACTCCGGGTGCGAAAAGGGAGCCGCCTGGCGACCTAACAACTTGTCACAATGAGCGGGTCATGGTACGCCTTGAGGCGCTCCGCGTTTACAATGTCGCGCCCTCGACGGCGCATGTCCGAGGATGGATCGATGGGTTCGATCAGGTAGTTTACAGGGGATGTGCGTTCAACGACACGGTAGGGGCCTTCGTATTTGGGCAGTAGTTTTGAAGAGAGGCCAGGTGCAGTGGTAGGGATCGAGAGCCATACGAGCGCTCCAGGGAGGAACGTCGGCTCAGAAGTGATTCTGTCACCGCTAATGCTCCTCTGCCGCTCTTGGCCATGCGTAGTGAAGGTCTTGGCAAGTTCGCGACACTCTTCAGCAAGTCGGGCGGTAGCAGAAATCGGCGCACACTCAGACCGATCCAGCTTGTATGGAAGGATTGTGTCGATTGTGTGCGAGGGGTGCCTGCCATACAATAAGAAAAAGGGAGAAAAACCAGTGTTGCTCTGAGCGGCGGTATTGTAGGCGTAGGTGACGAAGGGCAGAATGGCATCCCAATTGGTGTGATCGGCGGTGACGTACATGGAGAGCATGTCGCCGAGCGTACGGTTAAAGCGTTCGGTGAGGCCATTCGTCTGCGGGTGGTAAGCAGTAGTTTTGCGGTGAACAACGTTGCACTCCTTTAGAATGGCTTCGACGACTTCTGACAAGAAGACACGGCCTCGATCACTGTGCAGTTCCTGTGGAGGACCGTGACGTAGCATGAATCGGTGGAGCAGGAAGGAGGCCACATCGCGCGCTGTAGCCGCTGGGAGGGCGGCCGTTTCGGCGTATCGCGTGAGGTGGTCTACAGCGACGATGGCCCAGCGGTTACCAGCGGACGTCAGAGGAAGTGGCCCATACAAATCGATGCCAACACGCCCAAACGGCCGGTCAGGGCAAGGTAGAGGTTGCAGACCTGTCGGCGACAGGAGCGTTGAAGTCTTGCGGCACTGACAATCGATGCAGGAGCGAACGAACTTCTGCACGTAGCGGTACATCCCTCGCCAAAAGTACCGTTGGCGGATGCGGTGGTAAGTTTTCGATACCCCAGAATGCGCACACTGCGGATCAGAGTGGAACGACTCGCATATGTCAGAACGCACACTTCGGGGTATTACTAGTAGCCACTGGCCGCCGTCGCCGCTGTAGTTGCGTCGGTGGAGGAGGTCGTCGCGAACGGCGAAATGGTGGACTTGACGACGCAACGCGCGAGTGGGTGGTGTTGCCGACGGATCAGTCAGCAAGTCTATCAGTGAGGCAATCCAGCGATCCTTGCGCTGTTCGGTAGCGATGGTGTGAATGTCGATGGAAGAAATGGCAAGGGGAGACACTGAGCTGTGGGCACTGTCGTCAGGCAAGGGAGAGCGCGACAGGGCGTCGGCGTCAGCATGCTGGCGTCCGTTGCGGTACAGGATGCGGATGTCGTAGTCTTGCAGGCGAAGTGCCCAACGGGCGAGACGGCCTGAGGGATCTTTCAATGACGACAACCAGCACAGCGCATGATGGTCGGTGACGACATCAAATGGGTGACCATACAAATAAGGTCGGAACTTCGTAAGGGCCCAGATGATTGCCAGGCATTCTTTCTCCGTGACGGTGTAATTGGTCTCGGCTTTAATAAGCGTGCGACTTGCATATGCCACGACATATTCCGGAAACCCAGGTTTGCGCTGTGCAAGGACAGCGCCGAGGCCCACACCGCTGGCGTCCGTGTGTACCTCTGTAGGGGCCGCAGGGTCGTAGTGGCGTAGTATCGGAGGAGACGTCAACAAACGACGGAGCTTCGCGAAAGCGGCGTCGCACTCTGACGACCACGTATTGAGGGGCCCGTTGCTGCCAAGGAGCTTCGTCAGCGGCGATATGATGGTCGCGAAGTTTCGTATGAAGCGCCGAAAGTAGGAGCATAGTCCTACGAAACTGCGCAGTTCTTTGACGGACGTAGATTTAGGGAACTCTGTCACGGCCCGAAGCTTGGCTGGATCGGGGAGAATTCCGTCCTTGGATACGACGTAGCCTAGTATTGTCAGCTGCCGTGCTGCAAATCGGCACTTCTTTAGGTTCAGTTGTAGCCCGGCGTCGCTCAAACGCGTCAAAACAAGCCGCAGGCGTTGAAGATGCGTGGAGAAGTCCGGAGCGAAAACGACGACGTCGTCGAGGTAGCACAGGCATGTGTGCCATTTCAAGTTGCGCAGAACGGTGTCCATCATGCGCTCAAAGGTCGCGGGCGCATTACGCAGCCCAAACGGCATGACGTTGAATTCGTACAAGCCGTCGGGTGTGACAAACGCTGTCTTCGGTCGAGCGTCATCAGCCATGGGGACTTGCCAGTACCCTGAGCGCAAATCAAGCGATGAAAAGAATTCTGCTCCTTGCAGGCTGTCAATGGCGTCGTCTATTCGAGGGAGGGGATAAACGTCCTTACGGGTGATCTTATTGAGTCGTCGGTAGTCCACGCAAACCGCACAGAGCCGTCCTTCTTCGCAACGAGAACGACAGGAAACGCCCATGGGCTGTTTGAGGGTCGAATAACATCGCGGCGAAGCATGTCTTCGACTTGCTCGTTAATTACACGACGCTCTGCAGGAGATACGCGATAGGGACGTTGCCGCAGTGGTGGTTGGGCGCCAGTGTCGATGCGATGCGTGACAGCAGACGTGCGGCCGAGAGAAGTTTGCGCGACATCGAACGAAGAACGAAATTCTTCTAACAGGCACAGAAGCTGGGAACGCTGGACCGACGTAAGGTTGTCAGCAATGGAGGAAGCAAACACGTCAGCGGGTGACGAGTCGGATGTGGTAACAGCACTGAGCGTACGGGAGCTGGCACAGTGCGTGTCACCCGGTGCGTCCATAACTTGTGCGTCTTCGAGGGCTTCCGCTCTGCCGAGACATTCCCCTCGCACCAACGTAACAATGTACGGGGATGGGTTCGTAACGAAAATATCGGTGTCGCCCTGAGTGTCTTGCACGATCGCAAATGGCACCAGCAAACCTTTCCTGGTGAAAACGCGGTCAGAGGGAGAAAGGAGTGCAACGGTGTCGGAGAGACCGGTGCAATAGACGGACACAGCCGTTGACGAGTTTGCAGGAACTGTGGTGTCGTCTTTGACGAGTACCTTGGTCGCAGCCGATGGACTATTCGCCGGCGTCAAATTGGAGAATGGTGAGAGCTCTATTTCGGCTGGTGCGCAACGAATTACGGCATCGTGGCGAGCGAGAAAATCCCAGCCCAGGATGACGTCGTGAGAGCATGAAGAAATGATGATGAATTCGACGGCGTACAGAGCGTCCTGAATGATGACACGGGCTGTACACACCGCTGTCGGGTGAATACTTTGGGCGCTGGCTGTACGGAGGGAGAGCCCGGAAAGCGGCGTCGTCACTTTTCGTAGTAGTCGGCTAAATTTAGCGTCCATAACGGATACGGCAGCTCCAGTGTCCACAAGGGCCAATGTGCGCACGCCATCTACGAACACGTCTACTACGTTCGATGGGCTTTGCTGAGGGCTTTGGCAGTTCGATAGCGTCGCAACCCTTGCCTCTTGGACTGCGACGACTAGTTTTCCTGGTCGCGCGCGACCGGACGGGGCCGCATCGGTGACAGTGAGCGGCGTCTTGGGGACGGCGAACGGCGGGTAGATGGAGACGGGCGTGACGTCGGTGACATAGGCGGCGGCGGCTCGTAGTATGGGCGGCTGGACTGGCTGGTGACGGTCGATCCGAATCGAGGCGCCTGCATGCGATTGCAATAGCGGGCGACGTGACCGGCGTAACCGCACGCAAAGCAGATGGGGCGGTTGTCGGAAGTGCGCCATCGGCTTGCCGGTCCCATCCATGTCGCAGGACGCGAGGGACGGGGTGGCTGCTGATATGACTGCATGGTGGGCTGCAGTCGTGGCGTATGTATGACGTCGGCGTACGCAGCCGGCGCACTCTCTTCGAAGGCCTGAGGCCTGGCGACGGCTCCGGCGTAAGTATGTGGGGGAACCACAGGAATCGCTGGAGGCGGCCTGGCGACAACTTGCGCGTAACTGAGCGGCACAGTCGCCCGAGGGGGCTGGTGGTATTCCGGAATGACCTCTGTGATTTCCTGCTCAATAGCCCGGCGTAGGGGAGGCAGCAGTGTGCTCGACGGCTGTTCAACAGGCTGCGGTTGAGCGAAGGCCAGTAGAGAGAACTGGCGGGCAATCTCCTCGCGCACGAAGGACTTGATTTCGGCGAGCAAGACGGAGTGGTCCGAAATGGCCAACATGCCAGCGAGATCGGCGTCGCGTGATGGAGGTCGACGCGTCATCAGCCGCTGCCGGCGCAGCTCGTCGTAGCTTTGGCACAGTGCGATGACCTCAGCCACAGTGCTAGGGTTTTTCGCGAGCAACATGGTGAAGGCATCGTCGTCGATGCCTTTCATGACGTTCCGGATCTTGTCAGACTCAGGCATGGTCGCATTGGCTTTCTTGCACAAGTCCAGGACGTCTTCAATGTAACTCGTGAAAGACTCGCCGGACTGCTGGGCTCGTTCACGTAAACGCTGTTCAGCGTGCAGCTTACGAACGGCAGGGCGGCCAAACACGTCGACGATGGCGGTCTTGAAAGCGGAGCACGTAGTGAAATCGGAAGCGTGGTTGTTGTACCAAAGGCTTGCGACACCCGCGAGGTAGAAAACCAGGTTGCTTAGTTTTCTGGCCTCGTCCCATTTATTGGGTACGCTGACACGCTCGTAAATCGCGAGCCAGTCCTCGACGTCGGTGCCATCCGCGCCGGTGAAAACAGGAGGGTCGCGGATACGGGGGACACCGGGACAGGATGTCGGTGCAGGGGGAGGCGTTTGCTGGGCGGCATCTTGAGTCATGGTAGAGGGCACGGCGCGGGATCGCAGCTCCAAGGGCATTGAATGCTGACCGTAGTTGTTTGAAGGGCACAGCACTCTCCACCAAATTATAAAGATGTTTATTGGCGGACACTCGGCGAAGATGAACGACAGCGACAGTCAAGGCGGGGCCGACTCTGCGCGCGCTGCGCTCTGTCCGAAGAGGGCAACCCACTAGAAGGGGCCGGAGAGGACGACCCACTTCAGGGTTCCAATAAGCTTCGCTACAATATATATATATATATATATATGTATATTGTGATGACGAAGAAAGACACCGGGCTTCGGGCGCACGGTGAGCAGAGCGAAGCAGAGGAAGAAGAGGGAGAGAGAATAGAACAGCTGGCCCAGGAACGGGTGCTGTCTCTGTGTTTCTTCACTACTATATATATATATATATATATATATATATATATATATATATATATATATATATATATATATATATATATATATATATATATATATATATATATATATATATATATATATATATATATATACTTCTCGTAGGAATCTTGATATTCTGTGTGTGTGTGTTCTAGTTTATGGTTTGTGCTTGCCTCTAGCATACATTGTTTTCTGAAGATGTCATTGGGGTGTGGGTTTACCAGCGTAATCGCATGAAGTAAGAACTTACAAGCCTTGCTGCATAGATGCAACAGAAGCGTATAGAATTTCCTTAGCACATCGCATTTTGCGATTGCGTCGCTGTTTACATGTATTCGTATGTAGCAGCTTGCGAGACTAACACCATGAGGTGTCTAATTAGAGCAATAGAAGCCGACTTCCGGCACTCCACTTCCGTCGGTGCGCGCAAAGCCGGGCAAAGAGCGGGAAAAGTGCGTCGCGCCTGCTACTTCAGGCAAAAATTATCGCAGCAGGTCGCTTGCAGGTCCATTTGCTGTTGTCAGCGTCGACAAATAGGCACATTATGTTTGATGCTGCTACACTTACGCGTTGCCGGGAACGTTGCACCTTTATCCAATCCTAGTGCCGTGAAATGCCACTATGAGCAGCCTGAAACAATTGCTGACGCAACTCCGGCAGATGGATGCTAATGGCAGGTAAAAACACGATGTCTTTCATTCTTTTTTTTTTTTGTTGTTGTTGTTGAGCCAGCTTCGCTGTGGCAGCGAAATTGCTCGCAAGCCCCCAATCCTAAGTACATGCAGTAACGTTAAAGCTTGAATCGGCAGCAGCAACGAGAAGACGTTTCTTCGCGAGAAACTCCCGCGAAAACGACGGCACTTGCACAACAGCAGTCCCGCAGTAATAATAACTGTTGAGGTTTAACGTCCCAAAACCACGATATGATTACGAGGGACGCCGAAGTGGAAGGCTTGGGAAATTTTGACCATCTGGTGTTCTTTAACGTGCACCTAAATCTAAATGCACGGGCCTCAAGCATTTTCGCTTCCATTGAAAATGCGACCGCCGCAGCCGGGATAAGATCCCGCGACGTTCGGGTCAGCATTCGAGCACCATAACCACTAGACCACCGTGGCAGGTCGGCATTCCCGCAGTGAATGCCTTGTTATTTAAGGCGTTTCTTTTTTACGTGTTATCTTCGAATCCACATCTTTAAGCTCAAACCACCTCGTTTGTCGCATTACATTCGATACGGCTTTCTAGCGAATTAGTGCGTTTACATGAAGTGTTGTACGCTTGAAAAATAATGCGATACGCTTCTGTCGCATTCATTTAAAGGTCCCCTAGACCACCTCCGACAGTTTTTTTAACATTTCAAGTAAACACGCGCATCGAGTTCAGAATGCCGTCACGATCAACAATGCTAAACGCATCAGCGCCACGAGCCGCAGGCGTGCCACAAGGAGGAGGAATAAACTTTTATTGAGACCAGCAATTTGTTTGGCTGGGCCTAGGCCTCCCACGTGGGGACACAAAATAAAAAAAACTAATCCCGTGCTCCTCTCCGGGCCTTTGGGTATCCCAAGCGTTGGACGTGACGTCACCACGCGCATCTGCATGCTTGTCAGCTACAACAAAAATTACACCATCTCCCGCTAAAGGGAACCATGAGGCGATGCGAAGCCGGAGCACTTGCACGATCGCGTTCCGTTGGCATTCGTTGGGCATGCTACCGACCTCGCGTCGTGGAACGCGAAGAGGGACGCTACGCGCGTCGTATCTTCCATCTAGCCTGGCCGTTAATTCTCACAGGGCGAGCGGGGAACGCGGTCGACAGGCGGGCGAGAGGGGGCAGCGTAGGATAGGAGAGAGAAGGGGAGGGGACGCGCATGCGCTCGAGCTCATCGCGGCGTTGCGCAGGAGAGAATTTCGGCATGTCTAGCCCGCGTTTCAGAGGAAGAGTGGAAAGGGGAGGGGAGAGGGAAAGTGGAGAGGGGGAGGGGAGAGGTAATGCGGAGAAGGGAGATGGAGAGGGGAAGGGGGAAGGTGGAGAGGGAAGGTGGAGAGGGGGAGTGGAGAGGGTGAGGAGAGAAAGTGGAGAGGGGAAGGGGAGAGAGTGAGTGGAGAGGGGGTGTGTGGAGAGGGTATGCGCATGCGCAGTAAGGGTGGTCACGCCGCACACCACCACCACCACCACCACCACAGGATTGAGCTCCGCCTTAAGATACTTCGCATCTAAAAAGCTCTTGGTCTGTCCGGGCGTACCCGCGCTCCCTGCTTATCCTCCTTGCACGCACTCGGCCAGGAGGAGAGACGAGCCGATGAACGGAGCGTAGCGAAGGAAAAAGCGAAACGAGCGAGGGCCGCTTTTGGATCATCAAACGCGTGAAACTCCGCTATTACGGCACCGTTTCGAAAAATTCTCAAGGCTACGTGTTTGTTGCACACTCGCGCGCAACTGCAACACCATAACTAAATTTCGACCTCTGGGTGGTTTAGGGACCCCTTAAACAAGGCTACATGGTCGTCCGCCTCGGTGGTGCAGTGGTTAAGGTGCTCGGCTGCTGACCCAAAAGGCACGGGTTCGATCGCGGCCGCGGCGGTCGTATTTTGATGGAGGCGAAATGCCAGAGACCAATGTACTGCGCGGTGTCATTCCACGGTAAAGAACACCCGATGGTCGAAATTTCCGTATCCCTCCACTAAGGCGTGCCTGTGGATCATATCGCTGTTCTGGCACGTAAATTCCCAGATATTAGACAGTAATAGTTTAGCGTTAGCGTGATAGCGGGGGCTGAGGGAATAGCGTTACCGTTAGTTTAGCGGGATAGCGTTTACGTGCCCAAGCTTAAAGCCCCTTGATTTTGAAAGTAGCGACACTCTCCTCCGCGCGCGCGTTTTCCTCCTCAATTCTCCTCGGATTTCTCCCCTCCCCTGGCCGGCGCGGTGCGCACGGCACGCTGAACCCTCCACTGGCTCGCCGCAGCCGCATTAGAATCATTGCGCGCGCTTGTTTATTCGGCCCTTTGAAGCATTAAATGAGAATGTATCGCTTAAAAACCGTCGTGACGAAAGTGGGCTGCCGATAGGACATAATGACAAATATATATATATTTTTAAGACGCTTCGATAAACACAAGCGGGTGCGTTTTCGAAAAAAAAAAATGAGCATACCAACTGGCGGCACAGCAGTTTACTTCTCCGTCGCCTTTTCGGCTGTCCGTAACGCGGCGTTGTATTAAGCGCATGTAATGTATGCAGCATAAAGTATAGTCGAGAATTTAGTTCCTAATTGTTGTCTTTATGAGCTCAAATAAGGTAGCCAAGAAGAGATGTGGTGGTTTACTTGAATTGCTCGAAATGAGTGGGCCGGAAGCCTTTGTGTGCCAATACCGCTGTCAGACACGTACGCACGCACATACATACCCACGCACGTACACACGCGATATAGACACGCACGCACATACACACGAGCATACACGCGCGATACAGAGACGAACGAACGCACATACACACACGCGCGTACACACGCGCTACAGACACGCACGCACATACATACACACGCGCATATACAAGTGATAGACACGCACGCATATACATGCACACGCGATACAGACACGCACGCACATACATACGCTCGCGATACAGGCACGCACGCACGCCCGTACATACATACACACGCGATACACGCACCCACGTACATCCACACGCGAATATACACAAGCGCACGCACGCACAGGCGCACACATACACACATACGCGCGCACACGCACATACGCACGCGCCAATACAGACATGCACACACACATACGTGCGCGCACGCACGCACAGGCGCGTAGACGCATACGCAAGCGCACGCACACCATGGCGCACACATACACAAACCTACGCACACGCAGGCGCGCACATGCACTCGCACACACGCAAAAACACGTGCGCACACGCACCTACACACGCAAGCGCACACATGCACACATACAAACACGCATGCACCCGCACACACACGCCTGGAGGGTTCATGGCGTGCGCAACTAAAAGCGCGCGAAGTTTCCTTGCGCGCGCTTTTCGTGACGTCAGGGTCACCTGACTGGGGGGTATCGCGCGTCGCAGCCACTCAGCGTTGCGGATGCGCCGGCTCCACGAAAGAGAGGGCGAAAAAAGAGGAGGTTGACGGCGCGACGAGGGTAGGGTGTACTATAGTACACTCTAACGAGGGTGCGGCGGCGTGGATAAAACAGCGCCGCTACTTTCCAACATCTAGGGGCTTTACCCAAGCTAGGACGGTGGCGCCACCTAGCGAAGGGTGAATGCGTTAAGTAAAGTGAAAAGAACAAAACCGAGAATGCTCGCCTGTATCCCCGCACGCAGCAATATTACTCCTTTTTTAGTGAAAAAATAAAGTAAATAAATATGAACTAAGCACCACAAGCGAAAATTTTCATGTTGCAGACTTGTTTACACCGATGTTCTAGATAGGCCTAGGGACGTTCGAAGTGGGAAGCGATCTCAAAAACTACGCTAAGTTATCCGTAATGCTCTGTCGTCGAAGCTACCTGAAGGCAAGCGAAGCCATTTCGCACAGTCGTTTGCTACGAAAGAAGTGGATCCGTCCACATCAACGCTAAATTCAGTTCGAAGCAGGCGTCCAAAACAGCCGCCATGTCACGCTAACGCTAAATCTGAAAAATAGCGTGCGTACGGTAAACGCTACGGGTCGTTTAGCGTGCTGCGCGTGCGCACTTCGATTCCGCTATTCCGCTAAGCTCGCTATTCCGCTAAACCCGCTAAACTATAACTGTTTATTATTATTACAAGGCTACATAGTGTCTTATGTATCGCCTAGTACGACTGGAATGCGAAAGCCATCCCGCGTGACTATTTTACTATGCACATATCACGCGAACGCCGATGTTTTAAGTGCGGAACACTTTAGGCGCCCGGGCTGTCGTATGCTGTCATCGTATGCTGTCGTAGCTTGGCGTAACGCACCCAAAACCAGGAAGAGCAGTGCTATCTGTAGCATATTCAGCGCGCGCTCATGAGAAGTCTTCTTCCTCTTGTTCTTCGAGCGCCTTGATGATGAGAAGCGCGGAGCACTTTAGGGGCCACGCTGTCATATGCTGTCGTCGCTTGGCGTAACGCAAGCAAAACCACGTATAAAAATAGCAAAAAAGAGGAAGCAAGCGAGAAATAGAAAGAGAAACAAAGAAAGGGGAAACTAGAAAGAGCAAGAAAGAAATAGATAAAGAGAGAGGAAGAAGTAAAGAGAGAAAAAAGACACGAAAATAAAACAGAAAGGGAGAAAAGAAAGAAAGAAAGAGAAAACCGAAGAGAAACAAAGAAGGCTGCCCAGCCCCGCTCGGGTGAAGTAAAGTTTCAAGGGGACATGATGCGCGGTCGGTCGACACATTCCACCACTGCCTTCTTCGGAAATTGGTTGGTAAATGACTGAAGTTGCGTGTCACGTCCACGAAGGTTATCGGTGCATCATACGGTGAGAAAAGCTCACCAAAATCTCTAAAACGCTGTTTCGTTCGAAGTTACGCAGCTGGACTCGCGCTCTATTATTCACTCGTTCTCAAAGAGGATTACGTTTAAGAATTGCGAAACTTTCTTGACCTTTAGAGCGCGAGCCCTTTAACCAACTTAAGTAGTCAGGCACAGTGGTTGAGACAACTGCATGCGTACACATGCATGCTTACAGTGTCTGCACCGTGAGGAGCAAACGACGGTGTCGTTAACCTAACGCGAGCTCAGGATAACTACATCTTCGCTTCGTGCGCTTTGCGAGCAACACGAGCTGCGCGCCGCCAGCTTCAGAGCAAGCGCGCCCAACGCAGACATAACGCTCCGGTCCGAGACGCGAAGTGCGCACGAGTCCACGGTCTTCCCTTTTTTTTTTTTGCTTCCTTTCTTGCATATAATCTGATTTTTCTTTTCTCACGCTCTTCCCCCCTTTGTTTCGTTTCCTGGCGGTTGCGGTTTATTGAATTTGCGGACGGTAATCAATATTGAAGACGGAAGGGTGCATGGGAAACTGGGAGGGGGTTATACACGGACGGCCATTAAGGGAGATTGAAACGTCATTCGGCGGGGCTCTTGCGTGTTTCATACATGTAGTTAGCGCGATAACATACTTTGAGCAATGAGCCTTTCTTATTTTCCGGAGTGACTTGTGCTCCCTGCGCCGACGGCGCGGTCTCTCCGAGAGCCGTCTGCCCCCTCCCCGCTTTCCAGCGCTGCCCGTAACCGAGTTAGCCTCGCGGTGCGCGAGCTCGCCCCGCGAGGCTCCCACTATCACGAACGGCGGCGGAGCGCTGGCAATTCGCATTATTGAGGCCTTATCTCGAAATGGGCAGTTAGCGTGACTATCGGATATGTTATGCATGCGCCTCCTCTCCGCCCCGCCAGGCTCTTCCCTGCTCCGGCCTCCTCGCAGTCCGCGCCAATCGTGCCCCGTATGTGTGCTTTAGCGCTCACACGATGTCCCGTACAAGAAGCAAAACACGCGAAAACACCTCTGCATGTGTGCGTGGCGCTCGTAAAATGGGACCGCGCTGTAGTTTAAGGGACACTCCAGGCGTTATTAGATTTCGCTCTCCGTGAGGATTGGATAAAGAGTGACCGTGGACTGGGACAGCCATAGCTCGCACAAAATTCGGGCCCTATCATCGTATTTACTTGGGCGGTTATGGAATCGCCCTCCAGCGCCCGCCACAATAGCACAATAGTTCTCGGTATACGGCGCAATCGGCTCAGAGTACGTTTTTGTACAGTGTTGACGATAAATTATACTTGTTCATTTTTGATAACGAAACGGGAACCGTTATCGCCTCGAAAATCGCTTGACACATACGCCATAGATGAATACTGAGAGTCATAATTAGAGCGCTCGGTAACTGAGTCACCGCCAGTCGACGTGGAAGTTCATATGTCGGGGAAAAACAGCGATCCGTAGCATCGATTAAGTTTCGTTGCTTCTTTCTTTAGAAAACACAAATGTCAACTTCACACGTTTAACCGCTTAACCACCCATTGCGCTTTAATTTGAGCAGAAAAAGAAAGTGTTGTGTAATTTAATTTTGTCCGATGTAAATCAACTCTTAAGTCTTCTTGCGGCTAGCGCAACTTTAAGACAACCGTTCCAAACTGTATGTGTTTTGCAGAAAATTACGCGCACCTCCAGATAAGTGTTTCCGTCAGTTGTCCCCATTCACACCGCAATTGTAAATCGGCCCGTTTAACCGACAGCTTTTCGACATGCTGCGCTATTGGAGAGTCCCCTAAAGTTCGACGCAAGGTATTGTCGTCTCCAGTCTGTGTCGCACCGCTAACATTGCACAAAGCGAAGCGCGAATCTTGCTGACTCGGCTATGCAATTTCGCAATGACAGCAGCCGAGCAAATTCGCTTCATTCTGAGAAATGTTGAGAGAGAGAGAGAGAGAGAAAGCTAGGAGGAGGAAAGACTGGGAGGTTAACCAGACGAGCGTCCGGTTTGTTACCCTGCACTGGGGATAAGGGAATGGGGAACAGCAAAAGAGAGCTAGCACTGCATTTACACAGGAGCACAAACGCTCACTAAGGCCGGAGTTTCTCTGACCTACACGACTTCATCGCTCTGACATTCGATGGGACAATCACGACCTTTGAGCGGACCATGAGCGAGCCATGGTGATTACTGAAGCGCTGAAAACACTGGATAACAACCTCCAGCAGTTCCGGGGCAGTTCGGGATGTCGGAGTATTTAGCTTATTCAAAAGCATGAATATGGTGTCTATGAAGAGATCGCATGAGTATGGTGTATAGAAGAGCAATGTCCTGGTCTTTCTCGGGCAAGTCGTGGGGAACCAGCGCTCTCGTTCAGAATTTTTGCTTAATCTGCGATGCTGCTTTATACACGCGTCACAAGGGCGTTTGGAAGGCCTTTCCACCGATAGCACATTGACTCAAAGGTGTAGCTCGAGCGGCTACACGGGCGCTTTCGAAGGCCGCCGGGTCAATAATGAAGCGCTCCCTCCTGTCGTGATTCCGGTACGCGAATGTGGCTGCAGTGGAGTAGAGCACTGCACGGGCCCGGGCCGGGTAAAGCAGTTTCAACGGCGGGCCTGGGTTTGAGGTGGCGGGCTCGGGTCGGGCCGTGCTTGGGCTTTGCTTAGTTCTTAAAGGGACACTAAAGTGAAACAATGAATCGGTTTAGACTGATAAATTGCACTCTGAGAACTCGAATGTCCTTCATTTCAACATCAGAGGTTTATTTCAAGGTTTTCGAGCCGAAATCTCTACGCATTTCACATATTTCTTACTGTATTTGTCGTGTTTCGGGAACACTGGCTCAAAGAAATTTCCTGAAACTTGGTATGTTAGGTTTATGACCCTTGTAGAGCTCAATGTACTTCAATTTTACCGATTAGGAACTACGTGGGCCCTAGTAGACGCCATCAAAATATATGACGTCGCGTCATTTGGTGAGCGAATTTCAATGTGGCGTCGCCACCCGCAGTTTCTTCTTGCGCGTTTTCTCGCTTACCAAGAGTCTAGTCGCGGCGAGCGTGGTGATTTTGGAATTGTGAAAGAGTAATTTACCGATAATAGAAAAATCGCTTTTCTTTACTGTCCCTTTAAGATTGTTCCACATACGTTGTGTATACATATATGTTCCACATATTTTATCTCGAAAAAACGCTTCTTTTGTGTGTGGGGCAAGCTTTTTGGAGAAGTTTTAGGAGGGACAAGTGCTGAACTTCTTTGGCTTCTTGCATATGGGGCTACTTGACTTGTCTGAAACGAGCGAGCTAAAGGCAAATAGACCAGGCGCTTATATAGTTAACATCTCGCTATTGTGCACTTTATTTGCATATATTATTTTACATCCCGAATGTTATTTTGCAATCGCAACAGTAAATCTTAGGCAATAAATTTACTTCTGTCTTATCATCGAAAGGGCGATCACAGAGTTCCGAAGCAGGGAAACTTTCTTGAAAGTTCCAGCCGGGCACTACAACGAAATGGCTGCGCCGAGCCTCGTTACACAGAATCCATATATGTAGGGTTGTTCGTTTTCGGGTTTTATATTTTTTCAAATTCGGGGGGTAAAAATCGGGCGGTATTTTTCAAACTGATATTCGGGGAAAAATCGTTTTTTTTTGCGAAACCATTCCTTACTTCAGGTTTTTTCGGGTTAAATATACGGTTGTACTTATGAGAACTTACACTGAGCTTATCAAAACCTATCACGGGCTTTTTAAGTATAACACGTTAAATTTGGTGTTTCAAGCTGGTAATTGGGACAGACACCAGAGTATTATAGCAAATACAGTATACTACCCGAAATTTTGTGTTTGTTTGAAAATGAATAAGTGGTGTTTGAAAATGAATGAATCAGTAAACATTGACTCTTATAATTTATACATTTTATTCTCGAAAATCTGGTCATCGATTTTTTACACGTCCTTGTTGACATACATTATCATCTGCATGCGCAACATGTCAGTCTCCATTCGAGATCTGTCCGGTCGTTGAACATATCTCAGCTGGGAGAAAGTTCTCTCCACATCACAGCTACCATTAGCTAGGCACAACAATGTCAGTGCAGCTTTTGCAAGCCTTGGGTAGCGATAAGTAGAGTCATGCCAATACTCGATTAGTTCGACAGCTGGGTTTGTGGGGCTCGCTTCCAGCAAATACTGGTTGAACTCGTCATTAAGGGAATCTACATTGTCGGTTACGGACATGAACAGAGGTCGGTAGTCCTCAAATGACTGCCCCAGCAGACGCTTCTGAAACGGATCAAGGACGGCTCCCAACTTCCACAAAGTTAGCTGGTTTTCCTCTTTTTCTGAGACGTTCCGTCCAAGAGTGCAGCGCCATTTTGTGGCGAGTTTCGTGCAGAACTCTTCAGAACATGTTTTTACTAAATTAGCGCTGCGCTTGGGTAACATAGACAAAACAGCTTTGGCCTGATCGCTTTTACCGATCATCGCCGAAAGCTCCCCGACAATCTACTGCAGCTTCACGTTTACCAGGTGATCAAAGCTGGGCATCAAAAGCTTCCCACTTTCAAGCGTTTTCTGGGCTTCCAAAAGTGGGCCGAGTGCATCTCTCATCAAGATTGCCTTCGCATAAACAACTTCTTTTTCAGAAAGTATCCCTCGAATAGCTTCCGCTTTGCTGCTATCATGCGAGCTTTCAGCAAGTTCTGTTAACGAGCTCCACATTTCTACGACTATCACAAGTGCCTTGTAGAAGCTTTGCCATCTATTCGGGACAACAGAAGGTGGCTTCTTAATGTCAGGTCCAAAGAGGCCATTAGAAGAACAAATTTCAGTGTACTTTTGGTAAAGCTTGTTAGCGTGCTTAAATAACGCTCCAAACTTGATAACTACGGATCGAACATCAGACATGCATGGTAAAGAAATGGCATGGTCAACACTCACATGAATAAGGTGTGCTATATCTTTCACATGCAAGATTTGGATCCCTTCAGCCTGACAGATTTCTCGAACCATCTTTCGCATGTACTCCGCTGAGTCTGTGGCTACTGCCACAACGTCTTTCCACGTCTTGCCAACCGTCAGGAGTGCCTTGCTAACTGCGCTGGCCACCGTGTAACTGTTCGATGCATTTACCCTGTCGACGTCGACCAGAACAACGTGCTTCTTCACGTTTTTCTGGCTATAGTAGCACAGGAGAGTGTTGATGGTAGGCACACCAGTGATGTCTGGGGATTCATCGACGATGACGCTCACTTTCACATCTCGCATATCATCGCGGATTTTCTCCATGTCCTTGTCAAAAGCTTCTTTCAGGTATTTCAGCCGAAGTCTTTGTCCTGTTGGCATGGTCTTCGCGGCCTTGCAGTATTTGCGTGCGAAGTCTCCCAGCGGTCCGTCCGCCTGGTGCATGCTTATTCCGCTGTACGCTAGGGCACGAACAAAGTCATGGATAACGCCGTCCGCTTCAGTTTCTTTCGCACGCTGTCTACAGGACATATCAAAAAGCGTCTGCTGAGACGTTCCCGCAGTCTCAGCTTCCTTGGAAGCCGTCTTGAACTTCTTATGACGAGATGACATTAGATGCTCACGAATTCGGTCGTAGGGCTTCTTCGCTGGATCGGTGACCATCTCGGTGTTGCAATATTTGCACACTAAAGTGCGGGTGCCTTCACTGTCTTTCGTTGCGATCTGGAGATCTTCATGTTCTTTACACCAGTCATCCAGTGTCTTTCGTTTTCTTCCCATCTCCACGCTGAAGTTTCCGGTGCCGCCTTATGTCCGCGACGGTGGCTTTGCGCTCACAAGACGCGCCTGGTAATGCTAAGTGAGGATGGCGATATGCGTCTCGTCTCGTGTCGCGCGAGAGAGTGAGGGGCGTTCGCGCGGGGTTGGACGCTGGGGGAGGGTATGGCTGGCTTCTTCGTCGCTCAATCTCTCCCCCACCGACTGGTCACCCGTCCCTTCCGCGTGAAATTCTTGGAAGCAGGTGCACATACCCGAGACTAATCTGCAGTGGGCAAAGGGGCAGATTTCTTTGCTTTTCTTTCACCCTAAATTTGTTCACAATGTACTCGAAGCGTGGCCGGCCTCAAACGTGTTTCCCACTTTCTTCTGCAAGCATTTTTTTAGGGGGGGGGGGGTGCATGTACGCTCTCACGCATGTGCGTGCAGAGGAGAGAGGGGATGTAAAGATTAGAGAGGAGAAAGGGGTGACAAAGGAGACAGGTAGTGGTGAGAAGAGAAGGGGAAGAGCATCAACACGAGTTAGCAGCAACTCACGATTGTGCAGATCGCTACAGGGAGGTTTATTCGGGGAGAAATCGGGTTTAACCCGATTCTCCTGAAACTTGTTCGGGGTGCAAGAATCGGGTAAAATCGGGTTTTACCCGAAAACGAACAACCCTACATATATGTGACGCGAGATGGACATGCACAGCCTCCTTTGTGTGATCACATCGTTAATATCTGAGCTTCGTCTGAGCTTTTGTCTAGTTCCGCTATGTGGTGCGAGAGCTACATGATACTGCCGCAACAGCGTTGGAATGTGCAGGAATAGCACAGGTGCATTAAACAAGGCGTGGGGCAAAGTATCTGGCTTGAAGAAACAAAATTACGAATTCCGGGCCCGGTCATGGCCCCTTAGCTCAAACCATATGCATCTAATGAGTAAGCGTCGAAAAGCTTATTCGCGCCTTTATTACCAAACTGGAACGAACCGCCAAAACAAATCGAAACCGCTTCATTCACCTCCTGCCAGTCCTACCCGCGTAGTCAAATGGCCACCTTCTGCCGGTACAACATCGTTAGGAAGGCGTACACCATTATAATACGAAAAAAAAAAAAGAGCACGGTACAAACCGTGCTGCTGAAACACACTGCTGAAACCTGCGAGGAGAAGCCATCAGAGAGGAGTTTTATAGATGATATTGAAGGGTGGCACGACGTTTGGGAACGAGAGAAATGAAGGGATATAAGCTGGACAGCTACGTTCATTCTGCAGAGATCCACAAAGACATCCGAAATTTGCTCTACTGGTGGAAGTCTAAGAACAACGACTGCCGACGCCTTCAAAATCCGCAAGGCAGATTTTGTGCACACCTGCGGCTAACGCAAGCAGTGCAATAATAGCGCGGCAGGAAATGTGATGAAAGCCGAAATCTCTTGATAATTTAATTTTTTGCGCAATAGCATGTGAAGAAATTAACTGTAAACCATGCCACAAAAAGCTTATAGACTTGATATGCTAGCAGTGGCGTGCTATATGAAAAGAATGCTATGACGAATAATTTTCTTCCTTTCGGTTGTTTATATGTATTTCTAAAAGTAGACGCGGTTCACGTGGTTCGTTATAATTTTTATCCAGGTTAGTGTATTTACAACAAAGGTTATGCATTTGGCTTTTTTTGAGGGGTGTGCAAATATTCGAAAATTTCGAATAATGAATCGAACAGCGTTCTATTCGATTCGGTACTCGAATCGAATAGGGGCTATTCGAACTACCGAATGGTTTTCGAATAATCAGCAACGAAGAAAAATGCTCGAAGGAACGAGACGTTAAACAGCGAAGGGTAATTTTTCTTGTTTTCATAATCGAATTACCGAGATGCATGCATTCCATGTACTTACGGGACTATCGATGCTATTTTGATCGCAGGATGAAGGCATTTTTCCTTAAAACTCTAGTGTCGTCGAAGCGACAGTGTCATCAATTCACTATCTTCACATTACATTCATGATGATGTTAACTCATGAAAATTGCTTAATATTTATGTATCAGTTTTATTTAAAAGCTGTTGACAAAGTACCACCTTGAATACTGTAATCAATGCAATATTTTAGCCTGCAGTTACAAAATACTCCGAAGGCTCTAGTTGCTGCTGTCTACGAGCTTGCCTCTGTTTAAATAATTGTGGTATTTTTTTTTTTTGTCGGTTAGAAGTAACTGTAATGTTCCTATGTTAAAGCTTGTGCATATTTGTTTCAAATAAAAATGTTACGGAATTATTTAGCTGTTTTAAAAATTGTTACCTTACCAGTATGGGGCTGCTTTCATAATCGTTGCCTTACTATTCGAAAACTGTTCGAACAGTATTACATTTTTTTTTTTCATATTCGATTCGGTGTCCTCCCTATTCGATTCGTATTATATTCGGTTCTAAAATTCACTATTCGCACACCCCTACTTTTTTCCTCTATTTCTCTTGCTGTGGCAAGGTGCTACTATACTGAAGACAGGTGCTACATATCCAGAAGGGTGCACGATTTGCTTAGTTGGTAGAGCATGCTTTAAATTTCAGTAGAGAGCGCAATAAAAACAAAGCGAAGAGAGCGTTCTGTTCTCTGTCTCCTCCGTTTTTATTGCGCCCCTGAATGAAACTGAACTCAACTCATGCTGCAAATCACTTTCCTTGCTACAATATCTGCTACAAAATACTCTTGATTATTCACACTGTATTTGCGTAAAAATAGGCACAGTATACCGCTGCCGAACAAACGTTCATCGTACCCAATATGCCGGCTTAACTGTTTCTACCGTGAGGCCGTTTTGTACAAGCAATTATCGTAGGTTAAAGCATAATTCTTAGCGAAACATGCACCAAGAAAGCGTAGATATCTGCTACTTAAAACGCCTTGCTGTCGATTCCATGTTCGGGCAACACCATCTAGATTATTGGTTCAGGCCCCTGTCAGGCCCGATCTGCGGCCAGGCCGGGCCTGGCCGGGCCGGGTAGGTGAATTTTTTAAAATGCGAATGCATTTCTTAGTCGGGCTATGTGAGGCATCCGGCGTTGTCCGCGCGCCTCTCCGCTCTCACTCCCTCTCTCATAGCAACAGCTGCGGGCGCGCGTGCTTATCCTCGCCCCTAGCAACCGGAGCAGGTGGTGCGGGCGGAGTAGCGGAGAGTGGTGAAGAGGAGCGCGCTCTGGCGTGTGAGGGCGCTCGCATCCGAGCTCCCGCGTGTGTGGATAGTGTGTAGGAGAGGGTAGGTGGAGTGCTTCGCCGCTCCTTCTCTTGCCGTTCGCTCTCTCTCCTCCCTGCGCCACCGCCTCAATGCAGTGCGTTTGAAACGCGTTTGTGCTGCCTTGGCACAGCCTGAAAACAGCGCGTTCTAAACGCGTTTGTGCTGCATTGAAGGCGGTGGCAACATCCCTGAGGTGATTACGAACGCACGTAGTAAGCGTTCGTTGAAAGAGGCGCCCAAAAGGGATACACTTGAGTGCGTGGATTTGTCCAGCTTTACGCCATTAAAATTACTACGCCGTGTACTCTCGGCGCAAGAAATGCATTCGCATTTCCTCACGATTCCCTTCGGGGAGGTGGGGGCATTTTTTCTCGGGTTCGGGCCGGGCCCGGGTCTTGCTTTGAGTCACCGGGCCGGGTTCGGGCGGATAAACTTGAACGAGTGCCGGTCCCGGGCCGAGAATCACGGCCCGTGCAGTGCTCTACTATGGAGTGCGGCGCCGGCACGTGACGGCACTCCGTGGCAAGAAGCGTATCTGATCCAAACGCCACTCTTGACTTGTGTCGGCTATTAGCCAAGAGCGTGTTATCTGTCGTTCGACGTCAAATAACAGGCGCCGGTATCTACGAAGAGAGTGAGAACAGGCCTCTGTATGAAAAGAGGGCGCCTGAGAAAATAGCAACTGCGCGCTCCACTTCTAAACTCTCCTTGCGGCGCACGACTGCGAGTTCTGGCTAAGCTGTTCATAGCAGTGCCTGCTTTCCGCAGGATGTGTTTTCCCACGAAGCCCGAGGGGTGGTTCATAACCCCTTTAAAGTGAATAAATACAAAAATTACGCCGATACGGACTGCCAAAATACCCTTTCGCTACTTTAATTTTTTAATTTTTTTTCAAATTTTATTTACAACATGCACGAAGTACAATGTTCATGGCGCTTGTTTCATGCCTCCCCAAAATGTTTAGTTTAAGAGGAAAATGCGTCACAAGGGTCCTTACATTTATGCCGCAATGCAAATCACCAAGCTTTTGAGGGAAGAGTATGGCGTGGAATTATACCATCACCACACTTTATAGGCACACAGACAGCACTACAGTTATTTTGCGTAAAACATGAAAGCGCGACCAGAAACTGATCTGGTGATCTGGACGCGATATTTTGAGCTGCCGGGAGCGGTCACGCGCGCCGTATCATTAGAGGGATAAAGAGACGGCTCATACCTTCCTACGTGTTGTGTTTTCGTCGCCAAGTTTGCGTTGAAGCCATGGACAGCACGAATATCGCTTCGCTCACTGCGGCGGCCGCTTTTCCTTACACCATCGTTTTGTTGGGTTACGGCAGGTCGAATGCTAAAGCAGTCAGCTGCTAGCCGTACATTGTATAACATTTCAACTTGTTTCTGCCGCATTCATTGCTTCGCCCTTGAGGCGAAACTGCAACTTATAACAGCGAGGCTATTAAGGCTAGCCGTAATTTGTGTGGCCTACGGGTACGTGCCGTGCGATCTACGCGAAAACAATCATAATCATAAACGCGTATGTGCCACAGAAGTTAGGGAAATCCCACTACTCAACCCTGGTCCACTAAAAATGAAGAAGAAAACTATCGTCATCAAACGGGTATGCGGAAGAATCCAACCCAAAGAGTGAAGCTACAACCAAGTTCTGCCTAGCTACAACTAGAAAAAGCAGCCCGTAGATCTATGAGAGGTGTGAACGCTGGGTTTCAGCGCGAGGTTCGGTCTCTGGAGTTTGGGCATCCGTGTGGTGTCTCTGACTGCCTGTAGTTTAACTCGGACCTCTATGCGCTGAGAATCAACGTAGAAACGACTTAGCATCACCTAGCCAAAGCCTAGCAACGACCAATAAACAACCTAGAAAAAGCCTGCATCACCTAGCTAAGGCCTAGAAACTACCTAGAAGCAACCACATTAACGTTCAGTTTTCGTCCAGTTTCGCTGTTTCAAGCCTTGTGTGGCTTAGCGCAAGATTTGTAAAAGCGGAGCTGTTTAAGCCGGGCATTGCTCCGTGACGCGTGAACAGAAATTATCATCATCATGAACCGGCACGCTCTCTCTTCATTCCTCCTCTTCCTCTTCGTCATCTTCTGCTTCACTCCCAGAACACGTCCGCCGATTTCTCCGGCGTGGCCTGTAATAACTGTGATGGGTGAGAGAACGAGTGAAGAGAGAGAGAGAAAGAAAGAGAAAGATTCCTGGCGAAAAAGAATTCTTCGGGAGGCGGGATTTCAACCTGAGTACCCACGATCCTAAGGCGACCGTCCTAAGCTCTCAGCTATCCAGGCACGCTAGCATAGCATAGCATAGCCTTGTATGGTATAGTATAGCAAGTGGGTGAGAAAGGGAAGTGAGAGTGAGGAGAGATTCGAGGGTGAAGAAGAGGAGAGAGAGTAAAGCATATCATGAAAGAATGAAAAAGGAGGAAAGAGAGAGAGAAATAAATGCAGAAAGAGAAAGAATCGAAGAAAGAGTGAGAAAGAAATAGATAGATAGATAGATAGATAGATAGATAGATAGATAGATAGATAGATAGATAGATAGATAGATAGATAGATAGATAGATAGATAGATAGATAGATAGATAGATAGATAGATAGATAGATAGATAGATAGATAGATAGATAGATAGATAGAAATAGATACATAAAAAGATAGAAAAACAGAGAAAAAAACGAAGAACGAAAGAAAAAACTAAAGAGAAACCAAGAAGGCCGCCCAGCTCCCCACGTACTTCAGGCTTGACACCACTAGTGCGAAGCTGCCTCAATTATTATTATTATTATTATTATTATTATTATTATTATTATTATTATTATTATTATTATTATTATTATTATTATTATTATTATTATTATTATATTGCTCATGAGCGATGTAAGGCGTTCGCCTTCAAGAAGTTTTGTTGACAGTGTAGACAATATAACGGCGTTTTTTCCGCATCTTCACTGCGGATACGAACAACTTGCGCTATATATAACATGTGTACACACACGCTCTCAGGCCGCTGCAACAGGCTAGATAAGGATAGTCATCAAGAGCAGCATTGTGTCATGTGTCTTCGGAGTTACAGTTGGTAGATTGTCAGTTATCGGTAACCGCCATTAAAAGCGTCTGCGCTGTTTGATCCGTGTGGTGCACATACATAGATTTAAAATATGTATTTTAAAAAGTACTTCTACGTTCACACCGAATTTGCGCTATGCAACGGCGCAGACTAAACTTGGCAGCAAACCTGCAAATATAGAGATTCTAGGTGTAGCAGCACCTCCAGCACACTTACGTCGTATATGAAAGGTTTTGCCGCCTTCCGTGTCGTTTGACTTAGTATTACCCGGTCAATACCACTTGACGGCACAAGACGAGAAATAGAACACTGCTATCCACTGATACCATTACCGATGGATGAAACGCGCGCTCGCTTCTCAATGCAGGATTACGATGTGGAGACAGCACCGAAGAAAACAAAAAGTCGGTGCCACATTCGCAAAGTTGGCTTCTCCGCAGTGGCGAGAAACATTTATGACTTTTCGAAGTGAGTGATGGCGCTCAGTGCTCTACTCGCCGAGTGTCATCATCACTTCCTTCGAACACCATATATAGCTTTGCTATTGGAGGTCCTAGCTGGCTGCCTAAAAACAATAGAATGCGTAGCCAATATTCGCAATAGGATGAGGCACGTGTTTGCCGGA